>NC_051288.1:11088323-11406657 GCF_015220745.1 Sebastes umbrosus | reverse complement strand
CTCTTTGTAGTCATTTGTGTCTCTTTGAGGTCATTTTGTGTCTTTGTAGTCATTTTGTGTCTCTTTGTAGTGCTTTTGGTTTTGAGTCTCCTCCTTGTTGGAACGCATCTCTTCGAGTGACGGTTTTCAGGTAAAGGCCAGGGGGGCCCCTGACACTTTGGGCCCCTGGGCCTGTGCTCGGTAGGCCCGTTCAGTAATCCCTTCATGGACTTATGAAGCTAAATTAAAAAATGCATAGCAAAGAGCTGCTTTCTCTGGTTATCTTTGCAGAATTTAGGGTGAAGCAAATGTTCACCACCATCCTGTGTTCCTTTTAAATATACCGATATGGAGCTGACTGTATATTGAGTTGGCCAAAAGGGCACAAAAAAATAACCAAATGATCATTTTAATATTTACTGTGTATTAGTGATGTGCCATCTATCAAGAACATAGAGTTGATAAGAAAAAAATTGCCATTATAAGTGTGTTTCTCTAAGTCTTCGAAGAACAATGTGCCATCTACCAATGTGTTCAAAATGTGACTGGATGCATGACTTGAAGTAATTTAATCTACTTTTTTAAAATCCATTAAAGGTCCATGAAAGAAACAGGCAATAGGCCTTTTTCACCAAAGGCATCTTGACATATCACAGTAAGAAAAACACTTAAATAGCATGGAGCCACCGTTAATGTTAGTAACTAATTACTCTATTTCAGTCTGATTTTGTGTGTAACTAGGGACTTTAATTATTGATCATAAAAAGTAGAAATGAGCAAGACAACGTTTCTTTCATCTCTGGACAGTTTATTTTCTGGTATACCGTACTGGATGACAACAGAAAGGACGGGTGGTATTAGATAAGGTGCAGGAAAGATCTATTTTTTTGTAACTGTGAAAATATACGGCACAAATGACTGTAGTTCATACATGGTTGTGATGCACAGGCATATGTTTTGGGGCAGATTTGGTGGTGGTTATGGGCAGTGAAAGGGCAACATGGTTGACAATTGTAACAGGACTCTCCTGTATATTCTACCACCAGATGTTGCTGAAAAAGTCCCCTCTATTCTTTCGCATACTACTGTTCAAAAACCTCGGGCTATATGTGCAAAAGCATATGCCTGCAAAAATGAAAACTTTGATGTGTATAGATATTGGAAAACAACATGCACATTGACCTACTTCTTCTTTACTGTCATTTAAAAGTGTCACACTGCTACTAACTAAGCATTTAATATCAGATACAGCTCTTCTCCAGATCCCTGGCTGATATAGTTCTCAGAGAGTGAGAGGAGAGGAAGAGGGGAGGGAAGGGCATGGAAGTGGGAGGAGGGGACAGGCAGGGTGGCACGGAGATGATGGACGGAGTGTCCGACAGCGAGCCGTAACCACCGGCTCGCCGTACGTCTACCGAACTGGAGCCAGCAGAGGCGTTGAAAAACACGGGGGGAGGGTCCATGGGGTCTGTGGTCAAATCTGCGGACACATATATGTATTTAAGGATCCGAACTTGAAATTTGTAGATTTCCCTTAAACATTTTTTTTTATGTATTAGCTCACATGATAGAGCATAATTAAGTTTAGTTGCAAACATCATTATGAGTCATGTTTCTGTATCCATATCTATATACACATTCACTGTTGTACTTCTACTATTAAAGCTACACCATTTATTAGTGCTTCCGAATGGCAGCAAGCAGGAAGTGCATCACTTCCAAGAAGTAATTTTGAACGTCAATAAGCACGACACAGCACGCTCACATTTAATAACCCAGCCGGCCTGTAATGCTTTACAACAAATGATACCCAAGAGACGAGAGAGGGAAAAAGAGCAGATGATGAGTCCCGTTTTCTCTGCTGATGAGAAGAATGTCTCTTTTTCAATCTTTAGCTTTTTCCTCTTATCACTCTGTGAGACAAGTTTCTGTGCTCACAGTTGTCCCTTTTGTTTCAGTTTTCTCTGTTGTAGTGCCACTTTGTAGTGAAGGCCGATAAGACGTGTGTATTTTTACCGTCCCCGCAGGCAATGCAATTAAATTTGATACCACAGGGCTGCAGTTTCATCAGTCATGTAAGACTGAAAGAGGCACTAATGCAATAAGAATTTAATAACAGTGCTATGAATCTACCTGAGTCGTCGTTAAGCTGGGTGTGCAGGTACTGCTGTTTGGTGTAGAACTTGTTGTAGATGCAGTACACCGCAGCCATCAGAGCGAAGGTTCCCATGGCCGCGGCGATGAACAGACCCACTTTTGCGTTATCTTTGTCTGCATGGGCGTCTGTGGAGTCACGAAGAAACATCAGTCAGAAGTTTTATGCTGCCTCTCTGACATTAACATTGTGCAGGACGGATATTTTGTGGTTGTATTGAGCAATATTTCTTTGAACTACACTTACATGTCCGCTTTGCATTTAAATGAGTCGTTTCCTCTTTTCTGAGTAGGTCCCGTATTTGTGGTGGAGGTGGAGGCGCTGCCGCCGGGGCCTGATGGGCATTGATCTCCTGCTCAGACTGCAGGGTGCTCTGGGAGCTGCTCAGTGGAAACACCAGCAGCAGGCAGAGAGCTGCCAAGCCCGCCATGTGGCTCGTCCACTACGCACGTCTGCAAAATGAAAATTAAGATGCTTCCAAAAAATATAATCAATAGTATCTGAAGGTCTAACAGGGAGTTTAATAATAGTCAAATATTGCAGTTGTTTTTCATACTCTACAGCATGTTGTTCATAGTTATAATAAAGTCCCAATCTTACACACACAGACAAACACATTCACTGTAATGCAAAGGCAAGTTTTAACATTTTAAAATCTATCTTGTCATGTCACTTACCTTAGATCGAAGTGAGGACGTCGTGTGTTTCTCTGCTGGGTGTTGGTCCTGTCGTCTCTGCCTCTCTGGCTGACTGAAGTGAAGCTGCATCCAAGACAACTGGCCTCCCCAGACACCTATGATTTCCATGGGGACACCTGTGAGCACTCTTCCACACAAGCACATACATGTAGAATGGCTTAAACACGAGCTATGTTGAGATACACAAAGGGAAACAATTCATTCAGAGGCTTTCCTTTAACAAGTTCTTCTCTGGCACAATGAAACTGGAGAGAGGACAGTGGTTGCTCGCTCACAACAAGTGAAATCAGTTTTTTATTCAGGTCTTTCCAAACACAATTAAAGCTGTGATGAGGGAATAAAGAGCCGTCTACTGTTACCAAATGAGAGCTTGAAGCGTTTTTGCAGAGGTCACACAACAACCTGCTGTAACATGATGTTGTTCAGCAGAGAACATGAGTGCAACAGAGCTCCCTGCTGACACATAAACGTACTGCTTCAATCTCATATGATTGATAAAGTTCATACAACTATTATGCAAAAAAAAAACTATAGGATTAGATCTAGAATTACAAGCATTTATTTTTTATTTAAATATGAAAAATAACAGAATACAGTAACTTGAGGGATTTTCATGGATAAAGATTATATTAAGTTATTTTATTGTGAAATTCATTTATCCCCTCATCTATTAATGATGGATGCCAAATTTTCCTAAAAAAACAACCTGGATATTTCACTCTACTCTTAAGATAGAGATCTACATTGTTTCATTAGTCACCTTAACAGTCTAATATTTGATCCACTGAGCTGAGTGGTTTGAAACAGTTCAGTCCGGGCGCTGTGTGTCCAACTTCAATCGTCTGCACAGCCTTGCAAGGACATTCAAACTGCTTCAGGACTGATAAGATATGGAAGAAAAACAAAGAAATGTGTTCACTGTGTCCAACAGTCAAAACAGTGTTTCAAAGACTAAAGCTGCAATGGGCCAGCTGTCTTAACACATGTCTTGATAGCCTTGAACAGCATGTTTCAGGCCACCTGCATGTATTCTGCAAATATGAGCTGCCAGACTTTTACAGACACAAACTAAAGACACAAAGTCAGAGCTGAGGGGGACAGATTCAGTTTCAACCTGTACAATCACAGGTCAATAAGGAAAGCAAATCGTCACATTACCTCTACATGTTGTCCTCGCTCGTATACAGCTGTTCAGATGTTTACCTTTGCAGTCTTGATATGCTTCCCTAGTAGATAATGGTGCAGATGGGCTGCAGAGTGGGGGGTTTCTGGCACGACCTCATCTACTTCCAAGGTGCATGGAGAAGGGAAAAAGTCTGAGGAGGTCAAATTTCAGCAACACTTGTACAAAGAACAACTTTGTTGTGAGACCAACGCGTATTGGCAAGAGATGGAAGTGGGTTTTGGTGGGGAGCATGACTGAAGAAATGCTCTGTACTCCTTAATTAAAAGGTGCAGTGTGTAGGATTTAGTGGCATCTAGCGGTGAGGTTGCAGATTGCGACCAACTGAATTTTCTAACGTGTGCCAAGCATGTTGAAGAACTACGCTGGCCGACGCGAAAACACAAATGGCCCCATCTAGAGCCAGTGTTTGGTTTGACCGTGAAGAGGACCCGCTCCGTATGTAGATATAAACAGCCCATTCTAATGTAATGAAAACACAATGATTCTTATTTTCAGGTGATTATACACTAAAGAAAACACACTTATTAATATTATATTCCATTTTTGCCAATAGATCCCCCGAAATGTTACACACTGGTCCTTTAAAAAAACAATGCCAGCATTTCTGAGCTTTAAAGAAAGTGATGTAACCACCAAATGCTTCAGTGGAGAAGCCCCGTAACAAACACCAGAAACGTGTGTGCTGTGCTTTCCAAGTAAACATGTAGAAGTTCATTCTCAGCAAGCCTCGACTAGATAAAGAAAAGAAAGAAAACATTTGAGGGAGTAGTTCAAATTCCTGCCTCTCATCCCAGTTGTCACTAACCCCTGCTTTCTGCTCTGAAGCTGGCCTTGGTTAGCAAACACTGAGAACACTTTCATGCACTCAAAACCCTGGACTGAAACTATAATCACCAGCCAGCTGTACTGTACACACCATGAAGTGACAGGATACGACAAAACATAAAATATTGCATTTGACAAATTTATACCAAAAGGGTAGAAAAACAACTTATCTGTCTTTTCAATTACAGTAACTACACTGTTGGGAATCCACTTGTATTTACCAGTTTTAATCGAGTATTTCCTTTAAACTGCTCAGGTCTAACTTGTTTTATTCAGATGTGCATTTAGTGCCCTTTTTTTTAAATGAAACAGACGTCCTCAATATCAATTTCTAAGAATTAAGGGTGCTCCAATCTGGATTTTTGGGGCCGATCACTGGAAGCAATATCGGCCGATATTGATCATCAATCATGGGGTCTGTTTAAAGCCTTCTATTTATCATGTAGCATTATTTATTTAACTATTCTTAACAACATTGAATATGTATACTATGCATTAAAATTAAGAAATGAGGAAATATCAGCCAATTCTGATGAAGCCATTTTAGTGGTGCGTAGAGAAAATCTTGCGTTTTGCGTCATCCGAGACCACCGATCAAACTATTTGGAACTAATATCAGCCAATAACGTGTGGTGGTCGATTGATCGGAGCAAATGTAAATATAGAAAACCATTTAACAAGCTTACCCTACATGTCAAACAACGAAGATTCTTTCAATAATGCTGTAATGCTTTAATAAAAGGGCAAAAATATATTACATATTACATTTTCTTAAAAACTCATTTTATACAGACCACAGACTAAATACACAATTGAAAAGTGAAATCTATCAAAAGAAATGTCTTTAAAACTATACATATGCTGGAATGCCTTTAACATCATCATCATCATCAGCCTAATTCAATCTGAAGGCACTTAGTTTTGGTAAATATACAAACAAAACAGCATGAGTTCAATTCATGTTGATAGTAACCCACTGAAAATGTAAGTTTAAAAAAGTATTTTTACAAAATAAACACATAAATTACATCATAGTCTTCACTTAAAGGAGCAGTGTGTAGGATTTAGTGGCATCACCAGCAGTTTCAGGTGATTATACACTAATGAAAACAATATGAATATTATATTCCATTTCTGCTAATAGAGCCCCCTAAATGTTACACACTGTTCCTTTAACTCTGAAGTAAAGGACTACGTTGTCTGGTCAGTGGTCTTTGTCCAGCCTGTTTAATCCAACATGCAACTTGTTTCCTCCTAAACGTGAGCTTAAGAAAACAAAAACGTATCATGCAAATTTCCAATTTACAAATAACAAATGACAGAAAAATGATTTTCTTGAAGAGTTTCTACTTGCACTATTTACATATTTACATTACAAATAAGGGTTTACCTTAATATCTGTACCATGCTGTCACTTGACAAACCGGCTAAGATCAGGCAGTAGGCTGCCAACAGTCCTTGTGCCAATGATTGATAGACTGGTTTTGTCTGAAATCACAGAAATCAACACGACAGGATGATGGAAATTTACACGTTTCAGAGCCTGACTTGATATTTTTTACCAATAAAAAAACAACAGTGATCTTAAAATAACAATCACCGTAAAACCGAATGCTCTGATGCTGTGTAACAGCGGAGGGATTTCAGGTTGGTTTGAACAGAGAATGTTAACATACCATTACCTGTATGAATTACAATATACCTACAGTATAATATCAAACTGTACAACCAAATCAGTGACTCTGTTTTTTTTTTTTTGTTGCTGTAAACATGGTCGAATGGCTTCTGTGTAGTGAATAGCATTAATACTGTCACAAATCTCAACATAGCTGAATTAGCTCTTTCCTGATGTAACAGTATGCATTGTACCTCTTGTTGCCTTACACACAGATTCAGTTTTAATTCAGGCTCAGCTTTTTTTGTTGTAACTCCAACTCAAATCAGCCTAAAACAATTTCCGTAACAATTGTCACATTCACTGTGCTGTAAAAGAGTGCATTATAAAAAGGTAAAAAACAAACAAGAGCTTTAAACACATGCAACAGAGACTTTTGAACCTTTTGGTAAGATGATGATAACTTTTCATTGCCATAGTGGCATGTATGGATTCTTGAAACGATGGTGAATCTCACATAAGAGTGCTTTTATAAAAAGGTGAAACATGTAAGATATTTAAAGATAAATGGACGACAAATATACATATACTGAAAACACATTGTTTTTTTTTGCTCATTTGGACAACAACTCTGTAACAATCAACAGTTATTCTACCTTGTTTTACCACGCAGCAATAAGTTATTTGTTCCATATTTTCCATTGTACAAACTTTTGTTTACGTTGTTCTTGTTGGAGCAGTAGTATTTTTTTAAAGTATTGTTCTCTGGATACTTTGGATGGACTTCAGTAAAAAAAAAAAAGAAGTGGAAAAATGTTTTAAATATTAAAATAAGGAATCTTTTGCCCCCATTTTCCCACTTAAAGCTGTGAGATAATTCAATTGTCCTTCAAAATGGCCCACTGAAATGTTGACAAGTCATGTGTAACATCATGTCCCGCGTTTAGGAGAAGGAAGCAGCGGTCCCGTTCGTTCGGTCCAGTTCTGACATGTCAGTCATGGGAGAATCACACATGTCATCGGTGCTAACAACGCTGTACTGACCAGTCTCTGTATCTCTGGCTGTTCGCCTTGTTCTGTCCTGCAGAACAGCGTGGATCAAGCCCACTGGGACGGGCATCATAGCAAATATGATAAGAAGAGCCATAACAGCCAGAGCCCAGCCCGGGTACTCCAGGTACTCCTCAGAAGCCTGAAGGAAAAGGAATCAAATTAATCACTCAAGGAACTGAGAACTACTCTGCTTTACATATTCAGTGTGAACTAAGAGATATTCCCCATCAATTATTCCTTTCATCGTGGGAAGTAGGTGTGTAGAGACCATTTGCTATAGTTTTTAAAGGCTGTTTTGTCTTTTACACGTCTTGTGGCTGCACTTCCTAAAGCTGCTGATGTTTGAGATAGTTAAAATAGTGAAAAATACTCCACAAACAAAAACATAAATGCATCAATGCAACATCCCATCTCAAATAGTTGTTTTTTTTGGTCAGTGTTAACACGTTTAAAGACCTTTACAACCGGCATCATTCAATATAGTTTTTTCAAACTGTTGTTTTTGTCACGAGCGAAAAACCAGCACACTTTTTTTTCGAAACAAGGTTGATTTTTGAAGCTTTAGCACCGCGAATAAAAGGCATCAACCAATCACTTTGTGCGGAACGGGTTGAGTGGCACCTATATTTAAGAAACAACAAGACGTGGGTCCATAGTCCGAACCAAGACAGCAAATTATATTACTCCTTTCGACCTTGACAAAGGCAGCACAGACCAGATCCACTCTTTCTGTTCTTACCTTTCACAATAAAAGCCCTAGACATTATATTTTGCATTTTCATGTGGTATATTAGTCACGCTCCCGGTGTGTAAAAGCCTTTAAGGGTGTATTTTTTCTCTTTAATACAATTCTCCATACCTTCTCTTGGTTCCATGCCAGATAAGTGGGGCGTTTGATGAATATGCGAATGGTGGTGGCGCCCAGCAGCCCAATCATAGCCAACGGGCAGATGTATTTCCACAGGTATTTGTAAATCACATAGGGACGCCAGCCCAGCATTGCCTCACAGTCATCAAGGAACCTTCAGAAAACACAGTAGAGTGGTTAACGTTCACAAATTACACTGATAAGACTCATTGAACTAAACTGATTAGTTGACATTTACATGGAATTAAAAGATTTAAGACAATCTGAAAATAGACCTCACCTATCAGCTCCATACAGCCAAGACACACTGATGGCCTCAAAAACCACCACAATGATGAGGGGCAGCGTGGCGGAGTAATCATCGAACATCGTCACAAAGTAGTTCCCACATCGCTGGGTGAAGAGCAGGCCGATTAGAAAGCCGATGAGGCAGCTGAAAACTGCAACAACATAAACATGTCTTGAAAAGAGAGCGCAGGCAATCAAACACTGTGGATACATTTGTGGTTCGTCTTGAATAACTTCAGAAGGTAAATTAACTGATTTTGCTCCCTTTCTGCTTGAAGGTGTCAGTGAAATCTGCTGATGGATGTGGCAAGACACTGATCTACTGGCTGTAACTCTGTGCAAAATGACAGAGTGAGATATCTGCTAGCAGGGTAATGAGGTAAGACTTACACTGCACTTAATGGGAAACATACAATTGTACAATTGTTTGGAGCATTGTGCAAAGAGTTGTCCAGTCCATCCCTTTGATCAAAACTTGAAGCTTAGTTGTTAAAATACCACTTGGACTCAAGGCTGAGTAATTAAACCAAATGAATTTAGTCAATGTGACGTCGAGGCTTACATGTGTGACATAAATGCAATGGCTGAGGTAAAAAAAAAAAAGTTGTTTACTCGTGAATTTGGTTTTGTTGTTGGCCAGAATTTTGAAGCGGTCAGTGAGCGGGGCGAGGATGCCCTCCATAGTGCCAAACATGGTGCTGAGCCCTAAGTTGAGCAGCATGAGGAAGAAGAGCGCTGACCAGAAGGGGCTGCCGGGCAGGAGCGACATGGCCTCGGTGAAGGCAATAAAAGCAAGGCCTGTGCCCTCCACGCCCTGAAACACAAACAAGAATGCCAGATTTAGCTTTAATGTACAACACACAAAATACAAAAAAAAATCCACAAAAGCAAATTGATGTTAGTCCAAAAACTCAATATTTACCTGCTGCATCTGTTTTTCCAGGTCACAGTCTGTTAAATTGCCAGGGACCTGATTTCCATACTGTTCAAACCAGGACCTGTAGTCCTCCAGAGCCACAGAGCTAGGATCAGAATAGTTGAACTTTGGCATCAGGTTTGTGTCCAAATTACCGCTGAGAAACTGCTCTGATAACTCCTTCATATTACTAAGAAAAGAAAAAAGACATAAACACAACTGTAAACATACAGTTTATGCAACAAGACATATCAAGATCTGAACAAATTTGAGAGGCATACTAAATATTTTGCGATGCATGGAGAATTAAAGAAACTGCGGCAGATGTCTTAAGTAAAAAAACAAACAAATCAATGACATGTTAGATTCCGTACCTGACCACACATGCCATGGTCTTGTCTTTGGCGCGGAAGCCGAGCACGGCGAACACCACCAGAGTGGCCAGCACAGATGTGAGGAAGTTTATGGTGGCGACGGTGAAGGCGTCGCGGTGGCAGTTGTTGTTCTTGGGATTGTAGGAGGAGTAGGCGATAATGGACCCGAAGCCAAGACCTAAAGCGAAGAAGACCTGCGTGGCTGCCTGCCGCCACACCTGCACGTTTCCCCAGATTTCCAGCTAGAGATGTACAGAGGGAACAACGGGATGCGTCAGGGACATTTTTCAGATCTGCCCTCTCTTTTCTACACTCGACCAGACATTTTATCTGCGGATACCTTGGGGTAGAACATATAGGTGATTCCCTCCCAGGCCCCGTCCAGCAGGAGCCCTCGGACGAGGAAGCAGAACAGCACCACGTAGGGGAAGACGGAGGAGAAGTACATAACCTAGGAAGTGACAAAGAATGATTACATTAACAAGTGAATCCAGACAGCTACCAGTAGACATCAGTTGTTTGGTTTTGCCTACGCGCACAGTAGGGCTGGGACGATACACCTATCTTCCGATTTGATACTATCACGATACTAGGGTGCCGATTCAATATGTATTGCGATTTTTAAATATTAAATAT
This sequence comes from Sebastes umbrosus, assembly GCF_015220745.1. Classification (NCBI taxonomy): domain Eukaryota; kingdom Metazoa; phylum Chordata; class Actinopteri; order Perciformes; family Sebastidae; genus Sebastes; species Sebastes umbrosus. The sequence goes on along the minus strand of NC_051288.1, from coordinate 11,396,064 downwards.
TGCAATTCTACAAGTATTGCGATTCGATATTATGATTTAATGCGTTTTTTGTTAACTTTTTTAACACTAGACCATGAGAAAAAGTTGAATCATACACTTCTACGGACTTTTACTTTGGAAAATATCTAAATTAATACAATAAATGTGTTTGATTTTCAGCATGTATGTAGTCAGAGATGTCTAAAATATATATATATATATATATATGTATATATATATATATTAAATATATCAGTCTGGTATTTTTCCCACCCCTAACGTACAGACACTTTGGATTAAAAAAGGCTCCCTCAAGTGCTGCTATAACAACCCATTCCCCCCACAGAGATAACTGATCTGTTTCATCTAATCGTAAGTGTAAAGCCTGCTGCTTGTTGCACACTGAACATATGGCCCTTATACTTGAGATGATTAAGTCAGTAAGTGCGTGAAACACCTGATGTGTGTGTGTGAGCGGCATTAAAACTTCCCCTCAGCTGTTAGCTATAACATTAAATACAGTAGGTAATTATTTCCACACCTGATTCAGTATGTTTGTTCTAGGCAGAGTTAAATTCCTCTGTTTGTTAAGTAAACATGAACCACCACCAGACATGGTTGGTAATACAAACGTCACCCTGAAGGTGGTTATAATGTAAAGCTCTACTGAGACTGAACTAACTGATGTGTGTTAGGGAAAACAAACAACACAGAGAACCAAGGTTAATTCACAAAACTCCCCCAATACTTTAACACATGGAGTGGATTTTGAAGCGGGGGAACACCTAAGCCACACATTCCAGAGAGATTCCTTCACCCACAATAACCCTGAACTCTTAAGACCCAACACATGACTGGGATTTGACCCAACTGTGAATGCCCAAACAATGTAGCACGGGATAGTCATTATGTCAGTGTTTTCCATTAAGGACCTCTGGTCACATTTGTTATTTAACGCTCAGATGGTCCCAAAGTAAACACTGTTATGGTAATCAAAATTAACTTGTTAGGGGTGGGGGGAAAATGGATACAGCGTAGTATCAAGATATTTCGCGCGACAATGTCGATACGCGGTCGTCAAGTATCGATCTTTTATTATATAAACTAATAACCTCTTAATCCGACTGCTATTCTGTCTTTCAGAGGTTGTAGCAGGTTCAATCTTAAAGGTGCTACTGTATTGATAACATTGATAACATTCAGCCGCTAGATATTTCATTCTCCCTCCTCCGTTTTACTGCATTTACTTCACAACAACTCCAGGAACTTACCGTCAATCTCAACCATTTATCCGTTTTTGCCACACTAACTGACGACCCAGAGATACCACGTGATACCAACATCGTTATTCTATTGGCTCACAAGCCTTGTTAGAAGTGGGAACCAAACGTCAGATATCTTCCGCAGATATGAACAAAACATTAATTCTAGACCCGCCAACTTTTTTTAAATCATTTATTCACAATCACAATATTTTTTTTTAATCAGGAAAAGACATATTTTTATTCGGCACCTTTCTAATAGCTCTGTATGTATTATATATATATATTATTCCAAAAAAATATTTGGGACTTAAGTATCGTGGGGCCTCTGTTGATTCCCATCCCTAATATTTGTCCTGCAAATATGAACCATCCGACTGCTATATATCCATATCATAATGCAGGTAAAGAGACTTTAAAACTGTGTTTGAAGCAGTACATCATCTAGTAACGGACTGGAAAACGCTTCAGTTCAGTACTTGCAACGTTTAAAGCTCCTGATTATCACACCTCTACTGAAACATCCGAGGGCTGTTAAACATGAGTAATAAATAGCACATCTTTCTAACGGCACAGTTTCCTTGATAGTCAAATCAACCCTTTGAAAGCCAGGAGCCACAACAGGCCACACGGTTACCTTGACAGAAGACTTGATACCCTTGAACATCCCCAGGCACACGATGGTCCAGGCCGCCAGCAGACAGCACACGATGTAAGGGTTGAAAGAACCCGTCTCATCTATCGAGTCTGTGATATCCAAAGCTTTGCGGTACCAGAAATATGATGTGGGGGAGCTCTTTTCACATTCTTTTACTGGTGTGAAGAGAAAGAAAAAAAAAGATGATCAGTTACGAGTCTTACTTGTGACACACAGCTAATACATTTACAATTTAATAACTCTTCATGTCTTGTCAGTTTTAATGCTATGTGTTTACCTGTTACATTCCCCTGTTCTGGACACTGTTCCCAAGGTAAAGGGTGCTGGAACGAGCTCCCAAGATAGAAAAGACTCCATGCAAGGATCACGTTGTAGTAGAGAGCCACGAAGAAACACACCTGAGGACATTTGAGAACAATATTATCAGGTTCTTAAGAAAATTACACTATGTAACTGTGCTTTTCGAGACGGTGGCAAACAGGAAATTACTGCCTAGAGCACAAATTTACCACAAAAAACGTCACCTGGAATATATTCAACATCATATACTGCACAACTGTATAGTATTAGAAGGTGGGTCAATCAATTAATAATCGGTATCTTACCACACAGCTGGAGTAGCCGATCCCTTCCAGCCTGGGGGAGATGAACTTCCACACTCCGATGCTGCCCTGTCGGATGGCCTGACCGGCCGCCAGCTCCAGGAAGAACAAGGGAATCCCCACAACCAGCATCAGCAGCACGTACAGGAGGAGGAAAGCTCCTGAGGAGAAGAGGTGACCAGCACTCGGTTTTAACAAATGAGCACCACGAGCTGATACTCTGAACAAAAATGATGTAAAAGGATAAATAAGACACATGAAACTCTTTTGGATTATTTTGAAATCTACAAAAACGGAGCGCCTTGGTAACTGAACGGTTACAACGCATGGCACATATCCGCAATGTTGCAAGTTCAATTTTGGCCAGGGAGCTTTGTTGCACATCACACTCGCTCTCTCTCCCCTTGTTTCCTGTCTGCCTCGTCACTGTCAACTGCCGTCGGAACCAAAAATGTATTAAATCGTTGTGAATTGTGTCCTTGTATTTATGTAGAGTTTACATAGTTTCCCCTGGCGACAGATATAAGCCAGAGGCCTGTACTACGAAGCGAGTTCAACATACCCAGGGTATCTTCTCCATATCTGGCTTCACTAACCCTAACAAACAAGATCGTGCCAAGCATTCCCACGAAGGTGGTTATCAACTCGGTAAATCAACCCAGGGTTGCTCAGTCTGGCTGTGAGCGCGTTCACATGAACGGGGAGGTGTCTGCAGCATGTGACCAATCACAAACATGGACAAGTCCACAGATTTGCAGACAGACAGGCAGAGCGGCACATTTTACAAAGGAAGAGTAAACTATATTAGACAAATACGAAGAAGTTAAACACTTTATCCAGACGAAAAGTTACACAGTTGAAGCTGCCAAATGCAGGAAGAACAGCTCGCAAAAGAAAAATCTCCCGATGCGTGAATGCATAAATTAACAGACTTATTAATTTAATGGAACACTCAAAAGTAAGATATACTCGTCTAGATATAAATAGCTTTTAAATGTGTAACGGATGACTGGATTATACCTAACTATGCTCAGGTGGTGTGAAACGGACTCAAGAGGAAGTTAAAAAAGAAGTATGAAAATAAAATTCAAAGCGGGAAGCACCCACAGCATACAGCCAGCTGTCCTTCCTGCATTTGTCAGTTTAAACTGTGTTGTTGTTTTTAGCCTGGATTATGACTTAAACTTCTTCTTATGTGTGTAATATTACGATACGATCCGCGCACTGAGCTCGGATTGGTCAGTAGGCGGTGCTTTTATACGAGTTGATCTCTTATCTGGAACATAACCTGCTCCGGAGCAGGTTAGGTGTTCGGCATCAGTTACCATGGCGATCTACCCCGGTAAGAAGTGATCCACCTTCATAGGACGGAAAACCCAGAGTTAACCCTGAAGTTACCTCGCTAACCGCAAATCCTGCTTCGTAGTACAGGCCTCAGGTGTTGGAACAACAGACTTCAGGGAAGCAGTATTTAGTGTTGTTCATAGATAGTTTATGCAAAACATGTAGTTTATGTAACCCCTTCAGGGTGAAATTCGCAACAATGACCAGCTCGCTGTACATTATCCCGCTTATTACACGGCTACTTACTTAAGAAATCTAAAATTTGACACGAAAATGTTCTGTGCCAGAGTCCGACATCAGAACTGCGTCCGCAGCAACGTTCTGTTATAGATAGAAGCGGTCTGCTATAAAGAAATAACCGACCGTAGAATGCCATAATTGACCAATCAGAATTGAGTATTCAACACAGCCGTGTAATAAGAGTGCTGCTCAGAGTTGGAGGCATGCAGTTGGTAGATAATGCATTTACATACATGCTTTTTCTGATACTCTCTCTCACTTTCATCACGTGCTCGCCCTGTGATGATGACGCTGACTAAATGCTGTATATTCTGCACCCACAACATTGTGTTTGGTCCCATTGGACCCACAGAACCCAATCCTGTGACAGCCATCTAACATGGATCTAACAATAATAGGTACTCACCCCCTCCATTTTGATGGCATAAATATGGAAACCTCCAGACGTTGCCGAGCCCGACGCTGAATCCAACCTGAGCCAAAAAATACTCTATTTTACTGTTCCACCCTGCTCGAGCGACAGGCTCAGACGAGTCCTGCTGGTTCTCCTCAGCGGCGTAACCGTCGATCTCCGACTCTGTGGTTCCTGTCCTGTCATCGTCAGTTGGCAGGGGCTGCTTCTCCATCTAGGGGACAGAAGACAAAAAAGAATGAAACTGCTCTGAATGTGAAGCAGCAGGCTACAAAATCACTACGCTGGTGAAGCAAGACAGTGGCTGATCATTCATGACGGCCGACACACAGTTATCCTGTTGATTCTTTGTAGATTTATGGGGGCTTGTGGAGTTGTTTTGTGGATGATGCACAGTCATTTGTGGCCTTCACTTGTGGTGTACCACAAATAGACTTCAATGACACGGTTTCACAGATTTTCTCTGGTGCTGTGTGTGTGCGTGTGTGTGTGTGTGTGTTTGTGTGTGTGTGTGTGTGTGTGTGTGTTTGTGTGTGTTGCCAATTTATTATTTAGGTACACCAAGCTAAAACAAATCAAGTCTAACTCAACAGCCCTGTAATGAGTTAGTTCTTTTTATAGTTTTAGAGTGTTAAATCAACCTTAAGGTCATTTTGGAGGTTGTAGGTGTGGTGCTGATGGACTGAAATAAGGGACGCACCGATCCGACTTTTCCAATACCGATAGCGATACCTGGGCTTTGGGTAAAATAATCTTTGATTAGACTAGATGGGTCCAATAACCATATCTCCTCGCATATGTCACTTCCAGGGTCTGAAATGAACCTTTTTCCTCATCCGCCAATGTGGCAGGACACTGAACATTTCTACCGACCATTCAATTTTTTTGTGTGCCACTTCTGAAATCTATGTAGAACGCTTTAGACTTGTAAACACTAGGGCTGGTCTGGGATACGATACCTATCATGATACAGGGGTTACGATTCAATATACTGCAGTACTGTAAGCAAAGCAATATATTGTGATTTTTTTAAATCTAATTTTAGGAAAACGATCATAGTAAAAAAAAAACACCATATGCATAAAATTTGAGTACAATTTTTTTACTTTTTTATGCAATCGGAATAGTAGGATTTGCATTTCTCTTTTCAAATAAAATAAAGTATTGACTGAGTTAATCTTTGCTTGTAAACTATTAATTAGAAATCATTACAGGGTTTTTGAGAATCGATACAGTATCACTAAACATAATATTGAAATACTCTCTATTTTCAATATTTTCGTCCACCCCTAGTAAACACTGAGTCAGTGGTAACATACAGTAGAAATATGGATCATGTAACCTTAATCCTGACTATTTTTAATTTAGGAATTGCTTTTTAAAAATAATAAAATAATAAATGAAATGTTTACATGCCACAGACAACATTTACCCTGTTATTTGACAGGTGGCAGGTGCTAATTTCATTCCCTGCTTAGAACATTTAGTCCTTATAATAAAAGGTTCATATCGTTCTCACTGTTAAGAGATGAAGGAAGTTGTAGCATCTCTGCAGGTATCTGAAGTATTGTAGCTAAATCCCCCTGAACCATCTGTCTTTGTCTGGACCAGAGAGACTGTAGACGGTCTGGACTCACTTCTGATAAACAGCACTGACCGGAGGGCGTAGAGGTAGAACAAACAACCGGAGATGGAGAGGAGAGATTATTTGATCCGTTCAAAGGAGGAAACGAACACGTGTAGCTGCAGATTGTTATCACACGGATCTATTCTTCCGTTTCTACTTGTCTAATTAAATGTAACATATCGGATACGTTGATATTTTACTCTATAGAAAGATAAGTGAGATATAGATGCGTTGAATGCGGTGGTTGTCTTACCGCGCGCGTGTTCGTGGGTTTGTTTCTTTCTTCCGTCTGATGCAATACACACTAAACTTACTATAGTGCTGCTTTCAGGGCTGCACGGAATCTGCAGCTCCATAGACACAACCACCCTGTGGAGAGCGACTAATGGTTATTTTCATTATCTATTAATTATTAAAATGTATTATCTATATGTGTCGATTATTTTGTGCAATTAATCGATTAATCGTCTACAAAATTATATAAAATATTGAAAAGTTCAGAGTTTTTCAGAGTCTAAGGTTAAGTCTTCAAATTGCTTGTTTTTGTTCAACTAATAATCCAAAACCCCCAAAAATGTATTAAATTGACAATGATAAAAAAAAAAAAACAGTGAATGTCTTTTTTATTGTTATTAATAATTTGAGAAATTCATCAATTATCAAAAAAAGTTGACTATTAATTTTCTGCCCGGATGATTAATGGTGATGGCTAATTGCTTCATTATAAAGCAGGGGTCGGCAACCTTTACTTTAAAAAGAGCCATTTTAGGCAAAAAAAAAATTGCAAAACATTTGCGGTGAGGTATGGGGCCACATTGAGGGGGAAAAAATCTGAGATTTCGAGAATAAAGTCACAACGTTACGAGAAAAAAGTCGTAATATTACCAGAATAAAGTCATAACTTTACGATAAAAAAGTCGTAATATAACGAGAATAAAGTTATAACTTTACGATAAAAAATTCGTAGTAATACGAGAATAAAGTCACAACGTTTCAAGAAAAAAGTCGTAATATTACCAGAATAAAGTCATAACTTTACGAGAAAAGAGTCGTAATATAATGAGAATAAAATAACACGTAAAATTACTACTACTATACTACTATACATATATATATACTAATATTGTTACTTTATTATCATAATACTATGTCTTTTTTCTCCTAAACTTCTGACTTTATTTTATTTTTTTTATTTATTATTATTTTCTTTATTACTATAAGGCCCGAATCGACATCTATTTGCAGCTTTTAGCTCATTTTAAATGGTCCTCATGATTGAAACCCATTTTTCTCACATTCACAGGATGAGCCTGAACGCATCATATACCTAAACACTGATCCTCTGAAGATTTAAGTTTATTTTCCAACACGTGTGAATACTGCTGCCATGCAGGTTAAACACCCACTTTAACACACTCTTCTTTTATTATTTGTCATTGCAATGATTGTCTGTAATTAACAGGACATAATATAATTAAATAGTAATGCTGATGGAATAAAGTTGAGTCATTTGATCTCCTTTGATCCATGGATTGTCAAACATAACACGTGGCAAATATTTACTTTCTCCACCCATAAAATAAAAACATAAAGTATCCTCAGTGAAGGCTGATGCAATAGTCGGCTCCTGTCATTGAGCATGTTTTTCTGTTAGACTGGAGTAAATTCACCTCCTTGAACAGGGGCTGTAACACCATTCATTATTAGTTTAGGCAAACAAACTACACTACTTTTTCTTTTCATCAGTCCCACAGCAGGATTCATTCACAGTGGCACTGACCTGGCAGTGACAGCACACACACGCACACAAACACACACACGCACTGGATGCCACGTATGCCTGTTTTGGAAGCAAATGAAACACAGTCTACTGCCACTGTTAACTCACTATACCACATCATAATCTATGCGCTTGGAAATAACATGATGTATTTATTAATAAGTGATAAATACCTTACTGTATGTAATGATAGAAATCCTTGAGAAGTTTTCAGATGTCCTTAAAAAACCAAAGTCAAGTGGCGACCTCCTCCTCGCTTTGCTGCTGCTTCACCTGACTCCGCCTATCTATCTCCTCTATTGGAGGATAACATGGAGACTTGTCCACCTCCAATAAAGCACTGTTGTGAAATGTGATACCTCACTTCTATGTAGCCTATGGTTGCACCTACATCACTGCAACCTAATGCATGTAAGGCTACATTATACAGACGTAGGCAAAGTTGTTGGTACCCTTCCATTAAAGAGAGAAAAACCCACAATGGTCACTGAAATAACTTGAAACTGACAAAAGTAATAATAAATACAAATTTACTGAAAATTAACTAATGGAAATCAGATATTGTTTTTGAATTGTGGTTCAACAGAATCATTTTAAAAAACAAACTAATGAAACTGGCCAGGACAAAAATGATGGTACCCCTAGAAAAGATGTAAAATAATTTGACCATAGGGACATATTAAACTAAGGTGTGTCCTGTAAATAGCATCACAGGTATCTTCAAACTTGTAATCAGTCAGTCTGCCTATTTAAAGGGTGAAAAGTAGTCACTGTGCTGTTTGGCATCATGGTGTGTACCACACTGAACATGGACCACAGAAAGCTAAGGAGAGAGTTGTCTCAGGAGATCAGAAAGAACATTATAGACCTTCATGTTAAAGGTAAAGGCTATAAGACCATCTCCAAGCAGCCTGATGTTCCTGTGACTACAGCTGCACATATTATTCAGAAGTTTAAGGTCCATGGGACTGTAGCCTACCTCCCTGGACGTGGCCGCAAGGGGAAAATTGATGACATATTGAAGAGACGGAAAATACGAATGGTAACCAAAGAGCCCAGAACAACTTCCAAAGAGATTAGAGGTGAACTCCAAGGTCAAGGTACATCAGTGTCAGATCGCACCATCCGTCACTGTTTGAGCCAAAGTGGACTTAATGGAAGACGACCCAGGAGGACGCCAAATCATAAAAAAGCGAGACTGGAATTTTCCAAAATGCATATTGACAAGCCACAGAGCTTCTGAGAGAATGTCCTTTGGACAGATGAGACAAAACTGGAGCTTTTTGGCAAGTCACATCAGCTCTATGTTCACAGACGCAAAAATGAAGCATCCAAAGAAAAGAACACTGTACCTAATGTGAAACATGGAGGAGGCTCGGTTATGTTATGGGGCTGCTTTGTTGCATCTGGCACAGGGTGTCTTGAATCTGTGCAGGGTGCAATGAAATCTCAAGACTATCAAGGCATTCTGGAGCGAAATGTGCTGCCCAGTGTCAGAAAGCTTGGTCTCATTTGCAGGTCATGGGTCCTCAAACAGGATAATGACCCAAAACACAGCTAAAAACACCCAAGAATGGCTAAGAACAAAACATTGGACTATTCTGAAGTGGCCTTCTATGAGCCCGGATCTAAATCCTATTGAACATCTGTGGAAGGAGCTGAAACATGCAGTCTGGAGAAGGCACCCTTCAAACCTGAGACAGCTGGAGCAGTTTGCTCACGAGGAGTGGGCCAACATACCTGTCGACAGGTGCAGAAGTCTCATTGAGAGTTACAGAAATCACTTGATTGAAGTGATTGCCTCAAAAGGTTGTGCAACAAAATATTAAGTTAATGTTACCATCATTTTTGTCTAGGCCAGTTTCATTAGTTTGTTTTTTAAATGATTCTGCTGAACCATAATTCAAAAACAATATCTGATTTTCATTAGTTCATTTTCAGTGAATTTTTATTTATTATTACTTTTGTCAGTTTCAAGTTATTTCAGTGACCATTGTGGGTTTTTCTTTCTTTAACGGAAGGTTACCAACGATTTTGCCTACGTCTGTATAAAGTTTATTTCCAAGGTGCTTTGACTTCCAAGGTGTCTGTAACTTTCTGAAATCTGCCTGTGTTTTATTTTATTTTATTTATTTAACCTTTATTTAACCAGGTATTACTCATTGAGATTACGAATCTCTTTTGCAAGAGCAGCATTTAAACATACATTAAAGTTTCAGATGCCACAACATAAAACAAATGCAAATTAAATACATAGCATAATGTCATACAAAACACATTAAAATCAAGTGTTTGAAGCCAAAGTGAAAATATTCAGATTCAGTGTGTGTCTGCAGACACAAGGAAACTGGAAGTTTTATTTCCAAACATTAAGGTTTAAATGTTGTTCAAAACCTTCCCCACTCTGCTGGAATCATATGAGTAAATAGTGAATCTTTATTCATTTAAATGGAAATCAACTTTTATTGTCACACATTGTACACAACAGCACACAGAAATTTTCTGCCTCTACTTGTTCAGTGCGGGGGACTTGAACTAGCGACCCTCCAGTTCCCAAGCAAGTCCCCATGAACTGAGCCACTGGCACCCCCATCTTATTTAAGTAGTATTTACTGTAAATACATTAAAGGTGCAGTGTGTAGGATTTGGCAGCATCTAGTGGTGTGGTTGCAGATTGCAACCAACTGAATACCTCACCGCTCACTCCTCCCTTTCCAAAACTGCGGTAACGTGAGCCGCTAAGTGCAAAACCGTGATAACGCCATTCGCCTTGCTCAGAGGCCATCCTTACCATAATAACACTGGCGGTACCACAGTTTTACACTCCAAGAGCGTGTCAGAGAACTACAGTGGCCTTCAGGTAATGTAAAAACGCAAAAAGTTTGTCTGTTGTGTGCTGCTGTAGAAACATGGCGGAGCAACATGGCGGACTCCGTGAAGAGGACCCGCTCCATATGTAGATATGAAAGACTCATTCTAAGATAACGAAAACACAACAATTCTTAGTTTCAGGTGATTATACACCAATGAAAACATAGTTATGAATATTATATTTCTGCTAATATATCCCCCGAAATGTTACACACTGTTCCTTTAAGTCTAAAAATATTGGAATCAGCCTAAGGGATAAACTAAAAATGCTGCTAAAAATTCCCAAATTCCAAGAGAAAATACAGAGGACATGACCTCAGTTTTGCCAAATGTAGCTACGGTCCTGCACACTTCTCCAAAATGTGTCCCACTGTGAAATCCGTGCACTTGTTAGTAGCCTATGTGGGTGTTGAGTAAATATTTCTATCTCTAAGGTGAGGTAGACTGGGCGGGACTGCACAAGGTGACACACCTCTGTTCTGTAAAAGCTTTCAACACCAAAGAGCGAGTTACACTGAGACACAGGACAGGTTTTACTGTAAACACACTAACACAGCTGTTTACACCAGGAATAAAGTATTGGAAGCCTATCAACCTTGGTAAGTTGATCAAATATCCATTTTACAATCATCAATCAGAGCTCGTAACATTTAAGACTACTTGTGAATTTGTACAGCATGAATCAGAAACTACACTGAAAGACATTGCGAAACTTTGTCACATTTGATATGTTTTGTGGGGAATTCTTGTCAAGTTACGTAGCCACTGCTAATTCATCATTATTTTGTCAATTTAATGGAATTTCAAACTGCTTATGTTGATTTACTGAAATCAAAAACTCAATCATGGGTCATTTTCCCATATTGCAACACATTCTATTATGTTTTGCAAAATTACTGTTATACAGTATATGGCATTCACTGTAGTCTGTCAAGATGTTCAAATGTATTTTCACTTAAGAACAGTGTGCACAAATTGCTAATTTTGGTCAGACTTTTATTTTGAAATACTATGTCATTATATGAGTAGAGGACACCAACCACATCAGTTTGGCTCTTATGCACAAATATAATGGAAACTATTTTTGGTGTTCAATGAAACCGGTCTTGAGGAAATGTAAAGCAATACTGGAAGCGTGCTCTCTTGATACCAGTGATTCCAGTATTAATGGCCACTGAGGAGCAGAGGGATTGAATAGTGAGATGCATTGTGCTGTTGTCAGACTGGTTGGGCAGCTAGCGTATTATCCCAGGTTACTGGAGCAGACTCAAATAGGGGAAGGGAAAAATTGAATAAGGATGTTGCTTTTCGCAGGTTAAGACTTGTTAGTTTAGAGCAAAACTGCTGCCTGGCCTAAAACAACACCATCAGTACCAGTCAAACTGTCTTTGAGTGTGACAACACCCTTTGTGACTCTACCTAAAATCTCTCCAGCTGTATATTTATAGATCTAATTTAAACCTTTCCATCTTCTCCCACCAGACAAAGGATGACAGACATCTCACGATATCTTGTCGACGTAAGTCTCATCTGCTACATATATACACCTTATCCTCTGAGTTGAACTTTTTCCCTCAAGTCCTTCATCCTTCTCTTTCTCTTCCTGCTTTGCAGCATCTGCTGACGTACTCCCTAGAGGATGGGGATGTGCAGAACGTGGAGGAGGCCCAGTTGCGTCTCTCCGTCCTGGCTCAGAACAAAAAGCTGTGGAGTCAACAGATGTACCTGGAGGTGGGAGCAGAGGCCATTCACCTCCGAGACACAAAGAGCCAGGTGAGAGGACAGATGCATGATGGTTGAACAAATGGGCCTGTGGGTTGTGAGCGATTTAAATGGAGAAATGCTGTTCATATTTGCTTACATAATGACCTCCACTTTTATCCAGGACGAGCTGGAGAACTACTCTTTCAAATCCATCTACCGTTGCGACGCCATAAACACAGAGGAACACTTCCAATCCCTCCTTCTACTAGTCTGCCAAAGTGCCGAGCAGAAGAAGCCGGACATTCACTTCTTTAACTGCGAGATTGTTAAGGTGAGTAATAATGACACAGCTTCCCCTCAGTCTCGCCCACCTGACTCTGTGTGTCACTTTGAATCAGCTCGGTTCAGGTTTTACGAGTGATGCCACTTCCTGCTTCTCATTCACGCAGGCAGAGCAAATCCGTGACGACATTGTACACGCAGTTTCGGGTTCCTCCACTGGCAGGAGTAAGAAGGTCCCCGAAGCCCTCAGGTACAGTGAATGTCAAGGTCACAAGACATGTAAAAAAACATCAATGTGTCTCTCATGAAGACTTTAAAACTGAAAAACACACATTTAATTGTAGTTCCTTATGAAAATTCAAGCTTTTAAGTGCCCAATTTCCATGTGGTTTTAATGTTTGCACTCATATCGTATATGGGAGGAGGTTCAGCCAAACAAAGGACAGATAGCACACGATCATTCAGACCATTACACTGTTTGCATTTCTCCTCTTTTTTCTACTGCCATTATGTCATTATTTTCCACTGAATCAAAACAGCCTGCATGGTCCACCTGTCTCAGAGAGAGAGAGAGAGAGAGACAGAGAGGACAGGGTAAACAGCTGAGAGAGAGAAAGACCTGTTCTACCGGTTTTCACATAACTTAGGAAGGTGTGACACAGATAACAAGGCCATTGTGACAGAAAGCAGACAGAGAGAGCAGAGCAGAGGATAGATGACGGCGGCTGCGACGGTGCCAGTGTGCATGCTCGGGGCCTGAACGGATTTCCTGCTTTTGAAAAACTTTCTCTTTAAAGGGACGTGTGACGGACAGACAAAATGTGGTAAGACGGGTGGACAGACGGCTGGGTTTAGATGCTGGTTCAATAATTGTAAAGTTTGACTCAGCACTCAGGTATTTGCATATTTTGTAAGAGTAGACAAACATACACTGCCACGTCTTCGTCTTTTCCATTTTCAAACTGGCTTGTTGCTCACTGGTTTGTTTAACAGGAGAGATTGAAGCACGGTGTTGTGTGCGATGTAGGGTATAGCCGTGAGAAAGCACAGTCAGACTGTTTACTGTACTTTCAGAGTGGAATAAGGACTGCGGGGTTGAATTTCAGAGGCATCTCATTGTGTCTATTGATTGCCTTGTCTGACTGGATTCACTGATCAAAGATGTCCTCCTGCTGCTGCTGCATCCATTTGAGGCTCTCAGAATGAGCCCGTCTGCAATCCTGAGTGTGTTTGACTTCTTTAAGGGTGTTTCCTGTTAAATGTGCTGAGTGAACGGCCGCTGCCTCCATCAACAAGAAAGCCTGTGAACTTTTACCTGTAGCACAACGAAACTCTCCTCTCGTCCTCTAGGCTTCCTCGGAGTGGGGGAGAGGTCATTGACCCCTATGAAATCCCGAGCCCCCCAATCCTGCATGCTCCACATCACCCACCGATCAACCCTCCACCTTACCCTGGACCCAGAGGTAAGACACAGAAAGGAGTTATTCTCACACGAATGCTTGTAAAAGTATATGGAGGAATCTGACATGACGAGAAGGTAAGACGAGAGAAGCGAGAGGTATTCGGGAGCACAGAGATTGCTTTGTGTGTTTGTGTGTGTGTGTGTGTGTAAAGGGGGGTGGGTTTCAAGGGTAAAGGGGGCAGGGATTTCAAATGCAGGAGGGCTGTGAATGGGAAATGGATGAACTGAATCCTCTCCTTTCTTTTATAACAGCGAACGGCGGGCCTGATATCTCCTTCCTGCGAGCAGAGAGAGAAGTGGTACGCTTCATCTTCACCTTTGTGTCTTTTATCAGTCACCCAGTCACATCTGGACAGAGTAACAAACTGCTTCTATTCCTTCCTCAGGGGATCCTCAACCACTGTTTCGATGACATCGAGCTCTTCATGGCCAAGCTGCAGCAGACGGCCGAGGCTGCGTCGGTGCTAAACCAGAGGAAGAAGAAGAAGAAGAAGAGTAAAAAGCAAAGTGTTGAAGGTAAAAAGAGATGGATTGGATATCAGGTTGAAATAACTATAACAGTTATGGATCCTGATGTATTTTCTTGTGTTTTCTCCACCAACAGAGGATTTACTCACCACAAAGGCCCGCCCGCCGCCAGAGGAGGAATTCATCGATATCTTCCAGAAATTCAAATATTGCTTCAGCCTGTTGGTGTGTATCCGATCAGGTCACATTTCTTTCTTTTGGTTATCTTGCTGTGCTTTATAGCAAATTCCTCTATTTATCTCTTTACAGGCCCGTCTGAAGTCAACCATCTCCAACCCTTCATCAGAGGATCTTGTTCACCACGTGTTCAGACCGTTGGATATGGTGAGTGTTATAACCTCTATACCAGTCACGGGGGCAACACCTGTTGTTGCTATTGCTGTAAACACGAGGCCTCATCTTTTATAGCAGCAGTGATTAAAAAAAAAAAAAGCATGAGTAGGACGTGACGGATATCTTAAAATAAATCTCATGATGTCACATCACTTACTGTGTGGGAGCAGATGGACAGAGGATAAAGGTGTAGATAACATTTGGAGACTGCCATGGTAATTAAGTTGTATAATAGATGTTATTTAGATTATTTACCTGAAGGTAATGGTTCAAAAGCAGCATACAACTTGAAACTTGACTTGGACTTCAAGTCAAGCATCTCTGCTTTTTAGTTCATGAAAATATACTTTGTAACTTATAGTACTTAGCCAGTGATTTATGTATGACACAAAGAGACTTGCTCCTTTGGCTATTTGACTTGATGATTTGTGAGGAGATTTTTAAGAAATTATAAAATGTGTTCTCGCATTCCTCCATGGTGAACGGTTAATCCAAAAACTTGATGAATTGAAGTAAATTCATATCAAAACATCCATTTTACAAACTCTCACACACTTTAATAGGCTACTCTATCAAGAAGTAAGCACAACTACAAGCCAAGTATTCTTTTCTGTTGGCCTTTAAGGCAAGAATACTTAGTTATACTTTTCTTGAGTACATCTTGATCAAAAAATGAAGTAAGTAAGCCTATAAGCCAAGTATACTTAGAATTTTCTGTATACTTCTCAGTATAAGCCAAGTATACTTAGACTTTTCTGTATACTTGTCAGTATGAGCCAAGTACACTTAGACTTTTCTGTATACTTGTCAGTATGAGCCAAGTATACTTAGACTTTTCTGTATACTTGTCAGTAAAAGCCAAGTATACTTAGATTTTTCTGTATACTTGTCAGTATGAGCCAAGTATACTTAGACTTTTCTGTATAATTGTCAGTAGGAGCCAAATATACTTAGACTTTTCTGTATACTTGTCAGTATGAGCCAAGTATACTTAGACTTTTCTGTATACTTGTCAGTATGAGCCAAGTATACTTAGACTTTTCCGTATACTTGTCAGTATGAGCCAAGTATACTTAAGTATACTTTTGTTAAGTATATCTCTGATAAGTACATAAAAAGTAAACTGAAAGCATACTCTCTTATTTTAAGTTCAAAAGAAGAATACTAATAGCACACTTAAATGGATAAACTTCATTTTAGTAAGGGTAGTTGAGTGCAGAAACTGGACGTTCCATTCAGTATTGACACAGGGCAGTTCCCGTGTGATAGCCTCACTGAAACACTCAGCATTTGTTTGGTCTGGTTTACGTGGCAGTATTTGTACGCAGGTATGTGTTCTTGGTACACACTTAGATTTGATTTGACTCTCTTATTGCTTGAAAGGCTACACTGCGGTACCCTGACTGCTGCTTTGAATTAGGCTACAGTACTGGTGTTGCAGCTGTCAAAAGAAGGTCATTTATCACATTATGACAAAATATTGGTAATGGTTCAAGAATCTTCCAAACCAATAAGTCATAGCCTCACTCTTGACATTGCAGTCTGAAAATACTGCACACCACAAGTCAGCGGAAACTGGAATCATCTAATTAAAATATAAGAAGTATTTAATTCAATTACAAATAAAATGTGAAGCATCGGAGATGGAATTTCAGGTGTGTCTCAGTCTGATGTATAACATTAAAGTTATGAATCAGTCATCAGCACCAGAATCAAAGGTTGGAACAGGTGTGTTTGATTTGTGTATACTGGCACGCCTGAATGGAAACAGCCTCATATTTCTATTTTTAGGACTGTATGTCACTTCTTCGTGTGTGCATGTGTTGATTGTGTGTGTGGATTCATCCATTCCCTTACAAAAAAGAAGTATACTTCAAGTTTATTTCATGAAGTAAACTTAAGTAAAATTCAAGTATAATCCCAAGTATACTTAATGTTATATACTAATATCAATGCACTAGTAGTATACTTGTAAGTGTACTACTTGAATACTTCTCGGGACTAAATTTGCCCACTTTTTAGTTTATAAAAGTATACTTTTAAGTGTACATTAAATGTAAGAGTACTAAACTTTGAGTGTAGAACTAGTTTACATCCAAGTTGTATTTTGTACTGCAACTATAATATGAACTATACTACAAGTAAACTTACAGGTATACTGTTAGTTTACTAGTTATATACTTGTCGCCCACTTTTTAGTTTATGAAAGTACACTTTAAAGTATACTCTCCGTAAACTAGTAGTTTAATAATATTTACTGCAAGTATACTTGTAAGTTTTCTTTAAGTGAATTTATAGTACTTAGCCAAATATACTTATATTTTCTGTAAACTTTTCAGTATAAGCCAAGTATACTTGGACTTTTCTGTAACCTCGTCGGTATAAACCAAGTATACTTATGTATAATTTTGTTAAGTGTATCTCTGATAAGTACATAAAGAGTAAACTGAAAGTATACTATCTTATTTTAAGTTTAAAAAAGTATACTAATAGCACACTTGAATAAACTTCTTTGTTTGTGTGTGCTTGGGTTGTCAGTGCTCTATCAGAAGAAACTTGCAAAGTAATCAAATAATGTGAGACGTGTACATACTTGCAATCAGCAGGAATATTGTCAACTTCACTTTTTCTTAAGCACCAGTGATTGTTTTGTGAAGATGTATTTTTTGTCTTACGTGTGTGTACAGATGGTGAGAACTACAGGAGGACCAGCTCTGGCCGCCTCGGTGTCCAGCCCTGCCCTGACCAGCTCAGCCGTGTCCCTGCTCCAAGACAACCTGAGCGAGGAGGAGAGGCAGCTCTGGACGTCTCTGGGTCCCAACTGGACGCTCCCACGGTCAGTACCAACAGTCACTGGGCCAATCAGTGTAACAGTTGTAATAATGTTAATGTATAATGTTTATTATTGTCACAAAATAATTGTTACTGGCAGCTTTAAAACCAACATGTAAGCATTGATATTGACTTCCAGAAACTGTATGGAACCCTGTTTAACAGTCCTCATAGTTTTTTTTGGTCACACTGTAAAGTAAAACCCAACCAGCTCAGTGACTCTGTTTGCTCTATTTCTCAGCTCTCAGCTCAGAGGGCCTGTAGCTTCATACACTCCTGTGTTCTTGGACGGTTGGAAGCCGGAAGCCTCGAGGGCAGACGGGCAGGTTTGGGAGGATCCGGTCGAGTCACAGCACAAACACGAAGCTCTCAGAGTAAAGCAAGAGGTATGAAATACCTGCACGGGATAGAAACTCGCTCCAGTCTTTTGTGTCGAAAGAGAGGAGCATTCAAAATATGTGTGTGTAAAAGTACAACACGGGGGTTGAACATAATAACAGACACCTAAATAACACGTAAATATCAAAGTTCAATAAACACTAGAGCTGCACTTTACTGGAGCTGCCTCAGTTCACCACACAGTTCTGTCACACAAGTGCTGAAAACTGTATGTAGTGGATATTTTTTCAGTGAGGATTGTTTGCACTAAATGTATGGAAGCCCATTTCAGCCACCGTGGTGAAAAAAAAAGATCCAGTAAGTCAAAATAATGAGATACTAGCTCATTATTTTGACTTACTATCTCAATATGTTGACTTAGTATCTCAATATTTTTACTTAATATCTCGATATTTTGACTTCCATCACAAGCCCATTTTCGTAAATGTGATGAACGTCTCTCATGATTTTGAGATACTAAATTGAAATATTGAGATAGTAAGTCAAAATATTGAGATAGTAAATTTAAATACTCACATACTTAGTCAAAATACCGAGATACGCAAAATATTGAGATAGAAAGTCAAAATATTGAGATAGCAACTCATTATTTTGAGATCTCGTAGGATTTTTTTTTTATCACATTGGCGGAAATGGGCTTCCATAAAAATGGCCTTGACTTCCTGTGCTGTTAACAATTTTTGGCATACGTTACGAGTATTAACGGTGCTCCCATTTCTACATAAAATGAGGTGTTTTTGCTGATGAATGCACTTGCAATTCAAGAAGGATATTTTGACTTACTTTTTTGGTTTAGTCGCGTAATTTTTCTTTTGAAAGCTAACTCATAAAAGAGGAAACAGTCAAAACTCTTGCTGTACAAGCTGTGTGTTTGTCTTTCATTTTGTCCACCTTCCCCTCATCCCTCTGTATGATGACCTTTTATGCCTGTGTTATATATTCATGAATGTCCATCTCACCCATAGCAGCCAGTTGGTCCTTCAGACATCCGAGTCAGCGATGAAACGTAGGTCATCTTTAAGAAGCAATCAGCTGCTACAGTTTCCCCTCTCTGACAGCATGATAACAGTGTCTGTCTCCTTTCCTCCTCAGAGACGGCGGCACGCTCCCACCAGAATCTGAGAGACTCTACAGCTGCACTTACGACTTCATAGCCAGGAACAGCACTGAGCTTTCAGTGCAGCAGGGGGAGACGCTGGAGGTAAGGAAGTCAAAGTAGTACACAGTAAAGACATGTTCATGGTGCATTCAGGAACACGGTACGCTGACTGACAGCAACCCCTCCGTCTGACAGGTGATTGAATCGTCCAAGCGCTGGTGGAAGTGTCGCAATCGGTTCAATCAGATCGGATTCGTACCCTTCAACATCCTGGATCCCTTGGCTCACATAGACAGCCCCATCCCCCATATCCCCCCCAGTGTAAGACAACAAAAACACACATGCATGCATACATACATTAATCACAGAGGTATACTCTCACCTGTACATACCCGAGTGAATTCAAGCATGATTTTTTTTCTCCTCATTCCTGCAGGTTCCAGCTGCACCTCCCCTCGCCAGTACAATCTCCGCAGGCCCACCCAGCTCTCCTGCTCCGACCCAGAACCCCACCCACCCCACCCACCCCACCCAGCGCCCACTCAGCTTACCGCCATACAGCCAACACATACCAGCTGCAGAAGACCCAGAAAATAAAGGTAACAAACTTAAGTGTTTGTGTAGGAGGTGTGTCGCATAAATGCTGTGAGAAGGTGGCTTGAATGCAGGGAGCTATAACGTCCTAGATACTGTGTGTGTGTCAGAGATTAAAGGCACAAAGACGACAAACTGACAACAAAAATAATGAAAGAATTAGGGCTGTCAATCGATAAGAAATATTTAATCGCGATTAATTTACTGTTTAAAATGTATCTTAAAGGGAAATTTGTCAAGTATTTAACACTCTTATCAACATGGGAGTGGGCAAATATTCTTGCTTTATGCAAATGTATGTATATATTTATTATTGTAATTCAATTAACAACACAAAACAATGACAAATATTGTCCAGAAACCCTCACAGGTACTGCATTTAGCATGAAAAATATGCTCAAATTATTACATGGCAAACTGCAGCCCAACAGGCAACAACAGCTGTCAGTGTGTCAGTGTGCTGACTTGACTATGACTTGCCCCAAACTGCATGTGATTATCATAAAGTGGGCATGTCTGTAAAGGGGAGACTCGTGGGTACCCATAGAACCCATTTTCATTCACATATCTTGAGGTCAGAGATCAAGAGACCCCTTTGAAAATGTCCGTGCTAGTTTTTCCTCGCTAAAATTCAGTGTAACTTAGGAGCGTCATTTAACCTCCTTTCAATCTTCACTCTAGCTTTAAAATTGATTGCGCTGTAACCTCCGAAAGATCAATTGCGTTAATGCATTACTGAGTGGTAAAACGAATTTGCCGTAACATGTTATTATCGCGTTAACTTTGCCAGCCCTAGAAAGAAATACACCGAAAAGCTACACATTAATCTGGACTTCATTATGTAATGATGTCACTTTGAATCTTTCCAGTCATGTTGATGAATGACGAGCTGCTCCAGAGGCTGACCAATGGAAAGGCCGGCCTGAACAAACCTCTGGTCATCCCTCGCTCCTCAGAGACCAACTTGCCTCTGGACTACCACTCTCCTCAAGACGAGGTGGCCGAGTGGCTCCGAGGGAAGGGCTTCAGCGAGCCGTGAGTGACGTCACATCTACTGACTACATGCTGTTTGCACACTGGGAGTGCTCCCAGTACAATACATTCATTAGAACATAAATCACCTCCACCCTTTAATGCTGATAAAACAGTTTGAAAGGAAATGAATAAGAGGAGAGTTTTGAGTCATTTGTATATTTTCGTCCCTCAGGACGGTGTCATGTTTGGGAGTGCTGACAGGCGCCCAGCTCTTCTCCCTCAACAAGGAGGAACTACGAGCTGTGATTCCAGACGAGGGCGCCAGAGTGTACAGCCAGATCACTGTGCAGAAAACACTGCTGGAGGTAAATCAAAGGACTATTAAGCCTTATTTCCCTGTTTTCTGATCAAAGTTAATCAATGAAACTATTGAGTAAGTTCAAAACACATTTGACCAGTTATCAAGTCACTGTTTGAGAGTGTGTAGAGATGTCAGGACAAGTGTAGGGAAACATTTCTGACAGCAGGCGAAGACAAAATCATGTGGAATTGACTTTGTACGGCAGCCTATTGCTGCCACACCAGAAAAAGAAAAACAGAGCAGTGTCACATGATAACATGACATGTTTAGGGCTGGAACTAATGGTTTTCATTCTCGATTAATTTGTCCATTATTTTCTCGATTAATCGATTAGTTGTTTGGTCTATAAAATCAGAAAATGGTAAAAAAAAAAAAGTGTCCATCAGTGTTTCCCAAAGCCCAAGATGAAGTCCTCAAATGTCAAAAATATTCACATTTAAAAGGCTTTAATCAGAGAATTTTGACTTTTTTTTTCTTAAAAAATTACTCAAACCAATTAATCGATAATCAAAACAGTAGGCGATTTATTTAATAGTTGACAACTAATCGAAATAATGGTTGCAGCTCTAGAAATGTTAATTGTAATAAACATATTTCACGTTATTACAACATGTAAACTTATCACTTTATAATAAGAAACTTTTGTTTTTATAACAATATACTATTTATCTGGCTATAACGTGAAATGTTTCTATAATATTATCTATTACATGAAACGTTATAACAAGACAAATAGTATATTGCTCTAACAAGAAAAGTTTCTTTTTTACAACGTGATAGGTTTGTATGTCGTAATAACGTGAAAACATCTTGTCATAAGAACAAACTTTTCACGTTATAATGCGACACTGATCTTTTTTTCTGGCGTGGCAGCAATACGCTGCTGTAATTTTTCTAAGAATTGTTTCATATAAATCATATACAAGTTACAATGGTCAAGCCACCAAAACCTATTTTTGCACATCAATGCAGGACAGTAACAACACTCACAGTAAAATGCACTAATTATATGTTTTAGTTATGATATTTCAACCAGAATCAGGTAGTTGGAAAACAGTTTTAGAACTGATTCTACATTCATTTTATATGTTTTTCTGGATGTATATACAGGTATGCCACCTGGTGACTGGGAAAACAAACCGCAGCATCATTTATTGGTTACCAAACACAGCATTTAACCTAGTGTCAGAAGCATGGAGTTATTGTCCTATATTAATATATTCTGAGGGCATGAAAACGTTCTTTGTTGCCTGATAAACCATCTTATCTGCTATGCCTGTATTTTGTGAATTACTTTAAAACCTGCATGTTAAATTATGTCTCTAAGCTAAGTAGTTTTAGGCCACATTATGAACTCCGTTGCCGAGGACATTTCAAACCTGTGCACATATCAGATGCTTAAGTAAATAGATATATTGATCTTTGTATTACCATTTTACCTTCATCTGGCCCTAATTTGCATCCGTTTTCTCCAGGATGCCAGACGGGCCACAGAGCTGGAGGCCGTCATGGAGAAACAGAAAATGAAGGTGGATCTGACAGTGGAGAGCAGCACATTTTGAGCAGCAGACGTCCACATCACAAAGAGTTTCAGATGAAGGATTGCGTTCTTCTGGTAGTGTCGTCACTTGAGAGTGAACTCCTAAATTATTAATCCTATTCACCAGAGAACAAAAATGTGACAGTGACTTCCCAACCTAACTATTGTCTGTAAAGAGCAGCGTGCTATTATGACTTAATTTCAAAAAAATGTAAGCTTTCTAATGGAAGCAGGCGCTATGCAAATTAAATATTTTAACATTAAAGTACACTATTTGTAATGTAATGTCTTTGTTCTCATTTCTGCTTTGTAGGTAAGGATTAACTTAAATGAAATGTATTTATCTGTTTGTAAACTTGTCTAATAATTCAACCATGATTAATAAGAAAGGCCAGCAGACAATAAAAATTGAAATGGTGATTTTTTTTTTTTTAATTGAGACTTTAAAGAAAGATTTCCAGCAGAAACATAAACAGATATGACTTCACACATTGGGTAAAGCAATGCAATCCATTAAAATCTGTTCGTAATTATAAATCTAGTCGGAGGAGTTTGTCCAAATTGGGCCAACGTAAAGACTAATAAAGTTATGTACAGTTATAGCACTGAATTTCCAACGTATCTTTTCTGAACGTACTGCTTCACATGTCGACACAAACTTTTGAAGTTACAATTTGTTTTAAATAAAAAGGAAATCAAGACAGAAACAAATAATAAAACAGGAGCCTTGCCACCAATTCAGTTCAAAACAATCATTTACTTATACTGGCCAAACTCTCAATCACACAGATTCCCTTCACTACCGGCAGCATAACATAAAAATTGGTTAAAAAAAAATAATAAGTGGACAACGGGAAACAGGTTGAGACTAATACTCGCAACTTTAAAACCTTTTGGTTTTGAATTGGGTTCCTAAAACTTTAACTGGGCGTACAGGAAAGAAAGAAAAATGTGGACAGACATTCATGAACTGCAACTCAAAGCTGTCAACATGCAGTCTACCAGGAGCTGGTGGAAAGAAATCTTCAGAGGGAGGTGAGAAAAAAAAAAACATGATACGACGAGGCTTTTTCAGACCGCAACAATCAGTCGGCCAAGAACATCTTCAGACAGATTCTGTATCAAAAGACCATCATTAATATAATAAAAGAATATGGATGAGTTACACATTATGCTTCAGTCCAGCAGACCATCTGTTTACTTTTTCTTTGCAGGGTAGTTTATAAGAAGACATTTGTATTGGATACAGACAGCCACCAAATCACAGATGTGGATATTACAATACACTCCACTACTGATCAATAACTAACCCCCCCCCCATCCAAATGTAATCTTCTCATATATCTTGATGCTAGAATCTTTTATCCATACAATATTTCAGGTGTGTGTACACTCTGGGTTCGGCTGCATTAACTGTTAAAGCAAAGAAAGGAGGCAAGCGGGAGAATGGAGGGGTCAAGGCGAGGACTGACGTGTGTGACATTAGGTTATTATAAATGGACAGACTTGTGAGAGAGACGGGAGGAGGCTTTGTGTGTCGTGATGGATGGAGTTTGGTCTTCAGAGGTCCCCCACGTCCCTGTCGTCTGCCCGGCGGGCGTCCGACCTGCCGTTCATGCCGTCCCTCCTCTCTCGCTCCCGTGATCTGTCTCTGGATGAGCGTTCTCGGTCCCTGGACGACCTGGGCGATGAAACCGCAAGAGATATTCAGTGAAGTGAAGCGTGCAGAGGTAGGAAAAGAGTAGAAATGTGTTTTCTTGGCAGCTACGTTCTGAGGGGGCTCGGTGTGAACTGTGTTTAGCTTACTTGTGTCTGGAGCCCTGCTCGTGGTTGTGACGGTGTCCTCGGCTGCGTGAGCGGGATCGGCTGCGGTGCCTCCTCCTCCTCTCCCTGGAGCGTGAGCGCGAACGGCGCTTCTCTCGTGATGTGGAGCGCGAGCGCCTCCTTCTGCGGTCACGAGAGCGAGATCTGATAAAAAAAAACAAAACAACAGACAACGCTTGAGTCTCTTTAATCAGAACTAGGGATGCACCGATACTGGTACCGGATCGGATATCGGGCCGATACTGACTCAAATAGCTGAATCGGGTATTTGGTGACAAAGGGGCCGATCTATTCAATTCAGTTCTATGTTTACATACAATATACATTATATATTGGAATTCTAATTCCTGTTTAAGTTTTGACCAATTTGTTGCTGCATTAAAAATTGTTTACGCTTGAATTGTAATTCCTGTTAATTTTGAAGATTTCTTTTACCAAGTTGTTGGTATACGAATTATTATTTTAATAGTAAATAATTCAGTAAATGTATATCTATGTATTTATTTGTTACATTTGTCTTAAAAAAGTTATGAAAGCAATGTTTAAGTCAGGCCTGATGTTGCCTTACACATAAGAAGAATGATCCCAATCACTTCCACACAGTGAGGCATACAGCTTATTAATTAAACACTGGTATCAGATCAGTACTCAGTATCGGCTGATACCCAAAGGCATCGCTATCGGGACTGAAAAGGTTGGATCGTGCATCCCTAATTAAAGCAACTAATCGATTTCAAAATGAGGATAGATGGAGCAACTTTCTTACCTTTTCTGCTCTCTGCTACGTGATCTGGTCCTACAATAAGCAGATGCAAAACCATAAGTTTAAACAGTAAAACAAACATTTCATGCAACAAATGAAACTTCCATAAATGTCAGCAGGATTTTAAATGTCTGCACTAACCTCTTCTTCAGCTTTTCCTCTTTCTCCCTCTCTTCTCGTCTCTTCAAGCGCTCCTGGTTCCGTTTCTCCTGCTTTTCCACAACAGTTTTCTGACCAAAATAAAAACACAGTAGCAATTATAGGTGGAACCATCGTTGTCCAAACCTCAAGACGGTTTATGACCCTTATTTTCTGTATGTTTTCTAGTAATCAGCCCCCATGTCACTCATTACAAGAAATACTTGAAATTCATTTGAAGCAATGGGTTTATAGTAGGGTTACTCAAATTAGGGCTGCATGATGTTGAAAAATAGATAATATCTATACACAAAAGTGAAGCCAAAACATCTCGATCACCGGCTGGTGGCTATCTGTTTAGGAAGCGCTTGATTTGATATGCTGCAGCGTTTTCTATGAGCAGAATACGCATTTTAAAACGTCAATATCTCAGGCGATCATGTTCATTTAATTGTGGGAAGCCAAAATGTGATCGCGATTAATATTTGATTAATTGTGCAGCTGCTAGTTTATAGTGTACATGGTGGCACGCACCTTTAGTTGGTCCAGTTTCTCTCTGATCTGGATGAAGCCCAGATGAAGCTTCCCACCGAAATGGTCGGCCAAACGACGGTCGTTGTCATGGAGACCCAGGTAAGCAGAGCACACCTCACACACCCGAAGCTTCTGCTGCTGGAAGCTGGAGGCTGGCATGGAGTTTCTGTACTCTTCCTGTGGAGCGACAGAAAAGGAAAAAGAGATGCATTAAAAGGATAAGAAGATGTAAAAGCACCATATCCATCCGAAGACAGAAGCACCTCCTGAGTACTCCTTCCTCACCTCTGCATCCTTCTTCCTGGTGCGGACCTTCTCGACTTCCTGCAGGACCTTCTGGGCCTCGTCGACGTTGCCCTCGGCTCCGAGCTGCTCAGCCTTGGCCAGGAGCTTCCCTATTTCCTCATTCAGCTCGTGAACCTTCTCTGCCTGCGACACAGCACAAATAACACAATTTAATTTACATTCAATATGTCTAACCTAAAACACATATTATAGCTAACTTTATTACACGGCTTTGTTGAATACTCGATTGTGATTAGTCAATCACAGCATTCTACGGTCTGTTATTCCTTTATAGCAGACCGTTGCTATGTATAACAGACCGTTGCTATGTCCGCAATTCTGATGTTAGACTCTGGAGGACCACTTTTGTGTCAAATTATAGATTTTTTTAAGTAAGTAGCCGTGTAATAAGTGTGATAATGTACAGCTAGCGGGTCATTGTTGTGAAATAAACCCCTTCAGGGCGGGGTTTATTTCACAACAATAACTGTTTCGCTGTACATTATCCCTTACATACACTGCATAAACAAGTAAAAGACTCAGTTCATGTGAGTTCTTTTTGTCACTCACCTTTGCTGCCACCTCAGCGCTGATCTCTTCTTGGGTTTCAGCCAGGCGTTTCTTGGCTAGTTCTGTCCTCCGGTCACAGTCGGCGATGAATGACTCAAGGTGATCCACCGCCTTTTGGAGCGAGAGAATATAATTTTAGAGAGAAAAATATGTAACTTGGTTGATTTGCGTACATAGGCACACAGGAAACATTCGGCAGGGCATCATCTGAATCATCTGATTGAGAGTGATAAGACACCAACTGCTCCCAAAAAAGGTCCTTGAGGCGCTGTACTTTATAGACAACTCTGCATTTACATAGTCCAAATCTGCTGATCCAAATCATATTGAACAAACACTGTTTTTGCAGTGCACATAAAACAATTGTAGCATCATTAAGGGGGATGGATGAGCCACTAGCTACTTAGTATATTTTTACAGAAGCTGTTAAAAAATAGCTAAATTAGCTAACATAAGAATATGAGTTTGGAAACATTGCAGTTATGATCATACTCAATGATGTGAGTTGAAACTGCTGTTTACCACTTGACTTTAATACTAAAAGCAACAGCAAGTATATAGCGGTGTCTTCAAAGCCAGCCACCGCCACACCAACAGTAAATCTGTATTTTACTACACATGTCTATGATCTGCACAACTGTATTATTTATAGTAGGACATTACTTACGTCAAGCTCAAAGAACAGATCTCTGTCCTTGGAAGCAATTTCATAATCTGCCCGAAGTGCCAGGTCATGGATCTTCGTGCACTCTCCCAGGTCCATACGCTATCAGAAAAACACAAACACAGTATCACTCAATCTGCACAAACTCAATATTAAATGGTTTAAGATTACTTGTAGTACATGGTTTAGTTTTTCTTGTTTACATCATTTTACGGATATCATGTGAATAGATACTGGAATGATTATTGGCTAGTCAGACCTAAATTGTAAGCCACTTACCGTTCCAGACAGGATGTCATGTGGACAGCAGTTTAGAAGATGACTTTTGCAGACTCGCTCGTCCGTGAACTTGACCCTCTGTCGCGTCTCATCCCCTGAAACAGTCCAAAAAACAACCAGTGAGAAGGACCTCACATATTTGTTATTAGGGGCGAGGTATCCAGTGCTTTAATAGACATTACTGTAATTGCACAACATTAAATGGGCAGATATGTGTCACTACAACTGCATTCAAAGGATTGTGTGCCCACCTAAATGAGCAAAAAACAATTGTTTTATTTCTGATTGTCAAAGTTTTACATATATTTCATTGGTGTAGCATTATATTTACCAGTAATAAAGACTGTGCCTCTGCTGGACTGTGTTTATTATCCATTTATGTGTCTAGAAAGAAGTACATGTGGCTCTGCATGTATATGGTACTTCCTGGTATTCTTGGTGCTTACCGTACCCAAGCCTCAATAAAACTATAAATTGTGTTTCAATTAACTAGTGTGAACTGATGTACCTTGATTTTGTAACGTTTTCATTACGTTTCAATGCGTGTGACTATTCAGGAAAGTCTGCTATCAAGACTGTGATAAGAAATGTAAACATTTCAGACAAATGTTCCAGCCAAGCCTTTTACAAATATGAAACATTGAAAAAGAAACTCAAAACAAAAAATATAAAAGAAATCCAAGGAAAAAAATTAGTTTATACACACTGCGATCTGCACCACATACTGTACCCTTCTGCATCTTCAAGACCTCAGCTGCAGAATTTTAAACCCGCTGTAGAAAAGTATAAATGGGAACAGTTTTCTTGCCCATACCTGTAGTAAGAAGTTGGGAGTCATACACAAGTCAGATTGTAAATGTGTGCAAAGTTGTTTTTTTTTCTTTTTTCTTCTCGATGATTGCTAAAATTGCCTTCTGAAAACAGACGTCTCATTGAAAAACTGCTCGTTTTGGATTCTGCGCGACCAGACGTCTTAGCTTAAGCTGCATAATATTACTCCAAATTGTAAATCTAGTGTCACTGAAGATATACCCATTTGTGTGATTTTAAAAAAAAGGCTACAATAACTTCCGGAAGGCAAACAAATGGTTTGGATATTCATCATAACAGCTTTAAAAATTATGTGTGACTCACGGCTCGATGAACATGAGGCTTTTCTGCAACTCCTTTGCAGATTGTTGTAGGCTGGCAAAGATACACTGAACCTTAATGAATAAAATAAAGGGGCCACAATTGTTCAGTTTGTATGCAACAAATGTATGGGAAGAATTTGATATCAATCTCATCACACATACACCCACAAGCTCACAGCACAAATTCACTCTTACTGTTCAGATTGAATTATCAATATATTAATAGATAATCCACAGGGCTGTCGTTCCATTCAATCAACTGTCAGGATGAACCTCTGATTTTGCCTATAAAATGACATCTGCCATCTGCCGATGAAAATCAGACATGACAGCTGAGTTACCTTTTAATGTTTGTATCCAAAAGGGCTGGAAGCAAATACTAAAATTGTATTTTAGCTCGTCAAAGCACCCATAAAGACAACAGTAGTTATACTATCAGGATAATAGTATTTATTTATTTTTAATAGATTTGTATTTGTCAGGTTCTCTAAATAGGCTAGGTCACATAAATATCACTTATAAAATTAGGTTATTATTTATTTAAATACTAAGCAGTTGGTTTGGTCTAGTTAATGCCGACTAAGACACAAAATTACAATCTTTATTTAAATAAACTGTTAAGTAAAATAAAATATAAACTTGATGTACTTTAACCTCTTGAATATTTCCATTTTATGCTACTTTATACTACTAAATGTCATAGTTTTTACTCCCTACATTTATCTGACAGCTGCAGTTACAGATTATTTATCTGATGAAGATTTGACATACAAAACATTTGTTCAACTTAAAACGTTTATGTTTTGAAATAAACTATCCAACAATATACAAAGTAGTTAAAATGACCCCCTCCTTAAACCAGTTATGCCATTATTATAATAATTGTTTGTTATCACTATTATGTAGTCATATTATTTCTTTATATTAATCGTGTCTCTAGGTGGAGGCTTCAGATAAGCCAAGTGGGGTGTTTTGCCTCTTCCTGCACTGTATATTATTCATTTATTTTTTTGTTATGTTGTATATATATATATATATATATATATATGTTTTTATCATGTTTATTTTTGTTTATAACCTATTTTGTATATTGTATATTGGTAGAATTTCAATTTGTAATTCTTATTTAATTCTAGCGTTTATATATTCTTCTGTTATTATACTGTTTTGACTTGCACCAACATAACCAAAGCAAATTCCTAGTGTATACCTCTTACACCTGGCAATAAATACGATTCTGATTCTGATTCTGATTCTGATTCTATAGTCTTAAATTGTGCAAAACAAATAAACAAATAAACATTGAAATATTGCTCACACATTAGTGAATTGGTAATGATTAGTAATAACACAATGCAACACTGACAGTCACCATTCTACTGCATAACACATGTTTTTACTTATAATACTTAAAATATATTTTGCTAATCTTACTTGGGAAGTTTTACTTGAGTAAGAATAAGAGTATAATCATAAATATATCAGTTACAGTTCATTAAGTATAATGTTGATTCAGTAATAACTAGTAGGCCCAGTTTAGCCTGCGTGTCCTTTAAATGTGTCTCAACTATGAGTATTATGAATATAACTTAACTAAATAACATTGGATTGATTATTTGTTGTATAGTTCAATGTTAGGTAGCATTGTTAGATAACTAAGCTACTAGCTAGGAATTGAGTAACCAGTAAAATGCTAAAAACTTAACTTTAAAAATGAACCTAAATGGATACAAACATTAAACCTAGCGTTAATCCGTAAAGGCCTCTTGACTCTATGTTGTTTTCACAGCCCTCTGCAGTACTACATCCATTCATCAGGTTCTGTTCCATCATCATCATCATCATCATCATCATCACACAGCAACACCAGCCAGCCGCAGCAGTAGCAGAGCCTCCATCTTGGCTAGCTCAGCTCGAGCTCTCGTTGCTACAGCGACTCACCGTCCCTCGCGGTTCCCATCAGCTGGTCGAGCAGAGCTCTCATTTGAGCTTGGGCAGACATTGCGGCGGGTCTTCTGTCGACAGCGCTGTATAAAAATAAGCAACTGAAAACAGTTCCTTAGTGTTTTTAGTTAAGTTATGTGGGTATTTTTTTTAAACGTCCAAAGCATCACCACTCCGTCGCTTTCTCTCTATTTCGAGGACTCGCCAGTTTCCGTTTTATATTCAGGAAATTACGTCAGTAGTGATGTGTTGGTCGCGAACGAGTCGGTTCAAAGAGCCGGCTCTTTTAAGTGAACGATAAGAGCCGGCTCCCGTCCAAGAGCCGTTTTTTTTTTTTTTTTTTTATTAATTCAAGGCAAGGCAGCTTTATTTGTATAGCACATTTCAACAACAGGGCAATTCAAAGTGCTTTACAGAAACATTCAAGAACATTGCGACAAAATGCAAAAGAACTTTAAGAAATAATTAAAACAGTTATAAAATCATAAAAACATTAAAACATTAACGATTAGAAAATAAAAACAAGCTAAAAATAAAAGCTAGGATAGAAGCTAAAATTGCATAAAACTCAAAAGAGTAAAAGTTATAGTGCAGTGTCAGATCATTATCTGGTTTAATAAAAGGCACCCGCAAACAGGAACGTTTTAAGCTTTGTTTTAAAAGAAGTGAGAGTTGGAGCGGTCCTGCAGGGTTCTAGGAGCTTGTTCCAGATATTTGGTGCATAAAAACTGAATGCTGCTTCTGCATGTTTAGTTCTGACTCTGGGGACACTAAGCAGACCTGATCCAGATGACCTGAGAGGTCTGGATGGTTCATAACACTCCCTCAAGGGAGAAGGATAGGACGTAGTGATGGCGAGATGAAGCTTCATGAAACACAGAAGCTCCCCAGCAAATTGGTTCACGAGGCTTCATCTAGGCTTCATATGCACACGTAACCACCTATCGGTCAAATAGTGTAAAACAGGTACATATATTCCAGATATGTGGCAGTGGTTTAACCAGGCACAGGGCAGTGAATTTGCTTGTGTAACTAAAGTAAAATGATAGATGGGTGACATTATTCATCGTTTTTATTCAGGAATAATAAGTTCTCAACTGTATTTCAGCTTCGGGCGCCTTCAATGACGTCATTTGTCTAAAACGATACAAGCCTCGATACGCGCTTAACAGAAAACTTCCTGGATTACTCGACACACGCTCCGAAGCCTTGGCACATCCCATAACATCACTGATAGGACGAACTTCTCTGCGCCAAGGGCACTCCATGCACTGACTGTGACTGAATGTTGTGTTAATGACGTCCGTGCGACCAATCAGGTGATGACAGACAAGGATCATATCATCAAGCAGGGAGGGGTGGGGGTGCGCGGCGCGCTGACCTACTACAGGTAAAGAGCAGGAGGAAGAGGAGGAGAGACAGAGAGAGAAGAGTGCGGTGCGCGAATAGCAGACAAGATGAGTTACAGTCGGAAACGAAGCAGCATGTAAAATTATGATATTCTGGGAAATATAAGGTTTAGTATAATTATATTTAATAATTTAAGTGATATATGTGCACACATACTAATAGGTCAAAACAGCGCTAAATTTGGTTGAATTATAAAAGGCAGAAGTGGTAAAATGAAGAGCCGTTTGGGAGCCGAAAGAGCCGGCTCTTCTTGGTGAGCTGAGCCACATGATCTGGCTCAATAAAAAGAGCCGGAATTCCCATCACTAGACGACAGGCTGTTTGAACGTTTCCGGTTTAGCCGGAGCGTTCTATTGGTTTAGCTAACGGTAAAGGGGCGGGCTGTTGGTATGAAATAGACCAATCACAGCGCTTGAGAACAAGCACATTAACCAATCAGAGCAGCTTGAACCCAACGCTGGGCTTTATGGGATCTTCACCCTGAGCTTAGCCTCTCAGGCAGCACATTCAATTCAATTCAATTCATTTTGCTTTATTGACATGACGAGCGTCAATTCAATAATAAATAAATATTTAAAAAAGAGAACAAAATAAAAACAAAAACATATATATATATATATACATATATACAATTCATTAAGCAAATTACAATATATAGATATTTAAAAAGAACATGCATGTAAATGGAAGAAAACAATAAAGAAGTAATTAATGTTTGTTGTGTCAATAAAACAAACAAACAAATGAAAAACAATGAATAACAATATATTGTAATATCAAAGGATAAATGTAAAAAAAAAAAAAAAAAAAAAAAAAAAACATGAAGTAGAGGAGTAAATAAAAGGCAGAGTGTGAGTTACATCTATTATGTGTTATTGTGGTTGTCTCTTAGGCTGTGACATGCACTGACATATCCTGCAGCTTCTATTGCGATGACACTATTTTCACAACAAAGTAGATGTTGTATTTTATTTTGGTCAGAGAGGGAATCAAAATTTTGGAGTTTACATTTAATTTTTTTAAAGAATTTTTTCCTAATTTCTTCATATGTGCACATACTCACAGGCTGTTGTGCCCTGGACTGGTTACTCACCTAACTATAACTTATACGTAGGTTTATGTTAGAGAAGATTATGCTTAGTGTCGTAGTTTTGGGTCTATAAAATCACGTAGGCAGAGAGAAAAGGGCTACCCGAGAGACAAACTCAGGGGAATAAAACCTCTCACACAGAGGGCTCGCCTGTGATGTGTTTACGCAGCTGAGGGTGACAGACTAGTGATGGGAATTCCGGCTCTTTTTAGTGAGCCAGATCATTTGGCTCAGCTCACCAAGAAGAGCCGGCTCTTTCGGCTCCCAAACGGCTCTTCATTTTACCACTTCTGCCTTTTAATAATGCAGCCAAAGTTAGCGCTGTTTTGACCTATAATTAGTATGTGTGCACATATATCACTTAAATTATTCAATTTAATTATACTGAACCTTATAATTTCCAGAATACCATAATTTTACATGCTGCTTCGTTTCCGACTGTTACTCATCTTGTCTGCTATTCACACACCGCACTCCTCTCTCTTTCTCTCCTCCTCTCCCTCCTGCTCTGCATCATGGTCTGTCATCACGTTATTAGTTGCACGGACATCATTAACACAACATTCAGTCACAGTCAGTGCATGGGGTGCCCATGGCACGCAAGCCCCCAGGAAGTGCGCCGGTCGACGATCCGGACTTTCGTAGTGGCCAAACGGCGGTACTGCAACTTCTGTGTCCGTCACGTGATGCCGTTGGGCCCAAAAATACTTTTTCCAATAGACTTACAGTACATTGGGCAAGAGACGTCTGTAACTCAGCGGATACTTTTTTTTAGGTGAATTAACTCCCCGGTACGAACACACTCTAATAGCCCTTATTTAAAAAATTACGTTTTTAAAGTTGTAAAATGCACTAATAGCTGAATCCAGAGTTATTTCCCTTCCTCCGTTCATGTGAGTGAGACCCAGACCGTGACGTTGGGACCCTGTGATCGAGTCATGTGACCGAGCAGACGCTACTGCGCATGTCCCAGTTGCCCATGGTCCGCCAAGATCCGGTTACTTTTCCAGACGGAAGTCGAGCCATTTAGGCTTCATGCGCCAATGAGCAACTCTCATAGGAATGACCGGGGCCCCGCCTCCAACGCTGTATCCAGTTCTTTTAATACATCCATGGTGGCGCGGAGAAGATCATCCTATCATTCTGCCTTGAATTAATAAAAAAATAAATTAAAAAAATAAACGGCTCTTATCGTTCACTTAAAAGAGCCGGTTCTTATAACCAACTCGTTCCTGACGACACATCACTATGACAGACAGGCAGTTGTTGAGTCAGGCCCACAGACAGGCCTGCTACCTGTAGTAAGCTAATAGCCGCAACAGCGACCACCACCAAAGACAGACAGACAGAGGAGAGTAAAGTAAGATCAACCTTATTTCAGTCTGTGTAAATACTTAATTTGAATGTCAAGTCGCGGGACTTGCGTGATAAAGTTAGCCCGTCTTCCGTTTCGCCTGGCCTAACGTGTGGTTCAACAAGTTAAACAACTCACCAGTTAACTGTGCACTTCACGAGCCAAAGCTAAACATGTTAGCGATCCGACACTGAACTACTCAGAGGAACACCTTCTTCTAGGGATAACAGCTATAACTATATATATATATATACTTAGCTAACATCGTACAGGATTTTTAAGTAATTTTGATAACAACATATATGTATATAGCTGCAGGACCTGTCAGAGCATGTCACAGCCTAAGAGACAACAACAACAACAACAACAACAACACATAATAGATGTAACTCACACTCTGCCTTATATTTACTCCTCTACTTCATGTTTTTTTTTTTTTTTTTTACATTTATCCTTTGATATTGCAATATATTGTTATTAATTGTTTTTTATTTGTTTGTTTGTTTTATTGACACAACAAACATGAATTACTTCTTTATTGTTTTCTTGCATAAATATCTACATATTGTAATTTGCTTAATGAATTGTATATATCTACTGTATATATATATGTTTTTGTTCTTTTTTTATTTTTGTTTATTATTGAATTGACGCTTTGGCAATATTGTTCATGTCAAAAAAGCGAATTGAATTGAATATATACTTTTAAGAGCAATCAGCCCTTGGCTATACAACACATCCCAGAGTGTGCTAGCTAGCCTGGGTGATGATGAGGATTTGGTCATTATGGGTTTGTTGTTTTTGTGCTGAGAAATCTCTGGAGTCAGTGCTGGCACGCCTGAATAGGCTCAGATCCACAAAGGTTGATGCAGCAGAAATAGCTGGACTGACAGACACTGCTGCCTTCAGTATTTTTTCATGTGCTATATATCTGTGAATGCCAGAGAGGGTTGTGTCTGTTGTTATTATTGCTGGTTTACTTTGACACATGCAGGTTTGTAGCTTTACTCCACACAGAGGGACAGATGCTGCAGCAAACTATGCCATGTTTAGGAGTATTCACTGTGAAGTAGATAAAACAGGGTGTTGTCATTTAAGACCGTCATTATATTGACTGTTTCCCCGTTGAGCAGATCTGTGGGCCGGTAATGCATTGAGAAGACAATGGAGACCACAGGCAGTGCCACTGAAGGCGACCCTCTGAAGAGTGGAGAGGATGGGGCAGAGACGGGAACGGCACCATCAGCCACAGAGCTGAAGAAGAAGAGTTGCAAGGAAGTCCTGGGTTTCGCCAAACTGACCCATTGGCGAACCGCAGTCTTCTTCTTCTCCTTGTTCCTCTGCCTCACCATAGTGTTCGCCTTCTCCTTCATCATCCCCTGTCCTGTCAGACCACAGTATCTCCTCACCTGGAACAGGACTTTCTCTGAAGCAGGTGTGTGTGTACAAACTGCTTTTCACTTGCTTGGTAGTGTTTCATTGTTTGTGGGGACTTAACTAGTATTCTCTCCTTCTCTTGCCACAGCAACGTATGACTTCATAGCTTTTGAAGATGCGAGCAAAGACAAGGTGATGGATGTGCTGTTTGTCCTCAAAAACACAGGCAGTCCGAACAAAACATGTGTTGATGCAGGTATAAAATGTTGTTCAATTTTAATTTAATTTATTCATCAATCATTTGCAAAACAAGAGTTGGATTGCTCTCCATATGGTGGCTCTGTGTTACATAAGTGTTGTGTATTGTTTTTCCAGGTCTGCCCTCGCCGTGTGTGTTTGTGGTAGCGGTGGATGGGACAGATGGAGAGGACCTGTGGGAGTGCCCGCTAGCTCCCGAGTTCCACTGGGCCCAGTGCGGTCTGGACGAAGACAAAGGCAGAAACTGGGACTGTCTGTTATCCCATTCTGACCAACTCACAGCCGTTGACAAATACACTGGTTAGTGATTCATTACTCTGGCTCTGTATTAATTACATCACATTTTCATAATGTATATCTAAATTAAATTAAATTAATAATGTAACAACTAAATCAAGGATCTAAAGCATTTTTGAACAAGAAAGAAATACATTTTAGTAATAAGAAAACTTGTATTTTGCCGAATATACTGAACAAAATCTCAGGCTGTGACAAAATAATCTCAAGGCTCATTTACTAACTTTTCTCTACTGCTCTTACCAAGGTCAAGAATGAACTGGGACGCTCAAGGAACGCTGTAGTTTTAGTTATAAAATCAGCTAAACTCAGTCAGATGATGTAATGTGTGTGTGTGTGTGTGTACAGGTGTCGCCAGGTGGCAGCAGCCTCAGCCTCTTAGTCTGCACAGCACTGTGCCTGTTCTTAGTGTCCCAGATCTGGATGGGGACAAGGTCAACGATGTGGCTCTGGTGGCATCTGGCAACACACAGTTAAACGTCAGTGATGTCATTTATTACTTTTGCATTTATTTTTCTTGCTTTGCTGCTTTTTCTTCAACAATAATCTGCTGTGACGGGGGCTCCACATATGCAAATAATAAGCACTGACTTTTTAAATCATCTGACAATGTTGCAAAAAAATAGAATTCACCTCATTTCAATGTCTCTCGTCGTTATCTGCAGACTCAGCTGGCGTTCCTCTCAGGGAAGACGGGTGTCCAGATTGGTTCTACGGTGGTTCTTGACACCGCGGAGACGACCAATCATCTTCTCCATCGCACTAAAAAAGGATCTCACTATGTACTACTACAAAAAGGTTAGTATCTTAAATCAGCTTTGACATTTTACAACATGTTAGTGAAGTCTTTCCCAATGGTGGAGTGCTGCTGTAGTTTGCCTTGATTGAAGTCCTGCTTTTTCTTCCGTAACGAGCTGATGTCACCAAGTACCACATTTGCATAATACCTGTTGTACATAGATGTATACACTTGGATGTCCTATAAACTTCATGGCAGTAAGTGAGTTATCTTGTGCTCATTCACAGACACAGGCTTGTACGGACTGGCACTGTGGAGGATCGCTGCCGATGCTAAAGCAGGGATGGAGGCGGGCCTCAAGAAAGACAAAGACTGGGAGAAAGCTGCCAGTGCAACCTCTGGCCTAGTACCCATCTACGAGTAAGAAGCACCTTCTGATTATCTCTTCAACAGCACAGATTTCACTTAACAGCTTGTCGTTGTCGTAATTGTGGCTTTAGACCCAGACTGTTTGTTTATATTTATATCTAATCTGTAGATCTGATTCAGTGAGACAAGTGCTAAGAACAGGAGAAAAAGGGGACCCTCCCAACCTGCTGATTGTGACCGAAAATGAGGTGGTGTTAGTCGATGGGAAACATCGGAAGCTACTGTGGAGATTCAATACCAGCTCACTCCTCGGGTAACAAATCTGTTTTTATTTGTTTATAATTCACATACAAATTAATCAGAGTTAAAAGGTTTAGTATAATCAACCGTATACTGTCATTATAACCAGGCTGGTTGAGTCAAATAAGTCTTCTCCTGTGTGTTTACTGATTAATTCAGTGAGCCCTCCTTTGGCCACTTTAACAAAGACGAGTTCCTCGATGTTGTGATCGAGGAGGATATTGGCAACTCCACAAAGACGGTGAGACCGCTTGTGATGCCTAAATTTAATGTTCTGTGTCCAGCTGCTCTCATAAAGCGATGGATTTAAGTCATGCATTCACCGTCTGTCTGGTATGTAGGTAAAAATTCTTGATGGGAAGTCCGGTGGCGTGCTTTGGGAAGTCGACCTCTTGACCAGTCCTAACTCACCAATACCTGCCGCAGTACACACCACCAACTCCTACTCGGTCTTCGTGTTTTGGGGCAGGATGCTCTCAGAGGCCAACTCATCTGTAAGTACAACTGCCTTTTATTAAAAGAATGCTAACGGACTTCTCACAAAAGAAATGCTAATCGTGGCAAATGTTTCATTCCAGGAGCCGCTCGAGAGCGACCTTCACTCTTACCTGCTCCACCCTCTCTACTCTAAAGTCCTCCTCGAGTCGACCAGTTTCACGGACCACATCGTAACATTTAAAGGTGTTCTAACAAAGTGATATTGTCATGGGAGGGATGGGGGGAAACACACAGCTCTTTTTGCGTGACTGTATTTGTGTTTTTTTTTTATCTTAGCCACTCTGTTGGAGCACGGACGCCACGCTGCCTTCATCCTGCTGACGGGTCCTAAGACGGAGGGAGCCGAGGGCACCGTGGTCCTCAGCAAGTGGAAGCTGAAAGACGATGTCCCCGGCAGTAAAGTGCTCCGCATCGGTACCGGCGGGAGTTCAGAGACCGACACAGAAATCAGAGAGGCCTTCAATCGTCTACGCTTCGAGGATTGGTGAAAGGACCAACTGTAGAATGTAGAGTACATCCTCAGTGTTCAAACCATTTTGCCACCAAACCAAAGTGTGCACACTAGCTATGACCTTCCAAACTGCTGACAACCAAAACAATTCCTTTGTGTTTAGATCCTTGGGTTGACTTGATTTGACAGTGCTCTTCCGTTAATCTCCTTTTGGACTGCATACATGAGTTTGATCTTACCTTAGTGTCCAAAGCAGCTACTGTCCTGACAATCACACTGCATTTCTGCTCTCCTCCTGCTGATAAATCCACCTCGCTGTACTGTTTCTAGCACTTTCACGCATCAATGCAATGCTCTGGACCTAAAGGCTTTTTTTAAATTGCAGAGGCCGGGTTATTATTTGAATCTATGCAACTTTATGTCACACTGGGGCTTTTAAAAGTAGCAGGTGGTAGCTCCTATGTATTTGACATTATAGTAGTCTGAAAGGAATGGTTGCACAATGACAGGGCTTTGCTTTTGGTACCTTTTCTAAAAAACCTGCACAGTAAAACAGACTTGAAACCCCTCCAACCTTAACGTATACACTATGCGGTTACATTTTTTGTTACGTATCCTGTTCGCGAAAGTAGTTAGGCTGTTTTGTAGTCAATGTCGATAATCAGAATGTGTTTCCTTTACTTACTCAATCCAAGATGCTGTAACTAGTGATGCTCTTGAACGCACACTGACTAACCTAATGCTGACTCTCAAAGGTTCTACATAATATTGACGTACTGCTGTTGGTTTAAGGCTCATCATGAAGCTGTTTTTTTTTTTCTCTTTCTCAGTGATTTATATCAAATGAGGTTCCTGTTTTTGCTGTACATTAATGAATTGAACCTGTGGGGCTTTTGTCGGAGCCGACTTTTCTTTCTGACTTGATTTGTTTGAATGTGAGCAATATTAAAGAGTTTTAAAAGAACTGCTTTTGTGTGTCATCTCAAAGATGTCTTATTAAAGGAGCAAATACAGCCAAAGTAGAAAAATAACTGAAGCATGTGTCTAATTGTAGCAATTGAAGTTGTAGCTCTTTGCAAAACCAAAACAAATCATTTTAGTCTGCTCCTTTTATCTACATAAAATGTACGATGAAGCACTAAACTCTTTCCGCTGCTTCTCCATGTGTCCTGCTTGTCTGCAGTGTTGTTTTATACAGTATGTATAAATGTCACTACTGTTTCTACTGCTTTTAAGAACTGTGTCCTTTCCTAACATTTAAACTGCATGTCCTGTTTTATGTTTTTGTTTGATGTATTTTAGGAAGCCTTCTGTAACACCTTGGCCAGGGACAACAGATGAAAAGCAGACGAGTGCACTGTCCCTTCTCAAATAGATTAATGAGGGACATCGGCCCAGGATCATTTCACATCACCAGTGGACTTCAGGAAAAGAGCAAGTATCAATATATAATATACTATACTGTCATAAACTTGACAATCTAAGAAAAATCTAATATTGAATGCCTTAATAACATTAAACTACTTTATACAAATTAGCAGTTTGCCATGTTATGATTTGAACATATTTTTTATGCTAAATGCAGTACCTGTGAGGGTTTCTGGACAATATTGGTCATTGTGTTGTGTTGTTAATTAATTTCCAATTATAAATATATACTGTACATACATTTGCATAAAGCAAGCATATTTTCCCACTCCCATGTTGATAAGAGTATTAAATACTTAACAAATCTCCCTTTAAGGTACATTTTGAATAGATAAAAAATGTGCGAGTAATTTGCAATAAATCGTGAATAATCATGGACAATCGTGCTTTTAATTGTGATTACATATTTCAAACGATTAACCCCTAATTTTCTTAAATTTATATTTATATTTCGCTGCACAATGTAGAGATATGTTGAGTATGTGCAAGCATATTTGCCCACTCCCATGTTAATAAGAGTATTAAATACTTGACA
Organism: Sebastes umbrosus; assembly: GCF_015220745.1. NCBI lineage: Eukaryota > Metazoa > Chordata > Actinopteri > Perciformes > Sebastidae > Sebastes > Sebastes umbrosus. The sequence continues at coordinate 11,354,940 of NC_051288.1, read as the reverse complement.
AATATCCCTTTAAGGTACATTTTGAACAGATAAAAAAGGTGCAATTAATTTCAGATTAAATATTTTAATCGATTGACAGCCCTCCTTCCCAGTTAACCTCATATTTTCAGACAACAAAAATAGACCTGTCCTATAATCAATATCATAAAAGCAAACCGTGGCTGCCCTCTTGTGTTGTAATGTGTACACTCTTGGAAAATATGTTGCAGCAGCCATGCGCAATAAAGCACCACAGTCATGGATGTATGGGAGTCAGTCACGTATCACAGAGGTTTTGACCTACAGTTTAATAATCTCTTATTCACATGACTGCTGACAGACTCTTGAATATATTTGGAGGATTGGATAGTCGCTCCTTGTAAAGAAGCATCCACATCTTGAAACACTTTACCTGACGTTTTGTTTTTTTTGGAAAAGGCGCACAAACAGCAGTAGCACTAAATGAATGCAGAGCTGTGGATTGTTTTATGGATGTTTTATATAATTGTATTCTCAGGTATTGTCTTATTTATTGTAGTATTTAGCAACTGTACTATTTATAGATTTTAAGGGCTGCGAGCTAGAATGAGAGAGAGACCAGGGTAAAATGCATTTCATTACATTTCACTGTACACTGTACTTTTAAATGCATATGACAAATAAAGTTGAAACATGAAACAAACAGCAGCGCGTTACGCAGATGGAGACGATGAGGAAACAGAGTCTGCAGAACCGAAACACTTTACAAACAACCAGCTCCCTTGATAATGATTTATATTCCTCTGTAATACATTGAATAGGACTCATAAACAATCGTGACCTGGCAGCTGTAATTCCTAAACACAGTTCCTGGTTTGGATACATTTTTATCCAAAATGCGTAATTACGCGCGGCTGCCTTTCCTTAATACTACCAAAACCACCTGACATACCTTCAAAATAGTGCGCAAACTTATAAATGATTAACACAAACAGGCTACTGAATACATTTCCGCCTTGAGGAAAGTTAGTGTGATCAATATGAACAGTATAAAACAGCACAAACACGCTCCTGTGGTGTCTACAGCTCAGCCTGGTTGCCTCTCATTATAAAGCACACCTGTGGCTAGTGTGAGGTAGTCTGAGCTGTGTTCTTCTGTCATTTCAATGTGACCTATGTCCGCCATACCTCTTTAAGATGACTGCACGGCTGCATCATCCTCTGGAGCGTGCGCGCACGCGGGCCCTGCGCACGCAACGCTTATCAGAAGGAACGACACACTTTCACCATCCGGTATAAAAGTCACTTTGAGCTTGAGACTGCAAACTGCGACGAAGGTAACCGGCATGTCTTTCTTTTTTTTCATAAAAATGTTATTTGCCTTGTATTATTATTATTATTATTATTATTATTATCTCTCTAATTCCTTGTAATAGCAATCACCTTGGAAATTTAACATAAGATTAGTTCCTGTTTGTATGAAATAGAAACTGGGTCATTTAAGGACAAAAAAGGCCTTTTTTTTCTTCTATTTTTATGTATATGTATGTGTGTATGTATGTATGTGTGTATTTGTATGTATATATATGTGTATGTATATATATATATATATATATGTATGTATATATATGTATATGTATGTATATATATATATGTATATATATATATGTATATATATATACATATATACATATATATACATATGTATATATATGTATATATATATATGTATATATATATATGTATATATATATACATATATAGATATATATACGTATGTATATATATGTATATATGTATATATATGTATATATGTATATATATACATGTATATATGTATATATATGTATATATATACATATATGTATATATATACATGTATATATATACATATATATACATGTATATATATACATATATACATATATGTATATATATATATGTATATATACATATATGTATATATATATTTATATATACATATATATATGTATGTGTGTATGTATGTGTGTATGTGTAAAAAATTGTATATATATGTGTATATGTGTGTGTGTATGTAGGTATATATATTTTTTTTTTTAAATGTTTTTTATTTTTTATTCTCTTCTTCTTATTATTTCATGACTTATTTGCAGATACTCTCCCTGTGTTGTATTCTCTACAATTTGAATTGTATGTATCCATGATTGAGAATCAGTTAGGTCCTTTGTGGCCAGCTGTGGCTGTCTGTGTGTATGTTGTTGTCAGGTATGATTGATTGATGTGTTGTGTCATGGGTGAGTGTTGTTCAGAAAAACATTATTATTGACAATTAATAAAAAGACATTTGACAAAAAAAAAAGGCCTGGTGAACACAGCTATTGATAAGCTATCTACCAATATTGTTATTATTATCATTTTATTATTATTAGATGCTTGTTTGACCACGTATATAATCTTGTTATACTATGGATTTGCTCTGTGAAAGGAGTGTTTGATGACATTTCTAGAGGCATCCTTAAAGCAGCAGTAGGTAGAATTGGAACAAATATGATTTAAAAAAAGTTATTTTTATAAAACAGTCACTATGTCCTGACAGTAGTAGCATGCGACAGGTAATCTGAAAAAAATCATGAGCCTCTTTGTCCTCTGGTGTTCCTAATGGCATCTGTAAGATTTCACAGACCGGAGGAAAACAACCAATCAGAGCCGAGCTGGAGCCTGCCGTCTCTGAGCAGCAGTCAATCACTCGCGAACTCCGATCAAATGGTCAAACTAAGCAGCACTGATCAAATATGAATCAATATTCTGTTACTGTATTGCCTATTTCTCCCATAAAATGTTTCCAGAAACACATCTTGTAGTGTACTGTTTAGCTGTAAAATGAGAAAGTTCGTGACCTGGCAGCCATGTTGAGATCAGTTGAGGAAATACCAAGCACCGCCCACCAGCTGGAGCAAACATTCTCATTTTACAGCTAAACAGTACACTACAAGATGTTTCGGAAAACATTTCAGGTGATAAATAAGCATTACAGTAACAGAATATTAATTAATATTTGATCATCGCTGTCTAGTTTGACCGTTTGATCGGAGTTCGTGATTGATTGACAGCTGCCTCCGTTGAATGAACAGCCAATAGGAACGCTCTCTCTCTGAAATGACCTGTGATTGACCAAAGTCTCCCGTCACGGGCTAGATTTTTTATAGCCTGAAAACAGAGCCATGAGGAGGTACAGAAGTCTAGTTATGAGATTTTTGCCCGATGATGCCAAAAACATTCTGCCTACTGGAGGATTAAGGAACCACATGCAGCATATCTGCAATCTGCCAAAAATAATCCTCTGCTGAGCCTGTAGTCGGCTCTTCAATAAGAAGTCAGCCCATGAACTGCAAAGGTTGTTTAAACACCTCGTGCTACAGCTATAGGTGCATTTATGTCGCTCGTTTGATACACAGCGGGTCTATATGTTATCAATGAGCGTTTGCTTGGTGACTAGGTGACAGAAAAAAGTTTTTTTCTTTGTTGCATGTTACAACATCCATTGATGTTTTCTTGACAGAGGTGAAGATGGCCGAGGACATTAAGACCAAACTTGAGAATTATCGCACTGCTCCCTTTGATGCCAGATTCCCCAACTCCAACCAGACCAGGAACTGCTGGTCCAACTATCTGGGTGAGACTGCATGTCAAGGTCAAAGCAGTCAACTAGTTAAAACCATGAAGACATGCTGTTACAACTATATATTATTAAAATATAATAATACAAATGTATTATTATACCTTTGATTAATGGTGTACTAAATTTTTACTTTAAGTCAGGTAAAACATGACCTCCTCTAAACCTATTACAGTTAATGCCTGTAGATGTGTTGACCTCTGACCTCTGGGCTGGAGGTAATACAGATTTCTTGAGTGGCACTGACATGACCTTTCCTCTTCAGACCTGCATCGAGGGATTTGTTTGACATTCATTGTTCTCTATTATTAGACTATCACCGCTGCCAGAAAGTCCTGGACGCTAAAGGAGTGGACATCACCCCCTGTGACTGGTACAAGAGAGTGTACAAGTCACTCTGCCCCATGTCCTGGGTAAATAGATTTGTTTATCACATCAACTTTTTTAAAGAGACTGTCCAAAAAAGACACAGGCAAGTTGAATTTAAACGGCGGAATATACAGTACAGTATATACAGTGTGCTAGTCTGCTCTTATGTGGGCTGAGTTTGTTTAGCAGGGGTCAAACAACTTTATCGTTCCTCACATTCCTGAGAGTCTGCTCAATCCTGAGAAGCAAAACAAAACGACGAGTTTCAGTCCAAAATAGGAGATTTCCCCCTCAGAGAAATAAAAAAGCAGGAAGGTCCTATTTTTGAGTTACCTCTTTGAGCCAAATCCTAAAAATGAGGTCTTCCACATTTTTGGAAATATTGACAGTTGAACATCAGATATCATTTTTCCCAAATTGACAATTTAAATTCTTCACACACACTATATAGGGCATCACTTGTAGTATGAGTTCCTGTGGTCCTGTGGGGTCTTGAAAGGTAAATCAATGCTGAATCACATTGAGAAGAAAACTGCTGATGCATTTCTCTCAATGGGCTGAAACCGTCATGCATTGTTGTAGTTGTAGGTCACACCCCAATCATCTGATGGAAGACCACTGACACGCACTGATAATGAAAACAAAAATTATGGTTGACTCATTTTCCCATTTATGTCCCAAAATAACTTCCCTTCTGTCCCTTTAGATCCAGAAATGGGATGACCAGAGAGAACAGGGGATCTTCCCAGGAAAGATCTAAGACTGCCATTCCCAAAGCTGTCAGTCTGCAAAGATGTAATCTTCTCAGCTAAATGTTTGTATAAGTGGTGTGAGGCCACGCGGCTCCGTCACCACCTTTCTACTACTGATGCCCTGTACTGTAACTGAATGGTCATTCCTTACAAACAGCATAAAAATGTACAGCAGATTCTGCATTAAAGTGTCTCAGAATATATTTATGGAGCTTAGTTGTCCTGTTTTGTCCTGACATACTAAAATATCTCTCATACTGTTTTAGCGTACTTATAGCATGTTAGTATGGAATTTCGGATGCAACCTGGCTCTAGAGAGAGCCTTTCATGTTTTTACGTTACCTGAAGGCCACCGTAGTTCTCCGACATGCTTGTGAAACTGCGGTAACGTGAGCCGCAGAGTGCAAAACCATGGTACTGCAAGTCGCCGTCTGGACTTCTGTTGCTCCTAAAGTAGTGTTATTATGGTAAGGATGGCCTCTGATCAAGGCAAACGGTGTTACCGCGTTTTTTTACTTGGCAGCTCACAATACCGCAGACTTGGAAAGAGAGGAGTGAGCGGTGCTTAGGTACTTAGTTGGTTGCAATCTGCAACCACACCACTAGTTGCTGCCAAATCCTACACACTGTCCCTTTATTTCAGAAGAGTGTGGGGTCAAGTCAGGACACGATACATTTTAGAAAACTGATGGAACACATATATATATATATATATATATATATTTTTATATTTTATTCATTTCAAATAAACCTACATCAAATATACATATTTAATCAAGATTAGAAAAATAATTAAATATTGTCAAAAATGTCACACATACAATAATAGCCACCGCCCGACGGAGCAGGACCGAGATACAGAATAATGACCATTGTTGCTGTAGAGCAAATTAAATACATAATTTCATATACATGTACTCCCATCATGAGTAAGGAGTATGAAATGGTTTATATCGAGGCTCGATGAAGCAGTAAAAACTCCTCCAAACAAAAGTATCTAACAGTTTAAGATGATAACAGCTAATTTCCCACCATGCAACAAGTTAGTACGGTAAATATTGAATGAATGAATAGTACAACACCGACTACTAAGTATTATAGTGAAGGTAGAAGCAGATAAATCCCTTTTTTAAAGATCATTTGTCTCAATTTGAGGTAAGGTTATAGTATTTGCATATTAGAAGTTGCCTGTTACTGAATCTACTCAAAATCTAAATGTAGATTATTTTTTCTATTTCCAACCAAATTACTAAAACAGCTGTATTGGCTCATGAAGTGTTTGCCTCCATAAAATCTACCTTATATAGCAACTTCGATAAAAGGTCACTTGGATTGCAAACAAGTTTTTCTTTTCTACCTGATGCTAACCGCAGAAAATACACTGACCGAATTTTGCGAGGCCAAATACGTATCGAAGATTCAAGTGTGGAGTCTGAAGCTTCGAGCTGAAATGTACAAAAATTGTACTTTCAACTACAAAGTGTAACCACTTTAGCCTTCGATATAAATCTTTTTCAAAAAGGTGAAAAGCTCTCTGGAAGCACTTCCCCAAGTAAAACCATTAGGCTTTGAAATATGTTAGATATAAATCACGACTAGATATAAATCAGTGTCTGCATAGCGTTACGATTGGTTGGTGTACTGGCGGGAGTGTTAAGTCAGATCTCGTACCCATTAGGGCAAAGAGCTGGTCGTCTAGACTCATCAGTGGATACAATTCATTAATAACTGTAGCGTTGGCCACATCCTGATGTGAGAGTGTATTCATGTGGCCTTGAAGCTTTTTTCTTTTCTTTTTTTTTTATAAGTATTTACACGCCACAAGCAGCATTTAAATATGCAGCACAGAAAGTCACAAGTAGCAGCCACAGATATAGTGTTGAGTACTAGGCACAATAATAGGGCTGATAAAAAAATGCAGCCTCACAGGTTTATCCTGGCACCGTGGGAGGGACACCTGGGGCAACCGTACAGTACGTGTTCAGGATAACTTGTGTCTGGGTGGGGAGGAGGGAGTGATCCAACCATAAAGTGGAATCCTGTGTGTGTGCGTGTGTGTGTTTGTTTGTGTGTGTGTGTGTGTGTGTGTGTGTGTGCAAAACCCATTGTTATCTGTGCAAGCTGTGTTCTCTTCAGTGTGTTACAAACCACGACTGCTTTTTCAAAAGTCACCCACCAAAAAGTGGGCTTTAAAAAAAGTCAGCCATAGTTCCTCTCTTTTTAGTTCTGCTCTCTTTGTTTGAGAATCCACATCTGTCTGTTAGTACCTCCTCTTTCCATGTTTCCCTCCATCAGTCATGCAGGTATTAGGCCGAAGAGCTGCGTGGAGGCAGAACAAATATGTTAATTCAACTGTCATTTTACTGATTTCAAACTGGTGTGATAAAAACAGCACTTCACAAGTCCAGTTGTTTTCCCCCCCGACTCACCTGGATCTGCCGTCTGCTTCTTCTTCTTCTTGTTGTGATGGACTATCTGATTCTCATTGGTCATCTTCACATCCTGGTCCTCCACGTAATTACTGCAACACAGCGAGAAAAAATGAAGACACGCGTAAGCAAATTTTGTTGCGCCTGTTGGAAAAACTGGAACAACACACCAAATGGAGGGCTGACTGATAACAAAGCTTGAAGCCCAGCAGGTCCAGGCCTTGAGACCAAAGATGGATCTAGAGAGGTAACGAAGGAGAGAGAGGAGGTGGGGAGGGTGGGTGGGGGGGACTGGGGGCATCACAAGTCAAGCGCGTGGTAAAGGAGGAGGGTGTGTGGGATGGCTGGGGGACAATTGAGGGCACTGGAGGAATCTTCATTACAGGGATTGACCACAGGGAGGTGCTGACACGGGGCTTTCACGGGCTCTGTTACTCACTGTGGGTGGTGTCTGCTGCCACGGGGGCTGGAGTGGAGAAGAGCACATCTTGGTTGAATCTAACCTTTGTCAATCCATTAGTTTGTTTGCTCTAGACTTTGAATTGTATATCAAATGGCCTTGAATTAATTCACAGTAATAAGTCATCTGTTTAAGATCATTTGGCGTTTTACATCAAATGTGCAAACTGCTGGACGAAGCCTGATTTTAGGTATACAATTTAGAACAATACTGAAAAGCAACATGAATGTGGCAGTTTGGAAAAGGTGCCAGGCTGGACCAGCGATCTGGATTTTTCTGTAAAAGGCGTTGTACAACCAATCAGCCATGAAACCATGTTAGTTAATCATACATCTACATGCTAAAAATCCAGGGTACCTGATGACGGTGTTCCTCTCACGGTGTGCGATGTAGGCGTTGTCTGTGAACAGGATGGTGTGGTAGGGCACCACTGGATCACAGGTGGGCAGAATGCCTCGTGCCACATGGCTTACGCTGTCCAAGATGCCGTTATACACCAGGAGGTCGTCCACCAGCAGCTGTGCACGAAGAAAGACGTACAGATTGCTGCTTGAGGTCCAAATGTAAAAAAAAAACAACAAAAGAAGTGATTCTGAGAGGCTTACCCCAAACTCCTTTACTCCCCTATGTGGTGTCTTTGAGTAGTTCCACAGTTTGATCATGGACACCGTCACCGGCTGATCGAAGATCACGTACACGCGGTTCACCTGTGTGGAAACAATAAAATATATACTGGAAAACTCTCCTCTGGAGTGTGCTAATTCACTGAATGCATTCTCTCTCTCACTGTCTAATCCTCACCAGTCCAGGGAGCACCGGGGCTAACCACATGTATCTTCCATCGTGGGTGCTGTTGACTCCATCTATTAATTTATCTGGAGTCCTCACATCACCGCTCACATTGTCCAGTACGTTCACGCTGTCTGGAAAAGCAGCGATGTCTGGTGGACATTATGTTGAGGAACAGACACACAATTACACCCCATTAATGCTCCTTCAACAGCTATTACTAAATAACCGCCCAAAGCACAGATATAACTAATAACAATAATGATGACTCGGTGTCATTTAGAGTGTGCCAGTCAGCCAGTCTGCACAATACAAGAGCCTGGATCTGGCTTACTTAAATGGAGTGCAGCCCTCGTTAACGATATTTCTCACACCTGTGCGTTTCCTTCAATAACGCATTAAAACGGCTGCGGTCGAAAAGTCAAAAAATGACGTCCTAATGTCCACTTTTCCTTGACCTCGATGGAAAACGTCATGAGGTCAAGGAAAGATGAGAAGGAGAATTCAGAAGGACTTAGGAAAAAGACAACCGCGGTGTTAAGAGAATCTGACTGCACTTCATTAGGCTCCTTAATTATGACGTTATTGACGCAGGTTCCTACTCCTTTTCGGACATGTAATATTTATTTATGTTGATTATTTGTTTATTGACAGTTTGCTTATTTGTTATTTTTGTTTCGTTTTACCTGTTGGAAATAAATAAATAATTAAAAATAAAGTGAAACGAAATGGTTGTCACTGTCCACTCATATTTATCAACATGAATCCCAATTAGTATATGACTGTATGAAAATAATATGCAAGATAAGCATATTGTTTGTTTTTGCGTCGCTTTGAATGTTTGAATTGTAGGACTGCATTATCTCCTTTCCTTTGGTAAAGGATGGTCCGGTGTATCCTATGCTAAAGGAGATAAGAAAGGAAGCACTGATGCACCTTTCCTTAGTATTTGGAGAATTCGAACAGCTCTTATCATCGACTGCCACTGAGATACTTCTGGGTCATTTCACTCAGTTAGGAACCTTCCTAAGCAAAACAGACTAATTGACAACGGGTCAAAACAGGTCTGATTGAATGTAAGGTTCCAGCATAAATAAATTAATATCATTTTACTATGACTTTTAAAAAAAAATTGGGCGCTTACATGACATGGAAAGAAATTATTGATAAATTAGCCTATTTCTGAATTTCTACAAAACCATTAATTAGTTACATTGCAACCTCTGGTTTTAGTATCTCTGACATCAGAACACACAATAATCTGATGGTATCAAGGTCGGTTTTAATATTCACACCCCGCGCAAAGGTTGAAAGATTATATAGATATCTTCTAGATGGTGATGCGAGCTCAGGTTTGTGAAGATGGATGCATGAAGGTGGATGTAAAGTCATAAAAAAAAAGGATACTGTTGTCACTGAGACTGATCTTCTCGTGGTTCTGGTCATAAAATTCAAGGCCGTTGAGGCCGATGTAGTACGGGTCTCCCCAGGTTGTTAACAGCTGCAGCTGAAAGATGACTGATGGGTGAAGGTCAAGGAATATACTACATGAAACACAGAACATGGCAGCATATAGAGTATCAAAGTATCAACCACATCTGTTACAGAGCAAACAATTAATCAGTGAATTAAAAACAGTAATCAGCGGATTAATCGATAATGAAAAATGTGTTGCTGCCCTAATGCAACTCAAGAGTCTAAAGCATGTCAGGATACATCCACAAGGCATGATGGGAGCTTCATAGTCCATGCTGGCCTGTTCTGGTTTCTTAGAGCTTCCTCTGGATTAGAGACGACAACATTATAAATTAGGAAATGCCGTTTTCAAACGTTCTCATGAAATAGCCGTACATGCAAATCAAACTCATGGCTCCTACTTGTGGTAGTCCTCCACACTCTTGTTGTCGGTGGGCGTCTGGAGGAAGTCGACGAAGAGGATCTCCTGAGCAAAGTCAAAGTGACAGTTGCCTGGTCCTTTCCTGATCAGGAATCCGTCCGTTGGGGAGATGGCAACATCATCCATGAACACATGGATCACCTTCACCTGAAACAAAGATGTGGACATTTTTGAATGTATGTTAAAGTCTCCTGCATAGAACCTTTCTTATCATATTTAGTTGTTTCAGTTTATTGTGTACACAGTATAACATTGTTTGATATATACAGTTCACTACGAAAACTTGCATTGGTCTTTTGTAACAACTGCTTCTTCATAGCAAATACTGTTTGAGAGCCTGACAGAAAAGTGTCTCACCCCTCTGTAAGAGTCCTCAGGGGACTTGTTGTAGTTCCAGATACGGAGTCCAGCGACGGTCTGGGTCTTGTTGAACGTCATGTTCAGGGTGTGCGGCTCTCCATAGGAGAAAGGGATCAGCCACATGTGCTGGTCATCAGTGGTAATGTTGTGGCCATCTATAAGCCTGGGTAATGAAAACAAACAGACACTGAAGACTGCACCAGATATAGTAATGATCTGATCTAAGTGTGGATGCTAGATTTTTCTTGAGAGCAGGGTAGGGGAGGTAAGCGTGTACGAGCGTGAAATATGATGTCGAAGAAAGTAAAGTGAGGAAACAGGTAAGAATGAGAAAGACCATTCTCAGAAATTAAAGTTATTCTACTAGTATTGCACGGTATACCGATACTAGACAGGTTTACAATATGCTGCCATTAAAAACGATAAGTGAAACTGTAGTGATAACCAGAAGGATGGAGTCAATAAGTGAAGCTGAGAAGAAGACTAAAGCAGGTCATGAATCTCTCGCCGACTGCACAGCACCGCTCTGAGCTGGTTCCTGTATCAGCAGAACTCCCATTAAAAAAACAAGGAAAATAACCAATTACCGATCTAATTACTGATCAAATGTACCGATAAAATTAGATTCACCATCTTTCCTGAATTTGTCCAAGCATTTCCTGTAATTCGGCAAACACATAATCACATAAACACATAATTAAAGTATTATTTTACCGTGTGTCTCTGTAACGTGAATAGACGGAGAGGAAAAGCAGTCCGGCTGGAGTGACTTTTCTCTCTCTTCTCACTCCTTTGACACAACACAGTGCTTTCTACAGTTACTGTGATGTCTTCCTGATTTCAGCAGCTTTTCTCTCATCAACTTTTCACAGAACTTCGTCTGAATTTATTATCCTTTTGTGGGTTTTTATTCGGGAAGCGTCTCCCGTGCTGCAGTAACACTCTCCGCCTTAACTGTTATGAATGTTACTAATGCGCTGGTGGGGGCGCTGTTTTACAAAAACAGCCTTATTAAACACTTTAATAAGTAATGTCAGAATCAGGAATACTTCATTGATCCCTGGGGGGAAATTACAGTTGTTCCATTTTAGAATAGAAATGTTTATATATGTGTATATGTTTGCATTATCTAATATAAATGCAAACATAAAATTAACTATCTACTACTAAAAAAATGAAGTTCCATGTTCTGTCATCTATTATTCCATTACTTTTCCTGATGTTTTAGATTTTTGTCGTGCTACCATTTCTGTATTGGTATCGAGATATTTGGGCAGGGTATCGTATCGAAGTCATAATTTTGGTATCGTGACAACACTATATTCGATTACATCTACTGTAAATGAAAAAAGTGTCAAATGTCAGTGTATTCAACATTCTCAGCATAAAATGTCAGCCGTACTTATCCGGCGTGCGAAAGTCGTCTTCATAATCAGGCAGGTCGTTGAGGTCTCTGGGTGAGGCAGCCATCATGCTGAGGTCTAAAGGTAAACTCTCTCCATCCTTCCCCACCACCTCCAATCCTGTCAGGCCCATGTAGTGGGAGTCCCCCCAAGTCAACACCAGCTCTAGTCTAAGGCCTGGGGGTGGAGGAGAGAGACCGTTGTTGCAAGTATCCAAACAACAAACAGAAAACTGATCATGTGACGTTGACAGGATGCTGATTATCTACTCACACTTTCCGGTGTACATCCCAGGAATATGCTCCATGTTCTCCTCAGTCTGGCTCACGGTGGGGTTGAGGTGGAGTTTCAACTACGACGACATGTGAACACATTAAAACCATAATTGTGTAAAGGCCTTAACGCACCTGGAGCGTTTTTTTCTTTTCTTGTGCGATTAATTCATACGTCAATATCTATTTTTTGAACTGTTGTTTTTGTGAATACTTTCACATGGAATGCGAATATCATGAGGCGAAAAAGCAATGTCAATTTTTTTTGGAGCCAAGTCGATCATCTGAGGCATCAACCAATCACGCTGTATGGAAAGGTTTGAGTTGCGCCTATATTTCTGAGGATTATAATACTACAATTTGTAGTCCGAACCAAGATAGTAAACTTTATCACTCCTTTCAACCTTGACAAAGGCAGCGCTTACCAGATCCATTCCTTCTGCTCTTATCTTTCACAATAAAAGAGACATATAATATTCGCAGGTGAGTATTTCGCATTTTTGTGTGTAAAGGCTTTTACACTGTCCTGTTGACGGTGTGATGGCTAAGTTACTCTTGATGCCTGTGATACTGTACTTCCTCAAAGTAGAACGCTTCCTACACAACAAATTCTTATTTTATTTTGCTGAACAGATTGTTTGAATTTTTTGGGTCTTTGTTTAGTTATTACTGTCACAGTTGAGAATGAGGTGCCTACATTTACAAATGTTTCACTCCGACATTTAACACAAATGAAGTTGATAAAAAAACACTTCTATGAAAACCGGTACCCACTGCTGATGAGGCCTGTACTTACTTTGAGGTCTTCCTCTCGGAAGCCGGCCTGTGTGAAGGGTCTTTCCTCTCCCTCTCCATCAGCGGTGCGTGGTCTCTGCAGCTCCTCCTCGGCAACGAGGCCCTCGGGTCCCTCACCTTCGCTGAGGAAGGTTTCATCGTAATGAGACATAGCCTCCAGGATCTCATCATCGGTGGTGAACAGGATAGTGTCACCAAATTGGTCCAATTCTGAAGTGACAGCAGAGTGAGAAAAAAGGAAAATCGAAAGTAACACACAAAGGAGCATTACAACGTTGTGAGGCTGTTGTGTTCAGGTACCTCCAGACAGAGTCCCAGAGGCTTTGGCGATCTCGCCCCTGAAGATGCACCTTCCATCCAGCAGCATCTCCACCTCCTTCACCCCTCGGAAGGAGTGAATGCGTGACTTGTTGTAGTTCCACACACGGATCATGGCTACATGGCAGGGCGCTCCGAAGTCCAGGAAGATGGTGTGACTACGACCAGGGGTGAACGGCGCGAGCCAAAGGTGCATGTCATCCTGGGTACGATTGACGCCATCGATCAAGTTAGTGACTACGCGTGGATCTTTGCCGTACACAGGGAGAATGTTGATGTCTGGAGGGTCGGCTTGGATTTGAGCAGGTCGTAGGGGCTCTCCACTGGAACTGAACACCTCGAGGCCGTTGAGGCCCACGTAGTGGCGATCGCCCCAGGTGGACAGGATGTCGATGACCAGCCGTTGGCCCTGCGGCAGCACGGGGATCTCAAACTCGTCCTCCCGCTCCATGGAAGGATCGTCATCAGGGCCTTCGCACTGTGGGCCCTGAGCGGTGAAGGAGGAATGGGGGCTCCTGGGTGCTGTGGAGGGGTTGACCGGGACTGTGGGTGGACCACGGCCCTGGCGCTGGAGGAACTCATCAAAGATGTCACCTTCGAAGCCCATGTTGGAGATTCGTCCACGCTGGCATTGGTTGAACTTAGTGAGAGAGTCCCAGGACTCCATGAGGGTGTTATCCTGTTGGCTGTGCAGCTGGGCCAGAGAAGTGCACTGCCTCCTGCTAGCGCTCACCAACGACATCGGCTCCTCTGGAGAATACACAAAAATTACATATTAATTACTAACAAGCCACAGGAAATAAGATGATGCTTTTATGACCACCTTTAGATTTATCATCAAACATGTCATGCACTAAACATCTGATCTCTAAATTTAATAAATGAGCCCATTTCAAATCTATTTAACAGTTCCCCTGTTTTATAATGTGTTTACAGGCAAGAGAAAGATATAACTGGGATGTACACTGGAAAGTGTGAGTACTTGCGTAAGCCTACAAATGGTCCTTAATTCAATTTGTTTATTTATTTGTAGTCTGGAAGATTGTGGGATTATAATGGAAGAGAAAGTCAGCTTTGTAACGCGACGATCTGCCCCTTTCCATAATCTTATTTAAATTCAGAAAGATATTTGTACGACAGACGACAGTTTTCTTCAAATTCTAATGAGGACATTTTTGATCAGTTAGAGAATTACTAGATAACAAAAGTAAAATCTGCAGCAGGAAGAATGACAATCATTACACAGCACAAAGGCCAGAACAATTCGTATGGCTGCTCAATGACTAAACTATATGAGTAGTAGCCCTTTCATTTTTCAACCATTCCAATGACAGGCATCATAGTGCTGCACCCTCACTCTTGTGATGACTGTCTCAAAACAAACAAATGAACATCTACAAATGACTACTAGGGAGCAACACTTCAAATAGGGAGCCAGTGATGAGATGTATGACGCCAAATGAACAAGATAGTACCCCTACATTGCAAAGCCTTTAGCTAATGTTTATTTGGGTGAAGAATCCCGACATAATGTTTGATTAGTCTTCTGATTCCATGTTTGGAAGTTACTAATAGAGTTTAATAATGCATGTGTTATCATTTCAAGAGATTATAACATTGGATGCAGAGGTGTGATAGCTTGTGAGTAGCCTGATTGGTTAATAAAAGGTTAAATACAGCACAAAATTGATGAAATAATCACATATAAAGGTGTCCCTTTGTGTTTAAGAATGATAACTTTAAACACTGCTACCTGTGTTTGACAGTGCAGTAGCTCTGAGGTGCTGCTCCTCTGTCTGCCTGGATGCAGTGTTTCGAAATGAGCTCCTGCGTCCGCTGATGGGCCTGTCAGACTTTTGCTCCGCGAGCTCCTCCAGCAGGTCCCTGCTCAGGTCCAAAGAGTCGGCCTTCCACTGACCCCCGTTCGCTGTCCTCTCCACCCCCCTACACACTCGGCCCGGGTTACACGGCAGCTCCGGGAGAATTGAGGAGGATGAGGCTGACGGAGATTTGGGCTCTGCAGAGTGCTGAGGCACCAGCCATCGGGGCCTCTCCCTGCTGGCCTCGCAGCCCTCCGGAGCTCCTCTGTTCAGGGGCTGCAGCCACTGGGGGGCCACCCGCGAGGAAGACGGCTGGGTGGTGACCGTCTGCTCCATGGGTGCAGGCTGCTCCACCTGCTGCCTGAGAGAGAGGGGCTCCTCCGAGGCAGACAGGTCAAAAGAGTTTCTTTCTGTGGAGGAGTGACGAGCGATAGATGAAACCCCCACTGGTGAAGGAGTGATGGGTGGTAGCAGTGTATGTGGTTTCTCCTGCATGTCTATCATAGCCTGGCCTGCGTCTGATGGCTGCGGATTCCAAAAGTGGTGGTGGTGCTGGGTGCTGCTGCCCTCCCCGTCCGTCCTGTCCTCATGGCGCTGGGGGCTGGCCCCCCCTAGATTGTGTCCTGAAGACACAGGGCTGGAAAACACGGAGTCTGGAACCTGGAAGTCCTGGAGGTCCACTGTGGTGCAGCAGCCCTTATCCAGCTCACCTTCAAACACCAATGTGCTGTTGAGGTACAGCTTTACCTGCCGTGCACCAATGTCAAGATCCTGAAAAAGAAAAAGAACTTAAATGTACCTGAATATACAGGTTAAACACACCATTTGACTTTTGGCACCCAGTTGTGCTACAAAAGGCCCAATTATTTAAAGGTGCAGTGTGTAGAATTGGGGGCATCTAGCGGGGACGTTGCAGATTGCAACCAACTGAAACTTCCATTATTCCATTTCTGCCAATAGATCCCCCTAAATGCTACACACTGTTTCTTTAAGATTTTGACATCTGACATCTAAATACATTTTACATATCTAAGTAAAGATATTAAAAGCAAATGAATCAAAAGGAAAGGATTTGGGGTTAAATTGTATTACAGGAAAATATTTAGCATTTCATATTATGTCATATTTTGAGTACTTAATGATTGTAATTCAAGCAAAGCAACACAAAAGCATGAAATCCCCAAAAGTAAAGCACTTGGGGAAATTTCATACATTCACAATTGATTCATTTACCGATGAATGCAGAGTATGAGCTCTCCGAGCACAAAGTAATTAGCGCTCTCACAGATACAAAGTCATGGCTGCCATGAAGAAATGGCTAAAGCCCAACCCAAATCTGCTCAATCCTCTAGACAGTAAACTACTATAAACCCAGGTTAACCGCCAACAGCTCCTTACCTTCCAGCTTCAAGACATCAAGTAACTCTAGGTAGCTGCAGTAACATTGAAATAGATACGATGGGGTGTTTGTACCCCTCTATGAACAGCAGTGAGGTTGAGAGGCAGAAGCCCACGTTTCCCCTAACACTAATCCTCTGGGGCTAATCTCTCACTGTTCCACATTTGGACAGTCTGACTGGCAGCTCAGCCAGCCAATGCTAAAAGAGAACCACTCCCCTGATGGAACCACGCCAATACAGATGCCCGTATTATAGTGACAACACACGAGTATGTTGGATTTATGCGCTCTAGGTCTACAGACAGCGAAATGATTAATCTCTGAACTGGAGACAGGGATAAATAAATAAAAAAAGATGTGTGGAACAGATTGCACTTGGGTTGAACAAATGTTATCTAACAAACAAAAAGCACGTACATTGAGGCTTCTGTTGTAGTTCCAGATTTTGATGCAAGATAATCCGAAGTTTGGGGAGCGCTCCGTGTTCCTGATGATGAAGTAGAGCTGGATGGGGCCGTGGAACGGACACGTCCACATGTGACGCTCTTTGGTGGTCTGTCAACCCAAGAAGGAAATAGACAAAAAAAAAAATCAGCAAATACTTGGTCCATGTAAATAGTGAGATTCATTCACAAATGTCTGTTACACAACAGACAGGTGTAAAATGATAACTGTATCCCATTCAGGTGTTCAAGCTTCAGAGTGCTGTTGTTGTGCAAGATCATTTGCAGAGGCTCACCTCCACCTTTCCGTTGACAAGTGCCCCCAGATTCCCGGGGTGGTCAACGTTCCTGATGTCTAGGTTGTGAGGAGACACAAACAGCTTCTTGTTTCTGAGACAGAAGAACTGCAACTCAGTCAACCCAACCTGTGAAGCGCTCCCCCAGTTTGACAGGATCTCCATGGTAACATACAATGCCGGGGTGACCTCTGCCGAGGACAGCCTTTGCTGCAATAAAAACACAAAAACATTCACAGGTGCCTCTGTGCACTTATGTCTCTATCACATCCGGCGGTATTGGGATTATTCATTCTGATCTGCGAGACAGTGTTACTGACTCACCGGCTGCTTGCTGTAGTCTGTTTTGACACTCTGGGGGATGTTATAGCTGGGTCCTGCTTCAAGGTTCTCCAAGGCTTTCAGCAGTTTCTGTTGTTGCCTGAACAGAAGACGGATGACATCCTCAGCTCCGTTGCTATGTCTATAGTGCCTGACCTTCATATTGATGGTGAGCGATAACTGAGCAACTGTGGTGCTGATAAATAATTCTTCAAGGTCAGAGGGTGTACACACCAAACAATTCTGTTTGGATTAGTTTTTATTGGGGCTGTAAATCGATTAAAATATTTAATCACGATTAATTGCATGATGGTGCATGATTAATCGCAAATTACTCGCACATTTTTTATATGTTCAAAATGTACCTTAAAGGGAGATTTGTCAAGTATTTAATACTCTTAACATCGGATAGGACAAATATTATTACTTTATGCAAATGTATGTATATATTTATCATTGGAAATCAATTAACAACACAAAACAATGACAAATATTGTCCAGAAACCCTCACAGGTACTGCATTTAGCATAAACAATATGCTCAAATCATAACATGGCAAACTGAAGCCCAACAGGCAACAACAGCTGTCAGTGTGTCAGTGTGCTGACTTGACTATGACTTGCTCCAAACTGCATGTGATTATCATAAAGTGGGCATGTCTGTAAAGGGGAGATTCGTGGGTACCCATAGAACCTTTTTTCATTCACATATCTTGAGGTCAGAGGTCAAGGGACCCCTTTAAAAATGGCCATGCTAGATTTTCCTCACAAAACTTTGGTGTGAGTTTGGAGCATTATTTAACCTCCATTAATAACAAGCTAGTATGACATGGTTGGTACCAATGGATTCCTTAGGGTTTCTAGTTTCACATGATACCAGTATATTCAAACTGAGTCTGCTACAACCGTAAAATTCGCAAGTTGCGTTAAAGAAATTAGTGGCGTTAAAACAAATTTGCGTTAACGTGTTATTATTGCGTTAACTTTGACAGCCCTTGTTTTTATAAAACACCATTACGTTTGTTCTGACACTAAAGGACGTACCAAAACTACCGGGTGTCCTTTTATCCTTCAGAAGTCAGAATCTATATATACAGTATCTGTGTGTCTAGGTGCCATATGCTGCGAGCATACCCGGGGCCCATAAGCGTGATTCTCTGCATGGCCACAGTGACACTGTTCTCATCTTTGTCGTGGCTGTTGTGGTGCGCTAAGCCATTCATCATCTGGTGTCCCCTGCCCTGGATAAAGAGGAAGCAGAATAAAAGAGTCAGAGATACATAAGCTTTGGGGGCAGAGTTTACATGTAAGCAAAACCCATAACACTATCAGTGTATTAAAATGTGGGACAGTGTGGGGCAGGCGGACCGTGTTGCGGCTAAAGAGCTCAGGACTCTGCAGGGGGTCGTTTTCTCTCTGAATGGCCTGGCGCACCCTGCATGCCATCTCCTCCGAGTCTCGCTCCTCAACAGAAGCCTTCCTGGCTGCTGACAGGGGCCTCTCCACCCGACTCCTTGGCCCTAAAGCAAGAAGCACACATCTTTTAAACAACAATCACGCACCATGCCATCTACAGAAACATTTTTAAAAGGGCCTGTATACAGAGTTTTATCCCACAATGGGAAATCTGCCATACTATACTTAAAATGTAAAAGCTTATTAATCATGAATGGATTTAGAAAAAGAATGTTAAAACACTTACTCTGACCATCCCAGCTCTCTTTGGAAGGTGGCCCATCTAATGTTTTGCTTTTCACCAACATAGGCTTAGTGGGTATAAAGGCGTCAGTGTTTTCTTTCCTTTTTGCAGACAGAGAGCGTTCAATCTTACGACCTGAAATAATGGAGGGAATATTTTCATACTGAGAATATATCGTGAGTTTTTAGGCATAAAAGGGCCATGCGCTGGCTAACACAACTTGAAGTGTGCACAGGCAGCTAATATACTTGCCTATTCTCCATGTGTACAGATCAGTGCTGATGAAGCAGATAAGGATGAGATGGAACCACTCTGGGCAATTAAGACTCACCCTAAAAAAATCAATAGCAGATTTACATATGAAAGTGGATCCTGAAGCCTACCTTTAGTTGAGGGTCCAAAGTCCAGGACGATGAGGTTCGCCGAGTCGAAACGGCTATGGGCGCCGCTGGGCCGAGGGTTGGAGGAGGACTTGGAGGACGAGAGGGGCAGCCCCAGTTCGTCCAGACTCTCGTTGCTCTCCTCCCTCTCGATCTGCTCCTCGACCCACTCCTCGTCCGACTCCTCCCCCGCCGAGCCGCGGCTGCTCCGCCGCATGCTAACCTCCAGGCTCCGGCGCAGAGCCTAGTTTACAAAAGGTCAGCGTTTATGCATGCATCCATGCACACAGTCATCAGTGTGAGAAGGCACACACATGCATGCTGACAGTTTAAGCGTTCCCTTGATTTGTGACTGAAAGAAACGTCATAAATTAACACCCAGGAGCATGAAACAACATTTAAATGATTCACTTCATCTCATGCCACCTTGGCAAGATGGAACAAAACAAGTGTGCATATTTCTTTCTTCAGCTCACCTTCACTTCCTCGAGGTTGAGAAGCACTTTCTCATTGTGTTCCTGATTTGCTTGGCCTCCTTGGCTCTCGTGCCTGGAGCTGAAGGAGCGCGACACCTTGCAGGCGTCCCTTGGGGAGCGAGGCGACCGCGAGCTGGAGCTCTGCGTGAAACAAGGTGATTGGATAAAGGGGAAATGGCAGAGATGGAGAGATGCTAAGTAGTACAGACAGCTGCATCTGACACATAGCCCCTCCCCTAAAAAAAAAACACCCACACACACACACAGGCTTAGCAGGCATTGTTATGTCTTCACTCTACCTCCATGTCTACACTTTCATAGGGCTCAAAATCCTCGGAGTAGCGCTTTTCTGGCCAGATCGTCAAAAATGTTCCTTCTTCTGTTCGAATTCTGACAGAATCCTGCATACATAACAAAAGAGGAAATATTTAATAAGTGTACTTTCATAGGAAAATATTTTTTGATGCACCACAATCAAGGATAATTAAAAAGCCTCTACCTTGACCCATTGTTTCCTCTGGACCTTTCCTGGGGCGGTGTGGCTCCTCTTCCCGCGGGTCTGCTCCAGATTACCGCCGTCTTCAGTTAACTGGTGGGCGCTTCGACAGACATCTGCCGATGAGTAACAGCACAGAAAGGAACATGAGCAGCTTGCAGCCGACTATTGCCTCAGAGGAGAAGGAACACGCAGTCACATACGCAGATGGTCCACACAGCGCATTAGAGGAAGAACGAAAAACTGGCTGCCAGCTACAACTGTCACTATCATTTATTCACTGGGACTGGGCACGGGATCATACCATGAAAACTACAAGCTGAGGAGTGGTGGCTATTAACTCGTGCTCCATATGGTCTGGAGATGACAGAAGCAACAAAAATATGAGCAATATGAGTATGAGGTGGCGCCTTCCATTTCAGTTGTAAAAATGACTCAAGAACAGTATTTCCCCCTGCACGAGAGAGGTAAAAAAATAATGAGGTCTTATATAAGACTTTGTTACTTTTAGTGTCTGTAGGTTTATTTTGGTCCAGCAGCAGGACGCAGTACCTGCTGTGCGTGCAGACCTCCGAGCAGGTGTGGAGGTGACAGACTTGTGGTTGGAGCACTTGTGCTGCTTCTTATTGGCTTCAGCATTGGCTCCGTTAAGATAAATGGAGAAACCTTGCTCAAGCTGCTCCAACTCAATCTCCCTGGGTTCTTTGACTTTAAGGCGCTTTAGGATCCTGAGGAGCAAAGAAAACTGGTGACTACCTCTACAATTAAGAGTAAAAATCTGGCAAACAGTGTATCACATGTTTGAGAAGATCAAGATCCAGGACTCGCAGGAGAACTTCACACATTTTCAGGCTATTCTTTTGACCTCCACTCTCCCACATTTCACACACTAATTTATCTCAAAGCAAGGAACCAATCAGTGCGCCTATTAGGCAGCACTGAGAGTCATGGAGGAGTTGTGTATGTGAAACCTAATCGGTCTCTCCCCAGCAGCCTGTGCTCACACTTCACCTGTTTTTGTGCTGGAGGGCGATTAAATATTCATCCAGAGTGTCGTCCACAGCGGAGGCTTGCTTCTCTCCTTGGCACGTCTTGCTCTCCTTAAAGAACACCAGTATGAGTACACACACACACACGATGCAGGATCAGAAAAGCCTACATCAGCTATTTGAGGAAAGCAGACTCACAATACACCTAATTGTTGCACAAGTACTCACAATCACGGACAACAATCACTTTAATTTGTGCATCACAAAATGTAAGCAAACATCCTGCTCCTCCAGTCTTCTTGAGTAAATAAAGCAGAAATGCAGCACATGCAAAGTATCAAGATGATAACGGTACATGGCAGGTAGACAAAACACATTTATGTAACTTGCAATGTGGTAGTGCCAAATGTGCCTGTTCAACCACAATGGTATGATACAAGGATGTGAAAAAAAATGTGAAAAATTGGGAATATTTTCTTGCAGTAATAAGAACTGATCATCACTTTAAAACCGTTGCAAACCTTAACATTGTTGGGAGTCCATGTGCATCCATCTGTGCAAAAGGCACTGCTGAAAAATATGCACACACTGAAACCACTGACTCAGCATGGGCCAAGATCCCTGTGGAGTAGCTCCAACACTGCCATGTCAAATTCATGCTCTACTTAAAAAAAGGAGGTGCTACACTGTTGTCATTAGGTGTGAGCACAACAATTACAGCGTGACTGGAACAAGAGCTATTACAGCCTGCAATAATGTGTCCTTGCATAATATATAAAGCGTAGCCCTTTCAAAGAAACTAGAATTGACAATATGTGTCACGTGTGAACCGTCACATCACAAATGTCCTTTAACTTGAGAGTGATGAACTCCCAAAGTGAGTGTCCAACAGCAATCTAGTCCTCACAATATGATTTTGTTTTATTTCTCAATCATCCTCATTAAAACATCAGCTGTCTGCCTGCTTCAGTCTTAAAAAATGTTGGCCGTGACCCTCGGACAGTGGTAAATTAGACAGATACATGTGTCTTGGAAGGAGCATCAGTTGTCTACATAACACCATAGTCACCTACAGCTCATGCCATTCAATTTTTTTTATAAACCATCATGCAATGCGAGCAAAGAAATCACAAAGCCCTTACTTAATTTCTACAAGTCAACTATGGCTACAGCATCTGTCAATGTCAGGAGCAGGAAGAGAAGCAAAGAAAATTGAAGGAAGAATAGAGAGCACTTGTTAGTGACAGAGACAACTGCTGTAAAACATGACAAGCTTCTTGATATTGTCTCATGTTGATTAAAATAAGATAAGATAAGGTAAGATAAGATATTCCTTTATTAGTCACGCAGTGGGGAAATTTGCAGTGTACAGCAGCAAAGGGGATAGTGCAAAAAAAAAGATGGATCAGCTAACACAGTAAAAAAAAAAAAAAAAAAGAGCTAAACAAAGTGTAATAAAATATTAAACATTTAAATAGGAGGAAGTATAAAAAAAATAGGAGAAGTATATACAGTATTGACAATAAACAGACTATTAGCAAAATTGCACAAGTGGAAAATGACATTGCACAGTGAGAATGAATGAATGAATGAATGAAATTCCACCTGAAAATATCAGGTTATTGTCAGTTTCTTGGTGTGTAAGTGGTCTACTGGGAGCACTGGGAGTCTGACAGCTGCAGGAAAGAAATGACAAGATGATGTGAAACTGACAAGAGCAGATTATTGCTTACCTCGTTATCCATTGTGTGTTGGCTGCAGATGATCACATAACCCTATCCCATATTGTGGATGGAGAGGAGCCGATGATTCTCCATAAATATCACTGAAATCTGTGGTTGTGTTTGATTACCACTGCAGAGGGAGGGAACACAGATGAAGCACCCCAAGGTTACCAATGACATGAAACCTAAATTACCTTGAATGCAGTTAACATATCGCCCCACCAGTTGGACGATTCAGCCCAACAAATAACATATTACATATCTGCTATTTACCAAGCCAAAACCTTACCCATCTTCATTAAATCTCATTGACGTTACGCAAGCCTGCCCATTTGTGCAGATGTGTGCCAACTATATCGATTTTATATGACATTAACCAGCTCAAACACGCTACACATTTCTGTCTGTGTTGACATTACACGGCTCACTAGTTAACGCTCAACTGTTAGGTTAGCTAGTGGCTAGTTAGCATTAGTTAGCACTGATGCTAACAACAAACTGAGAGGCTAACTAGCTAGTTAGCGTTAGCATGTTTCTAGTCAACATTAATTGACACAAAAACAGCTCTTTTCCTCTCATTTTTTTCATGCATATTTTTACTCTGGTTCTTATAGATATTAGAAAACTACTTACTGTCCCTGTAAAACAGTACTTTGTTAGCAATTAGCTTTGGTATTAACGGTGTTTTTCCTCATGTGCCCCAGTGAGAAGAAGTGTTGCATGGTAACCAGGGTAGCTGTCAGCCAATGAGGAGAGAGCAGCGTCATCAGAGCGAGACCACGCCCACCAGCCTGTCAACCTCTCTCTCTCTCTTTGTGTGTGTGTGTGTGTGTGTGTGTGTGTGTGTGTGTGTGTGTGTCTGTGCCTGCTGCTAAGGCATCCAGACAAGCCTCCACAAAACCCTGCTGTGCTACAAAAACCACACACATCTGCAGCACTGAAGACAACTGGTATGCAACTTGTCATTCAGCATTGCATAAGATTACCAAGAAATAGACTAGTGATGGGAATTCCGGCTCTTTTTAGTGAGCCAGATCATTTGGCTCAGCTCACCAAGAAGAGCCGGCTCTTTCGGCTCCCTAACGGCTCTTCGTTTTACCACATCTGGCTTTTATAATTCAGACAAATTTAGCGCTGTTTTGACCTATGATTAGTATGTGTGCACATATATCACTTAAATTATTCAATTTAATTATACTAAACCCTATAATTTCCAGAATACCATAATTTTACATGCTGCTTCGTTTCCGACTGTCACTCATCTTGTCTGCTATTCGCGCACCGCACTCCTCTCTCTCTTTCTCTCCTCCTCTCCCTCCTGCTTGGTACCTGTAGACCGTCAGCACGCCGCGCACCCCCGCCCCTCCTTGCTTGATGGTATGATCCTTGTCTGTCATCACCTGATTGGTCACACGGACATCATTAACACAACATTCAGTCATAGTCAGTGCATGGAGTGCCCTTGGCGCGGAGAAGATCATCATATCATTCTGCCTTGAATTAATTAAAGAAAGAAGAAAAAAAAACGGGAGCCGGCTCTTATCGTTCACTTAAAAGAGCCGGCTCAAAAAGCCGGCTCGTTCGTGACCTACACATCACTAAAATAAACAGATCCTTAAAGTAAAATAGCACAGATGTCTATGGTCCAACAGTCAAAAGTTCAACACTGTTTTTTATTTATTATAAATCAATACATTTTATATAAAAAAAAAAAGGACAAAGGGGGGTCTGAAATAAAACCATTGATGTAAACCAAACAGATCAGGTTATGGCCACCCTCTTACCACACTGGACCCTTACCACAGACTCTTGATTAGCCAGCATGTCTAGTTAACACTCATCCCAAAACACCCTAGGCTATACTTAAAGATCAATCTACAGTTTGGAAAAGTTTCGAAATGGAAATAATGTGGTTGACAATCAATCTCTCTGCAAAGCGTTGCAAGTACAGCGACTAAGCATGCCATTGGTTTTATGTGAAATCATTACAACCATCACCAGCAGCAGTCAACATTAATTGTGAAGTGCGCATACGTTTTTTTTTTGTATAGCAGTTCAAGGATGTGAAGACTCCTGAAGGTAAACAACATAAGATTTGTGTGGCGCCCATAGTTAACGGTCCTGAATGTAATCTATTGAGAAATGACCAAGACCTAGGTTTAGCTGATTTGTTGTGTCACAGACTTCCTAAAATGAGATCAGTGAGTCATCTGAGAAAAAAAAAGCCAGCATCATTGTGTTGTACACACTTAACTGCTTCTTGAAAATAGGTGGACATTAAAATGGTAGAGAAGGGAGCGCAGCCAGCTGCTTAAACAAGCTAAGCCGCTCGCTGCACTAGTAGCACTCAAAAACACTCAACACAGAAGAGAGGGTGGGTCTGTTACCATGGAAACCAACTTGGATTTTAAATGGATATTACAATTGTATTATCTTTAAAAACAAAATGCCCTTGTGACAGGATTGTAATCCATTACTGTTACCGATAGTTGTGAAGGCGATACGAGTGCAACCAATTCATCCTCACAGCACTGCAAGATAAAAGCATACAATCTATCTAGATTAGCCCAATCAAGATGATTTCACTGACCCTTATGCTAAATCTCATGTTTTGACAGTAAGACATTATTTGTGTAGTTAACAAGATTTCCCTTCTTCTTTATTATTTTACCTTATACAAAACATATCAGCAGTGTTACCAGGTCAAAATGAACTGTCTATATGATAATTGTGGGAGAAGGTTATGGCTTTCTGTTGCCTGTTTTTCTTTCTAACTCTGCCGGGTTATGGTAGGTAGGTGGAGGTTAAAATGGACCACATGTCCAATTACTAAAAACACACATGGGAGGAGGGAAAAAGTAAAACAATAACTTAAATAGAAGTGCTTAAAATAACATTTCTTAGAGCCCTTTCGAAAACCAAAAAACATAAGGGTGCAAAGCAGGACTCCCACCCCAACAGAAAAGGAGAGCGAAATGAACAGCTGTAATGGTAATACTAATATGTATCCAATGATTCACAGATGTGCAGTTCAGGTGTAGATCATATCTGTCCCTCCCTTACATCTTGATTCCTGGTCAGTGGCCCCCCCACGTCTGTGAGCCGCGGCTTCCCTCTGTTTCAAGTCTATCTGTGGTGGGAGAACACTCTGTCTCAGTACACCTCCCCTCTTCCTCCTTCGCCATCAGTGCCTGTTCCTCCTCTTTTTTCCTGCGCTCCAACTCCCACTCCACGAAGGTGTCGAAGAGGCTGGGCCAGGCCTCGTCCTCGCTGTAGTTGCTCAGGTCTGGCCCGATGGCCTGGGTGAAGTTGAGGAACATGTTCCACGTGTCCCTCGAGATGCCTCGGATACTTGAGGGGTTTTCCGACAGGAAGTCCAGCCAGTGCTCCAGGATCGATGGCGAGTTCTGGGTGAACACCAGGCGCCACAGGGCGATGGCGATCTCGCGCTGCAGCGAACGTTGGCCCTCGTCTGCGTCCAGGCCAAACTGGAAGGTGAAGCGGTACAGGTCCTTGAAGTTCTCCTCGCCCCGGGCGTCCAGCAGCATGACGGGGAAACGTGAGCAGATGCCCTCGAGGCTGTCTGCCTGGATGGCCTTGCAGCCGTCAACAAACTCCTTCCTGGTGACACAAAGTAAACGGGATCGGACATCAGAATGATAGTGGACTATTTCACTCAGGATGATGAGGCCCAGAAGCAAAGAACATACTTTTTAACAAAACTAAATGAACAGCACCAGAGCTAACTAGTAGCTAAAGAACTATATAACTACTATCTGACTATCCAACTACTATAACAACTATCTATAACTTTGTTGTATATATTTTCTGTTTTAACGCCACTAATTTCTTTAACGCATTAATGCAATTGATCTTTCAGAGGTTGTGGTTGAGCTCAGTTTTAAAGCATATGAAGCTAGAAAACCTAAGGAATCCATCGGTACCAATGTCATACTTGCTTGTCGCAAAGGAGGCTAAATAACACTCCAAACTTGCGCTAAATTTTGGTGAGGAAAAACTGGCATGACCATTTTCAAAGGGGTCCCTTGACCTCTGACCTCAAGATATGTGAATGAAAATGGGTTCTATGGGTACCCACGAGTCTCCCCTTTACAGACATGCCCACTTTATGATAATCACATGCAGTTTTGGGGCAAGTCATAGTC
The DNA here is from genome assembly GCF_015220745.1 of Sebastes umbrosus. Classification (NCBI taxonomy): domain Eukaryota; kingdom Metazoa; phylum Chordata; class Actinopteri; order Perciformes; family Sebastidae; genus Sebastes; species Sebastes umbrosus. The sequence continues at coordinate 11,327,272 of NC_051288.1, read as the reverse complement.
AAGTCAGCACACTGACACACTGACAGCTGTTGTTGCCTGTTGGGCTGCAGTTTGCCATGTTATGATTTGAGCATATTTTTGAATGCTAAATGCAGAACCTGTGAGGGTTTCTGGACAATATTTGTCATTGTTTTGTGTTGTTAATTAATTTCCAAAAATAAATATATACTGTACATACATTTGCATAAAGCAAGCATATTTGCCCACTACCATATTAATAAGAGTATTAAATACTTGATAGTATGTGACAAATGAAAAACATTTTATGCAATTTAAGGTATACATTTAAAAAAAGGGTACTAAAAGCTCATTCTTTCAATCACTAATCACTTTGTTATTTGAGCCCTACAACAATATACAGTAGGCTTTCAAAGTCAAATGTAATATAAACAGCTTCAGTAAGCATTAGTTGACAATGAAACATGTTGGTAACCAGAGTGTGGTGTTGTCCAAAGCCTCTGGATAGAAAAGTGCTGAGTTAAAAAATCACAGGGGGGTGTGGGGGGGCTGTGACAAGTGACCCGGCCAGCAGGCAGCCCTATTCATCTCCCACACTAACTGCAGTGCAGAGCTGGGTCCATTTCCTGTGTGCCCCCTACCTGACGGTGGGGAGCTGTTTGTTTGTGTGTTTGTGTGTGTGTGTGTGTGTGTGTGTGTGTGGTCTAGTTGAGCTGCTGAAAACCGAGTGTGTGATGGATGGACCGCTGCACAGTGAAAGACTGACGGTCAAACAGTGCAGGGAGCCTCCTCTGTGGCTAGAAGTGTAGTTATCAGACATCAAGCTAGTTTATAGTGGTGCACAATATTTTGGTTAGCAGTATCAGGTAACAATTGCCTGATAAATGGTGATGCCTTTATTTGCTAGCGATAGTTGAGAGAAGAAAGAGATGCAAAAAAAGGCAGATTCAAACCGGGGGCATTGCAACTCACGATTGGCGCATCCAATGAGGGATTTTGTCTGTTAATTACACAATTTATTACAGCTATAATATACTTTCTTCTAAAATGTGACAATAACTGACCAATTTTAAAGTCATCTGAGGTTCTTTACATTTTAAAAAACTTTTTACATCTACCCAAAATTTAATTTCTTCATCGTTCATTACCACCGACACCAGCAGTCTAAGTGCCTTGTCAGGAATAGGAGGGACATTCTCACTGACTTGCAACTGGACATAGTGCTGGTCATGTGGGGGTGAACCGATATAACACGCAGTGGGGTGCCAGGTCTACTTCAGAAAAGTGTTAAATAGCTAATACCTTCACATTAGTACATAATGTTATACAGTGTCAGTGTGAAACTTTGTGACAGGAAGATTTGGACTGCCTTTCTTAAACCCCAGCATGAACAAAATGCCACTGAAATGAGACACAAAGTGCCTTTTTAAGTGCATTGAGGAGTTTTTGTAGCTGCTGCGCACGGAGCACATTGGCTAGAATAAACAAAGGCTCTCACATGGATCAGGCTGTGCGTAATCAATAATCAAAAATGCCTCGACTGGCCTCAATCCCACATATTTGCTGAGGGAATCCCTATGATGTTTACGCTTGGAGTAACAGAGTTGACAGCATGTTACAGGGAAGAGAAGGACTGGTTTCACGAAGCAGGTTTCCAGAGAAATTTGTTAATTAAAACCAACAACAGGTCTTTTTACATTTTTTAAAAGAACACTGTGTAGCATTGTGAGGGATCTATTAGCATAAATGGAATATAACATTCATAACTTTGTTTTCATTAGTGTATAATCACCTGAAACTATGTTTTTTTTGCTAAACTGTGTTTTTGTTAGCTTAGAATGAGCCCTTCATATCTACATAGGGAGCAGGTCCTCTTCACGGAGTCCACCATGTTGCTCCGTCATGTTTCTACAGTAGCCCAGAACGGACAAACAAATCACTGACTCTAGAGAGAGAATTTTGTGTTTTACGTTGCCTGAAGGCCACCGTATTTCTCCGACACACTTGTGAAACTGCGGCAACATGAGCCGCAGAGTGCAAAACCGTGGTACCGCCAGCCACCGCCTGACTTCCGTTGCTCCTAAAGTAGTGTTATTATGGTATGGATGGACTCTGAGCGAGGCGAAAACGTTACCATGGTTTGACACTCGGCGGCTTACAGCAGTCTTGGAAAAAGAGGAGCGAGCAGAGGGGTACTCGGTTGGTTGCAATCTGCAACCACACCACTAGATGCCACCAAATCCTACACACTGTACCTTTAATGTTCAAGATTTGAAGGGGAAATTGCTTTTTTTATTTGAATTTTCACCTTTATTGGATAGACCGACAGCAACTAACTGACGTTGCAGTTACATGGTATGCGGCAGTAGCTCGGTCTGTGGGGACTTTGGTAGCTGGAGAGTTGCCAGTTCACCTCCTGGGCACTGCAGAGGTGCCCCTTGAGCAAGGCAGCAAAACCCCCTACCTGCCTGACCATGGGCAGCCCAAACCCAAACATCTCTCCAACTGCGAATCTATTGGTCATGAGTGTGTGTATTTCAGGCTTATGCGTGGGTGTAAAATGAAGTTGTGTGTGTTAAATGAAATTGAATTTCCTCCTTGGAAGTTCCCCCTGGAGATTAATAAAGTAATTCTCCTTCTTCTTCTTCTTTTTAACCAGCAGGCCACCAGGACACAATGAGAATTGCCAAATATAATACCAAAATAAATATATATAATAACAGCATCCTGTTTGGTAATTAAATCAGGGAAGGCCCTAATGAAATATCTATATCTAACTGTCCAGTTCTCACCTATTGTCGATTACTATGCAGTAGTTATGCTAGTTCATCCTGATAAACAGATACCAGTGACGACAACAACACGCCCCATTCCCCAAAACTCCACCTTACCTTGTAAACTTGCACATGGTGGCTGCTTGAAACTTCCAGGCAAGAACGAGCACACGAAACTCTGCCGGGTCCACACACAGGTCATTACAAAACATCTCCATGCCTTCCTCCAAGATGGCATCCTCGTGTCCATCCTTGTAGCAGCAGAACAGCTCCTCAATGCGCAGTATCGACAGCCCGTCTCCGTCCAGACACTCGTCCTTGCGTGGTTCCCCCATCAGTGCAGGGATGACGGGCGTCTCCACTGTAACCTCCATGGCCTTGGTGCCATTCGACAGCTCACTGGTGGTTTTGCTACATGGGGCGCTGGGCTCTTCTTTGTGGCCACCGCTGCCTCCTTTCTTGTGGTGGGACTTGGAGCCGCCCTCCTTGTCTCCACTCTTGCTGCCGAGTGAAGACGTCGGATTCTTGCACTTGGTGACACACTGACCCATGTCTTCCTCCCTGGTCCCTCGTCTGTCTTTCCTCCTCGCCTTCAGTCCCCGTCCGAACCACCTAGACGCCTCTTCTCTGGCCCTGCGAGACGTCTCAACATACCCTCAGGACTGAGGTGAAGAACAATTTAAAAATGTTAATTGTCGTGGAGTGCAGCTCTAGACTGAGTCAGTCTTGCTCACAATCAGAAGGTTAAGAGCCTATTAGTAGAACAAAACTAAAACTACAGGAATTTTTGAACATTGAAGGTCAAGAAGTTACGGTACCTGTGCCAAATCTGCCACAATTCACTGCAAGACTTAAAAACCCTAAAAAGTGAAGACCAGAGAAAACAGTCTAAATGCAAACAGCCAATGCAGATTAACTATAGAAACCTGTAAAAAAAGAAATACAAGAAAAACATCACAGGTAACCACAGAAACCTACTGAGGTATAATTGGTTTTGTGTTACTAGAGCCACTACAAAACTTTAAGTTTTCCTTTGTGTCTTTGTGGTTCAGCCATTTATAGGCAATTCAAATATACCTTCATTTGAATAACTTTAACTTATTATGCAATTTATGAGCTTTATTGTGTTTCATAATCAGACAATCCCTGTTTGACAGAGGGGGTTTTACCAGGTCCTACAATAAGCAGTACATACAGTGTTGCTGCCTTGATCAACTTGCTGAAATAGCAACCATGGACCAAGAGTGTGGAGCTACTATGGTTGCAAATGAAAACTGCAAATATTTTCTAAGCCATTTTACAGCAATCATTTTGTTTGCATAGACTTTAATGTGATTATTCCAAATCTTTGGTTTCAAAAATTAAATGTAAAGCGGTTTCTTCTTTGAGGTTAAAATAAACATGATTACTTGGTCATGTGTGCCCCTTTCTATTTTTTTTTTTTTTTTTTTACAGGCTTTTAAACGTGTACATACATGCACATATATGCATGGAAAAGAAACATCGTTGTAGGCACTTACATGTTGCCACAGTAAAACTTAAATCTGCAAAGCATGCAACAAGCAAGTAAAGGCATCCAATACTTTTAAGGAGCGGAGGAAGAAAATCAGATTACTGACCGAATTGCATGTAAACTGAAGTTCATAGTAATCACACTGACGCAATGTGTATCTCTCTTCAACCTAATTACTTTCAAAGTAGCCTGGTTTCATGCGTCATCATTCTGCTATAACATCTACACACAAAATGTATGCGTTGATCAAGTGTTTGCTAACTTTATAAAAAGTAGCATCTCAGGGAAATTACTTACAGACAATCCCTCTGAAGGCATTGGCCACAGATCAAAGTGTCTTTCTATTCTGCTCCATCATTGTGACCTTGACATCCGCAATGCTGAAAAGACACATTATCTTGTTATGATAAGCAGAAAGTGATAGCTCATTGTTCCCCCAAATACCTGCAGGACTATTTTTGTCAACATGCTATTTTGAATATGTAATTTGAGTACAACAAAACAAGTTTGCCTCATTGCAGGATTATTACAATTACAGGTTTATAACAACAAAGAAGAAGAGGTTTTTACACTGAAAATATCTTAACAGTAGGTGTCCAGTGAGAGAGACCTCTCACAGGGCACAGACAGGCTTTGTCCTCAATTTGTTCCAACTTGTTAAGTATTGGTGTAAAAATCCACAACTTCTGAAACCAACTTTGTGTTGTGATCACTGATCTTGCAAAGACACTATTCCTATGGTTTAACACTAACAATGAATATCAGCAGAGGAGCAAATCCACAGTACTGATAATTGAACTGGGGCATGTCAGGGCAAATGTCCCTCTGTCCAACTTCCCCCTAACTAACACCTGATGGACATCTGAAGGCCCACTTATTCATTAGAAAATGTCATTATCACCAAACTATGGCATGCTATGGTAGCCAAACACCCCCAATATCCATCCATTAGTTTAACTAAACTAACAAGATCTAGTCCTAAAACTGCAGGGACAACAAAGTTGAGCTACAAATGTGTGATACGTGCAACACTGTTGTCAATGCATAACCCTAGTTAAACCTTAACTAACACCTGATGGACATCTGAAGGCCCACTTTATCATTAAAAAATGTAATGATCATCAAGCCAGAGCATGCTATGGTGGCCAAAACACCCCCAATATCCAGCCATTAGTTTAACTAAACTAACAAGATCTAGTCCTTAAAACTGCAGGGACAACAAAGTTGAGCTACAAATGTGTGATACGTGCAACACTGTTGTCAATGCATAACCCTAGTTAAACCTTAACTAACACCTGATGGACATCTGAAGGCCCACTTTATCATTAGAAAATGTCATTATCACCAAACTATGGCATGCTATGGTAGCCAAACACCCCCAATATCCATCCATTAGTTTAACTAAACTAACAAGATCTAGTCCTAAAACTGCAGGGACAACAAAGTTGAGCTACAAATGTGTGATACGTGCAACACTGTTGTCAATGCATAACCCTAGTTAAACCTTAACTAACACCTGATGGACATCTGAAGGCCCACTTTATCATTAGAAAATGTAATGATCATCAAGCTAGAGCATGCTATGGTGGCCAAAACACCCCCAATATCCAGCCATTAGTTTAACTAAGCTAACAAGATCTAGTCCTTAAAACTGCAGGACAACAAAGTTGAGCTACAAATGTGTGATACGTGCAACACTGTTGTCAATGCATAACCCTAGTTAAACCTTAACTAACACCTGATGGACATCTGAAGGCCCACTTTATCATTAGAAAATGTAATGATCATCAAGCTAGAGCATGCTATGGTGGCCAAAACACCCCCAATATCCAGCCATTAGTTTAACTAAGCAAACAAGATCTAGTCCTTAAAACTGCAGGGACAACAAAGTTGAGCTACAAATGTGTGACATGTGCAACACTGTTGTTAAAGCACATCCTCCAGTTAAACCTTAACTAACATTAGCTAGCATTTGATCAAGTTATTACAAAGTGGTGAGCATAAACAGGATCAAGTGAGCTTATAACAGCACATGCACAACACTCACAGATATCCTGTAAACACCTGGCATGTTCTCATCTATTCGCTAAATCAAATGGTGCTTGTTGTGAAGCTGTTATCGACATCCCCGAACATCGGACATCATAAAGCTGCCTGTCTGGCCCTGACGACGTCGCCATAGCTAGCTAGCTATCAGCAGCTCGGGTTCACTAAAAGTGAGCTATAAGCTAAGCTAGACAACCGAGGAATAAACACAGGTATCATGGTAAAGTAACTCACCTTTTGTGGAGTATTTGATCCTGTGGTATTGGATGAACATCACTTCAGAGAGGCGCCAGTAACAAATGAAGTTAAGTTGATACAATGTAGCGACCAGAGAGACGAACTGAAGGCAAACTCGTCAGATTGCTATACTGTAGCTAACTAGCTGGCTAAAAACTTCACACATCTATATCCTATTCAACTCTTTCTTTTAAACAAAACAATGTGCTAGTAAACCACATAGTGCTGTTGAATCCATGTTGAATGATGTTGGCTCTTTTGGAGTGAGTTTAAAGGACCTTCTCGGGCTGTAAGCAGGGTATTTCTTTGTGCTTCCCCCTTTTTAGTCATTGAGTGTAGCAGCTACATTGTGGGCATTTCTCCTGCATCACTTCCTCTCTCTGCCTACTAGAAGCCAACAGCTGATGGGTCGTCCCGAACGAGCCGGTTCAAAGAGCCGGCTCTTTTAAGTGAACCATAAGAGCCGGCTCGTTTTTTTCTTTCTTTAAAGGGACTGTTTGTAACTTTTTACACGTATAAATCTAACTGGTCGGTTTCCCATGCGCGCTCGCATGTGGCTACGCTGTTCAGACTCAGACTCCAACACAAACTACATGAAGCACCAAAACCTCAAAGTTATATCTAGTGAAGCCCTTCTTGCAAAACAGTGTCAACTCTTCCTGCTCCAGCCCCCCGACCACGGCCAGAAGACACAGGGGAGACCGTAGTTTTGGTCTCCAGGGTCGGAGTCTCTGCTCCGCTGCCTGCTTGTCTTCACTCACACACCGCGCGCGTTCTCGTGCTCCACTCTTACGTGCATGCGCGCACACTACACACTGCAGAAGAGTAAGTAGCTCTGAGAATATCTAGTGAATGTACAGTGGACGTTTGTGCAGAAATAACTGCTGCAGCTCCTCTAGACCAACAGAGGTTTCCCGTGTCTTGTGAAGTGACGGGGCTCCGCAGCGAGAAACGTTATCGTCTCCGACCGGGTGCCGGTGTCTCCGCTGTTCATGGTCGGGAGAAGTTAACACTAGGATCAGATCTAAATCATGTTCATGGAGAGACCTTTGTCTGGTCAGCTAACATTTCTGCCAAGCAGGTGAAATATAGAGTGATATTGTGGTTTTAGCTGACGTGTGTCGCCTCACTGTTTTGAGCGATGCTCGTTCATGTCTATGTAGAGCGAGCAAGCGAATCCGACGCTGACTTTCGTTGACTTAACGGCCACAGGTGTCGCTGTTAACAAGCATTTCTGAAAGTTACAAACAGTCCCTTTAATTAATTCAAGGCAGAATGATAGGACGATCTTCTCCGTGCCACGGGCACTCCATGCACTGACTGTGACTGAATGTTGTATTAATGACATCCGTGCGACCAATCAGGTGATGACAGACAAGGATCATACCATCAAGCAGGGAGGGGAGGGGGTGCGTGGCGCGCTGACGGTCTACAGGTACAGAGCAGGAGGGCGAGGAGGAGCGAAAGAGTGAGGAGTGCATTGCGGGAATAGCAGACAAGATGAGTGACAGTCGGAAACGAAGCAGCATGTAAAATTATGGTATTCTGGAAATTATAAGGTTTAGCATAATTAAATTGAATAATTTGAGTGATTTTTGTCACACATACTAATTATAGGTCAAAACAGCGCTAAATTTGGCTGAATTATAAAAGGCAGAAGTGGTAAAACGAAGATCCGTTTGGGAGCCGAAAGAGCCGGCTCTTCTTGGTGAGCTGAGTCAAATGATCTGGCTCACTAAAAAGAGCCGGAATTCCCATCACTACAGCCAACAGCTGATCTTCATCTCAGCGATTGATGGCAACAATAAGATTAATTGGAAATATCACATTATACAAAGAAGGATTACCACGAAATCAGTCACTGAAGCATGTGTTTTGTTGATAAAATTTTACAAAATGTGTCCAAAAAACCCTTTAATTAATCTGAAATGTGCTTAAACTGGGTCTTTAAATAGTAAAATTATAGAGATGATGAAACAACTTTTTAAATTGCTAAAAAAAAGTCTCCAACTTTATCAACGATGAAAAGTACTCGTTCATTTTTATGTTTTTTTCTTTGCAGCCTTTAGAAACCAGTTCAGGTGACACGTCATCACCATGCGACTCATGTGTTCCTGTGTCCTAGGAAGCTAAGTCGAGCTAGCTCCTTCTCCACACAGAGCAGGTAGGTAAATGTGACATATTAGATAAACTGTATTGTATGACATTGTACATTAAGTCGTTAATGTGAATGACACTCGTTTCGCTATTAATTTGATGTCTTATTAGTGCTGTCAGCAGGAAGCTCAAGGATAGCTAGTAGCTACATGTTGACAAGTGATGCTGAAGTATTGCCTCATGTTTTCTATTTGGGAAACAAGAATTAATACAAATCACTACAGTTTACAGTTTTTGATGATATGATCATTATTTTTTTCAAAACAATAAGCTCAACTCTCTGAACAATTAGTTTGTTGTCTACAACAGATTAGAAAATGCTCACTCATTCAAGCAAATTGCACTAGTTTTGGTACATGTGTGCAAAGAGTAAGTACAATAGTACTACAATTTGACACTTGCACACGTCTTGCAGATCAAAACTGATGAGTTGAATCTCAGTGAAGTTTGTCATCCTCTTCACAACTTCTAAACATCCTTCTTCTCATCATTCTTTCAAAATCTGTCAGACAGACATGTATATCTCATAAATATCTTTGACATGGTGTTATGTGCTGTGAGGAGGTACAAATAGCTGTTTTTATACTGAACTACAGAAGGTGTTTTCATTGTTACAGGCTTTGTTTTTTGGCATGGATGTCATTTTTTTTGGCAAATTTTCTTTTCACTGTATATGACTTTACATGAAAGATCAAAGGTGAATTTTATGTTTACAGTACATGTAACACATTTCTACACAAATATATTTACTGTATAAATACATGTGTACATGTCCTGTTTTTTTGTACTGCAGTATTGTGCAGTATTTCCCAGTAAACTTTCACCCACTGTTGAAATGGGAATCTAAAAAGCTTAGTGGGATACACAACAGCATTCAGCTAGACAGAACTGACACTCGTGTATAGTACAGTAAGCAGTAGGTGTCAACACAAAAGTAGAACAAAACTGAGATTTGTATATAATAAATATTTCCAGGGTTGACTGCCGTGGTGAAAAAACATCTAAACATTAACAAGTATGGCTCGCATTGGCCAATTTATTGACACAGTAACTAGGTTTTGCAGCATGAATGAAGTGTTTTGGGTGAGTTGCTACCTTTTGCAGAAATGCAATAGAGTTGTGATGTCCCATCAAACAGTTGTGACATTTGCGCTTACAGTTTAGAGAATGTTAACTGTTTAAAAAAATGAGCCAAAGCCAAAGAAAAACTGTAACACCTTACAGTCAGTCATGTAACAAGCTATGTTTGGGAAGCAACCCTGTGTTGGTTTTAGTGACATCTAGTGTTGAATGATGGGAACACTCAAGACTGGACAAGAAACCCACCAAAGTGAGCAACTGCCTGGGGGGCCCCCGGACTTCCAGGTGCCCCAAATGTCCTGCTAGGTTCTTGCATTATTCGCTATTCTTGTGGGACTTTCTTGTAGACAATTGCTATTTAGTTTTTGTTTGTTTTGCTCAAATGATGCATACAGGTCTAAATAAAGTTCTGTTTAGTAAAATCACCACAAACTTACTGAGACACTGAACCCCTGGGCCACTTCGGTATTATTCCAGCATAATGAAGCTGCCACATTTAGTCTAACTTGGTCATAAGTGGAAGTGATGTTCAGCAAATTGGTATCAAAACTATAGAGGCCTATTGTGTGATACAGTGTCACGTAAGTAAGTTTACTGACAGAAGGGTGTAATCATTATTGTAATGCTTGTTAACAAAAACGCATTTGTTAGCAGGAATTTAGCTTTATACACAGAGAAAACAGTAACAGGATGTGTTTCCTTTCCAACTTATTCCTCTACTGTGCAGGTTACTGCTGTTTTTGAGACCCGATGACGGCCTCCACTCGCAGGGTGGTGTTGTCATTGTACATGCGGGTGTTTCGCATCGCCCGAAGCTGGCAGGCAGAGAGTGGAGTTACAAGTGACACGGAGTCTGAGAGGAAATACATACTTCAGGAGGCCTGCACTCTGTTCAGACAGAACCAACAGGTGTGAACAACGGTACACTGCTCACAGAAATGAAAAAAAGCAGTAGTTTTAGTCAAGTTTGTATGACTAATGTTTTTGTCTGTGTGCTTCCTCTCAGCTCACAGATCAAGAATCAATAAAGAAGTGTATAGAAGAATGTGAAGCGAGGATAGAAATAGGTAAGAGTGGCGAGATGCCACACATTTCCTTACATAAATCTTGACTAAACCTTATTCTACTCTGGTGAGGACCACAGTAACAGTAATGCTGTTACTCTGCTTTTCACGTTTTCTATTTATCAAATGCAAGTGCTGACTTTATAATCCACGTAACATACTTTAACTTTGACACTCAACCTGTAATGTTTTGGTCACCATTTATAACGAGGGTAATATCTAGCTAATATAACATATCTAGATGAGTATTTGTCACTGAATGACGGAGCAAGTTCAGATGAAGGTCTTGAGTGTTTCAGCATGGGGAGTAAACATTGACTTAACGTTCTGAATGTTTGACCACCAACAGCATGAGCAGGGTTTATATTGTCATCAGTTAAGTGAAATAGAAACTGGCTGTAATGACTGACACAAATTAGAAAATAATAATATGCTCACGCATGCTTGATGATTTCTTCTTTGTTTTTTTATATACAATATAAGAGATTAGTTCTGTCGTGGGCAAAGAGGCATTATTGAAGAAGATTAATTACCTGCACACTACTCCATGCCACAATTTTTATTAATTACTATGTTTCAATCCTACTTGGATCTTTGTCACGTCTCAATTCGGGATGGGCAATATGGCCAAAATCTTCTATCACGATATAAGTAATTTCATATCTCTGTAACGATATGTATCACGATGCATGTTTTCTGGTAATTCAATAAATAAATAAATAGCCTATATGAAATAATGACATGTTTTTTTTTTATACTCCTGTGAATTAAAATGTGAAAAATGAAAAGCACTGAGTATTTTCTCATTTTAAGAACTTGAGTGCAAAATGAACATAACAGTTTTTAAGTGAAATTAGAGAGAAAAAATAAATAAATGCAGCCCTAGCCTATATCACGATAGAAACAATATAGAAAAATACATACGATAGACATTTTTGTGTCGTTTTGATAATATATATCGTCATATTTCCCAGCCCTAGCCTGAATGTTTGAAAAGTGGCACAACCATATTTATACATAATGTGCACCAGTAGTCAAACAATGACGGCAGGCGTGGTTCATCAAAAAAACAGAGTGATAGAACATCCACAAACAATTAAGAGTACATAACAGTAACACAAAAGCCATACTTCTAAATATCAAACATGCTATTTATAAACATTATGTCATATTCATCATCCATCATCATTCCACTTTTCAAACATTCAGACCTGACGAAGATCCAAGTAGGATCGAAACGTAGTCATGAATAAAAATTGTCGCATGGAGTAGTAAAGAGACAACATTAACACCCTTTCCCTTTTATATTTCGGGTGCTATAATTTGACCACAGGGATACTTTTTTAGGGGCTTATATGACAGGAAAAGGGGGGAGAGAGAGGGGATGACACGCAGCAAAGGGCCCTGGGTCGGAATCGAACCTGGGCCAAAAAGCAAAAGTGATACAATTATTAAATAATTGTTAAATAAATCATCTGAGAGAATCAACTGCTCTGTGGTGGACTATGCAGGACAGAAAACTTTCTGGCTTTGGATGAGTGACTGACTATCATTTTGTTTCACAGGTCTACATTACAGGAACCCATATCCAAGGGCTGTAAGTACAATAATAACCATTTATTCGACAAACTGAATATTTTCTGTCCGTGTGGGCAGTGTATTGTGTTGTTGAGAAATTGTATTCAGTTATTTTGTTCTCTGAATGTCCTTGTAGACGTACCTACCACCAATGGGACTAGCGACTCAGAAAGGCAGGAAGCTGCGAGCACAGCAGCGCCTGAGGAAGCAGGCCAAGCCAATATACTTACAGTCACATGACGACACCTGATGCTCGATATCCCCGCTCCTCGCCAACAGTTCCAGTTACCATGGGCAGGAAACAAGAGTGCAGTCACAAGCTGATCTCATGGGCAGAGTTGTTGCACACACTCAATGATGCAAGAACACCCGTCATCCAGGAAAAGGCCATTTTTCATTGTCATTTTTCACTGTAAAATGCTTGAACATGAGTTGTTTAGTGTGGCTTGAGAGTGATTTGTAATATAAGATCAAGTTGTATATTTTATTTATTTTTCTGTGTAAAAAATGTTGTAATAAATACTTCACATTCTTTCACAACTGTTAAAAAAAATAATTGTCTTAAAGTCTTTTATTCTAGTAATATGAATTGACATGAAGAATTCATGTAGTATCTAAGTAAGATCTTTGGGACACGCTCAGCAGTGAGTGACCATCCTCTCTCTTTTCCAGCAGCAAGCACCTTTTTAGGAACCACCCCCATATATTGGCCCCATTCCTCAGCTTTTCCATATAGGTAGCCTGTTTATTCACGCAGAAAATATGAAATCAACTCCAGGAATGTTGGCAACAGCACAGAGGAAGTTGGGAAACAAGTCATATTTCACTCATCTAAACTTCTGAGCCATTGTAGTGTACGCAGATGTTTTACTTCTTCTAAAGTTCTGAGGAAGGACTGGGTGACGTAAACAGAAGGAAGAGCCATTTACAGTAAAGTACATTTTCATTTTGAATATGTCTTAACGGACATCCGAGCACACTCAATAATGACAACATGAGGCAGAATTTACAAAGAATGTTTTTCCAGGAAGGTATCAAAACAGGAACAGAGAGAGGATGAAAAAAACGGAAATGAAAAAATGTGTAAACTTTGTGATAAGAAGGAAGTTAGTCAGGCAAGTCTATCACGTGTTTGTTATTTAAATGTGCTGAATTTGAAAATTCAGAGCATATATTTTGCTTCAACATGGCAATGCAACAGTGCTGACAGAGCTAACAGTGTCACCTGGGGGGGATTGGAGGTTAGGTGCTACGATGTCAACAAAGCAACGAGAAGCTCTCATTACAACACATACAGAGGGAGAGACTTCATTCTCTGCTCAGGTAGACATTACTCCTCTATATCTGTACACAGCAAATATTTGTTTGCTGCTATATAATGCTCTGGATATCATATAGATAAGCGTAATACGATACAACATTTCTACTTTTCATTTATTCACGTTTGTTTTAAAAAGGAAAATGCTTCAGACTGAATCTAAACGCCTTCATTTTTTATCAGTTGAACATGTTCTTGTAAAGGAAATATGACATTTAATGTTTTCCATATTTAGTTTTTTAAAAAGAAAGATAATCTCTAAGGAGGCTGCAGTATAGGATTTTTTTTAATAATTTGAAGTTGTTTTCAGTTATTCTGGATGGTTATTTAAAGATCCTCTTTGTGTATTAAATCTCAAAAATCATCATGTATTCCAAATTCATTAATTAACATCTCTTATAAGTTATTTGATGTAACAGACTCACAATGCTACTATATTATATTACATTTCTGGATCTGTATTTAAGAGTCTGGAATATCTGGTTTGCTGGTATTTCTTTTGTCTTTCTCAGGTTTTCCATAATAATGAATCCAGTGTGGTGAAAGAGCAGTTTGGTTCGGTTCTATTTAGAAATCAGAGCAGAAAGAAGCTTTTCTCTCGTAAAAAAACAGCCTTTCTCTCGGCAAAACCAATTGCCCCTCGGGAACAAATAAAGGTCTTGAACTTGAACTTGAACTTGAACTGTTGATTCATTCAGATGTCGATAATAATGAAAGTGACCTACAGATGGGGTCGAAGACTCATTTTCAGTCTGACTCATGTTTCTGAATAAATACTAAGCTCTGTATTATCCAGTGCAGACTACCAACCATTTACTAATATCACTTTAATGTACAAAATTGTACAAAACTCTATTTAAAATCAAATTTTGGCCATCTCATTTCCAACAATAAGTTACATTAAGTGATTTGAGTTTTGTGCGTGCAGCACTTGTATTACAAACAGGGACTTACTCGCCCTTATGTACATAGGGTGACCAGTTGTCCCACTTTACAAGGGACTGCACAGCATTTTTATCCTTTGTCCCACGTCCCACATATTGAGACGATGTCCCACTTTTTCATTGGCTCTAGTTTTCAAAAGTCAAACCACTGCAGGACAGATGCTTTTTTAAAAAGCAGGGCTGTTTGCTGTCAAACTGTGCACAAGTGGGTCAAGTGCAGGTTAACATTTCACCGTCTTTGCTACGCTACGCCCAACGGGGAAAATTGCGAGTCACCGCAAAGTCACAATCTATGCAGATTTAGGCGGAATATGATGGAAACTACCACAAAGAAAAGGAAGAGCAGCTACAACAAAGACTGTGAAACTACTTATAAGTATTTATAAGTCGGTGGAAGACGATTCTCAGAGTTTTATTGTGAAATTTGCCAGTTATTTTTCAATTTCACAAGGGGAGGAATACGACATAAAGCGACACAGTTCATGTGAGTCTCACAAGAAACGTGGCTAAAAAAGAGATGTGCCGATCTATGGATGCATTCGGGCAAAGCATAGAGATGTTACAAGATAAAGGACAGAATAGAAATGTTTATAAGTTAGATAGACATTATATCAAAATAGTAGACTACCTCTCAGCCTTGGTAACATGGCCCACATTGTCCCACACAAACATACTCTTTGTCCCACATTTGGTTTGTTGGGATGTGGTCACCCTATGTACAGTATCTTTTTGTTGGTGAAAAAGTTCCCTCCTGCTCTAAAAGATGTAGCAGATAATAAGATAATTTAAATTAATATTCCAAGAGAACTAATTAACTTTGCTGAAAAAGAAAGTAAAAATGATTAAATTTGATTAACAAGAGCAAGCTAAATTACAGATGTTTTTTTTAATTTAATTTGTTCCCTAAATTATAAATTTGTAACAGAGCACCAATAATTAAAAGTTTCTTGATTATTAGATTAAACCAGCTTGCATGAACGACAGGCCTCCACTTCAACAATGTGGTTCATTTCAGTGAGTTGGCTAGAGCCCAAATGTACTTGAAAAGCCCTCTACAGCTGATGCATTCTGTGGGGACTAAAGTATATATTATGTTCTGCTCCACTTTCCAGCAGCGAGTGCAAAATCAAAAATGTGGATCAGCAAACATGACGTGTGTTAATCTCAGCGGGGCACACATTTACAGTTCAGCATTGTTCTCTGATACAGTGCTGCACTGTATATCACTGACCTGTAACACCCCAGAGCTCACAATGCAGGCTTTATCAGATCATTTTAATTTCACACTCTGGACCGAGTCACCTTGATAAGCTCCTCACTTCTAGAAATTTCTGAGGTCATTTGCTTTGTCCTCCAGCACCATGTTGGCCTGCATGCAGCCACATGATGGAGCCCAACAGACGCAGAGTGAAGGAAAGTGTGCATGTTTCATTGAGTGACGTCAGGTCCAGTGGCTGACACGCCAGACTCCAACCTCAGGCACCGTCGGGGCTGTGGTGTCTTCAGAAGTGAACCTGGTAGAATTAAATGGTCTCGCTTTAACCCAGTTAGACCAGTCTTTGTTTATTTTAGGGGGGTACAGGGGGTCTTTAGAGGGAGATAGCAGGTCAGCAGTAGATGTCACATAGAAGTGGTGTACATCATCTGAAAGCTGGGAACCTGAAGATTAATTTGAGATGCGAAGGGGTATAAGGGTTTAGAACATTATGATCGAAGTATATGACGACCATCCCCATGCTCACTTATGTCTCATAAGTTGTTGCAGCAATTTTTGGGTTGATACCATTTATTACAGAGATTTGGTGCTAAATTTAACCGTTTTTTTACCACTCGAGAATTGAAAAATATACCACATTAAGACACCAAGACCTTGAGGAACACCATAGAAAAAGCCATGCTGTGATTTTGTTTAAAAAAACTTTTGACATTTTTGTTTTGACAGCTTTACAGTCATACCCAATTTATGTAACTCCAAGACTGTTTAGGCACCTTAGTATGCAGAAATATTCAAACACATCATTTTAGAATAGGCAAAAAATAACACATTTTTACTGCATGCAAAAAGCGGCATCGTTTTAGCCCCAAACTGCATAAAGTGGGCATGTCTGTAAAGGGGAGACTCGTGGGTACCCATAGAATCCCTTTCCATTCACATATCTTGAGGTCAGAGGTCAAGGGACCCCTTTAAAAAATGACCATGCCAGTTTTTGGAGCGTTATTAAGCCTCATTCTCGACAAGCTAGTATGACATGGTTCTAGTTTCATATGATATCTGTATCTTCCCTCTAGCTCTTAAACTGAACCTACTAGAGCCTCTGAAGGACAGTAAAGTCAGTTGAGTCTCAGAGGATTAAACATGAAACTAACATGTCCTATATAGATGGCAGTATTCTCACACTGGACAGAGAGAAAGAGTGGAGATGTGTTTCGGTCACTGATCCTACACAGCGCTACAGGACCTAATGGGTGACGCACACAGAAAATAAGGTTTGTAAAGGAATACTAAAGGGAGGCCGTCTGTAAAGTAATCTCCTGAATGACAAGTGGTCAGACGAGGAGACACAGTGGGAAGACGAGCCTGCAGCAACATCACAATTAGCTACAAAAAAAGTAGACCAGCATGAAGTCACGAGACAGTCTGGCGATCAACCTGCAGATTGCATGACTGACCTAATAAACTCACTACTTCATCGGTATCAAGTTGGATTAGCCAATCTTAAAAAGGTTAAATACAGTAATGAGCTTCAGAAATCAAATTAAAACAATAAATGAGAATGAAAACATACAAAGGCATACATAAGGCATACAACCAATCCCTACACTCTTTGGCCACCAGGGGTCACACCAAAATAAGATTTGAAGTCTGGTGGACAACAGGCTTTGCTCAACATTTGAGATGTCTGTGACTAAATCTTTCAGGTGGCATTAAATATAACACATACCTGAGGCTCAGTATAATAAGATGCCTCTTAATCAGGAGTAAAAACAATCGGCTAATAAATCAGCAATGGAACTTTGAACAAAAATGACAAATATTATTCATTTCCACCTCTCCACAAAAAAGTCCCCTCTGTTTGGTTCTCTGAGGACTGTCTCACATTCATTACCACTTCAGACTTAAATAATTGTCTGATGCACAGTAGACACACTCTGTTAAAGTGTGGGGTTGTTGCTGCTCTCTCTGTTCTCCTTCTGGAGACTACATTACCTCAGTGATAAATGACTGTCCTCACTATAATTGACCACTGATGGGAGAGCAGCTGCAGCAGCAGCAGACTGTTAGACATTAATGCTGCATATACCAGCTCACTCTGTGCAATCATATATATATAGCATTCCTGTTGAAATGTGACTGTTCTTTTTTTCAGTCATCCTTGCTGGGATGATACTTCATGCATCTTACAAGCAAAATGTCTTATTGCTCTATAATGGAGGAACGCTAATGCACTAAGTAGAGGTAGTTAGTTGAAAGAAATGGCAAGAAATATGTCAATGGAGAAGATAACATACATAGTGAGGGATGGGTATAGGATTTTTGAGGAACTTTGGAGTCCCTTCATATCTTTTCTTGAACGTGTGTGTACGTATATGTGTATATGTATATATGTGTGTGTGTATATATATATATATATATATGTATATATATATATATATATATGCATGCATGCATATTTTATTTCATTTTTTCCATTTATTTATATATTAATTATTATTATTACCTGGTCAAAGATCGCATATTTATTTGTGTTATGTTAAAATTAAATAAAAATATCGGAGAAAAAAATGTACAGCCTCACAGAGTTGCTAGTGTGACAATTAAAATTGACTTGACTGGCTGCAGACTCTTAGTTATGTTGATATATATAATACAATTTTTCAAAGACCCTTTCTAGCCTATCATTTTCTTACTCCTTAAAATAAATGCAGTGACAACTATGAACAGCAATCTGTTACTTTCCACACACTGTCATTGGCAAGAGGTGTAAACATGATTTATTTAACTCCAGCAAAGATGGCGAGTGGCTGTTAAACATCGTGTGGCAGCCTGCTGTTTATTTAAATGTAAAATGTGCCAGCTTGTGATCTGTGATCCTACTACTTATGCTATTGATTTTGACACATGAAAATACAAAACATGAGACTCTTCAATAACAGAGTGCTGACTCTGTGGAGTGAGAGTGTCTCCCACCATAGTAAATGTTGCCAGTTTGCGGCTTTTATAATACTACAATACACAGGTGGATAAATTAAACAATATGAATGCTGTTAATGAAGCAAATCTAAGGCTGCATTAGGAATGAAATTATGTAAAAATACTAGGGCTGTCAATAGATTAAAATAGTTAATTGCGATTAATCGCACCTTTTTTATCTGTTCAAAATGTACATTAAAAAGGGGGATTTGTCAAGTATGTAATACTCTTATCAACATGGGAGTGGGCAAATTCGCTTGCTTTATGCAAATGTATGTATATACAGTATTTATTATTTCAAATCAATTAACAACACAAAACAATGACAAATATTGTCCAGAAACCCTCACAGGTACTGCATTTAGCATAGAAAATATATTCAAATCATAACATGGCAAACTCAAGCCCAACAGACAACAACAGCTGTCATTGAATATGACTGGCCCCAAACTGCATGTGATTATCATAAAGTGGGTATGTCTGTAAAGGGGAGACTCGCGGGTACCCATTGAACACATTTTCCTTCACATATCTTGAGGTCAGAGGTCAAAGGACCCCTTTGAAAATGGCTATGGCAGTTTTTCCTCGCCAAAATTTAGCGCAAGTTTGGAGCGTTATTTAACATCCTTACCGACAAGCCAGTATGACATGGTTGGTACCAGTATCTTCACTCTAAATTTTTTAAATTGAGCCTGCTACAACCTAAAAATCGCAAGTTGCGTTAATGCGTTAAAGAAATTAGTGGCATTAAAATAAATTTGTGTTGACGTGTTATTATCGCGTTAACTTTGACAGCCCTAAAAAGTACACAAATGACAAAGAAGCTGCAACAACCTCTAACTAACCTCCTGTAGATGTGCTCTTGTTGCCCACATCTATCTCTGGTTCCTGATATGGTAACTTCCATAATGTAGCTGAGATCCCTCCTGGGGACGTCTCATCTCAAGGCATCTGTTATTTCACCTCCTCAACCATATATTCAATCTTTAGTATTTGTTGTGTTTTTATATATTGTTCCTTACTGCTGCAGTGGGCTAATCCCCACGGGGACCATTAAAGTTTAATTTTATCTTACGAGTAAACTTTATGTCAACATACAGTGTAATTCTTTCAGGCATTATTCATGCTGGTGAGATATTTCCTCTCTGGGGCATTTTCTCTTTTTCCACAGGCCAAAAAGTTATTTAAAACGATCAATAAACTTTCTCATAATGGGTCGAGAAATGCATCTTTAAAGTTTGTTGAAAATTGTTCGATCTTTATCTGTTACCCCTTTGTATTTATATCTTTATCATTACTTCATAGATTTGTCTACTTATAGGAAGAGTTGTTTTCTAAACCTAAAACAATGTCTCAACCATAAAGCAAATGAACAAATCTGGTGCATTATTTAAAAACTAAAGTGGAGTTTTGAGATGTTGTTTTTGTTTTATACTGTAAAATTGTCTCTCATTCAAGCTTTTCCATATTTGCAGTATAACCAATTACAGACTGAATTTCTGTAAAATAAGACTGTGTACAATTTTGGATAAACACTATAACCTGCAATTTATCGACTTCACTGTCTGTAAATAAACATTTCAAAATAAAAGTCTCAAAGCAGGCATGTGACCCATTTTTTTTTGTTGCAGTGATGTCACATACTAAAAACTGGATCATGGGGGAAAAAAAGTGGTTCTTTTTAAAGGTTGTCTGGTGTAAATATAGATATTTAGAGAATCACCTGAGAGCAATGTCATTATGGAAATGATAAATAAGCTTCAGTAGAGGAAGAATACAACGGCTCCAGAAAGAGGAGAGTGATCCATCATACGGCCCCTTAAAGCCCTTCACTCTGTGTGCATTATTTAGGGGGTTTCAGAGAAACCCTGGGGGAAATATGGTGGCAGAAACAGTGGCAGCAGGAAAAAAAAAGGGGGGAAATGATAGGGTAAAGAATAATGCAGGAGTCGGACATCTAATGTTGTACTTAAGGAGCTGAGGTAATTAGATGCTTGTAAATGGGGAAATCCATCTCCTCGTCTTACCTTGTCAACCCGCCTTAATGCTTTGACGCAGGTCATATTATTGTCTGTCCTGACAACACTTGAACCGTCATTAAATAAATATCACGCCTGTTTCTCCTTTACAATGCAGTCAAAACACACAAGATAAGGCAAATAATAGCTCTACTGTAACGGCATGTCATCTCTAATGAGGATTAAATTAAAGAAACCCTACTGACCTCAGCATGCTATATTACTAAAAGCTATTCAATTACATTCTGGTACAGTAAATTAATTTTAACAATACCACTGCCACAATATTTCAGCAGCTGCTGCTGTATTGCAGCTACAACCTTTACAACCTTTCATGCTTTATAACATAAAAAAGATTTAAATAATTGTTAGTTCTTGATTAGATTGGTGCTCCAGTGATGCAATTATGAGCAATCATCCTCATCAGTATCATGCTATATATTCGTTTCAAAAGGCACTCAGGCATTTCCTGAAGCCTCTAAGATGGGAATACATCTCAGTGGTTTTTTTCTGAATAATTTCAATTAAATCTTTTTGAGAGTTTCATAAAACACTCAAAAAGATAGATAAATAGAGTTATCTATGATGAAGTGCAACATTTCTTCAGAATTCTGCTACACATGCAAGTCTACATTAGCCTCCATTGAAAACATGAATAACGAAAACATTTCTGCACATGCTAGACAGCTTGTGTCCATCTCGGGTCCAAAAGGCAACACCATATATAGGTTTATCACTAAAACTAGAATTACCGCCTCATGTTTGTATGCCTCCGCCAACAAGTCAAGATGCAGTTTACATCCATGTCTGTCCAAAATGTCATCACTTCATCATTTAATCCTATTAGACATTTGTGTGAAATTGTCATAATTAGCATATTCATTATTGAGTTGTGGTCAAAAACGTTGTTTTGTGAGGTCACAGTGACCTTGACTTTTGGCCTCCAAAATCTAATCAGGTCATCCTTGAGTCCAAGTGGATCTGTGCGTTCCAATACCCATACTCACATAATATTTAGTATGCCAGAAAAATATTTAGTATATCCCAATACATAGTATGTCAAATGCAGTATGTAAAAAATACCAGGATGTCCTACTAAATCCGGTCGCATTTTGTCAAACCAGCATGCTTTTCTGGCTATTCTGACCCACAATCCTCTGCGCAGCGGATATATGAGCAAGAGGGACAAAGTTCAAGGTGCAATGTTATGC
Source organism: Sebastes umbrosus (assembly GCF_015220745.1). NCBI lineage: Eukaryota > Metazoa > Chordata > Actinopteri > Perciformes > Sebastidae > Sebastes > Sebastes umbrosus. The sequence goes on along the minus strand of NC_051288.1, from coordinate 11,305,182 downwards.
TGAAGTAGTATGTTGCTATGTCCAAGCCCACAGGAAGAGCTCCGGCCTGTGAAGCAAATTTTTGTAGTGGCCAAATGGTGGAATTACAACTTCCTTGTCCGTCTCGTGATGCCACTGGGCCCAAAAAGACTTTTTCCCATAGATTTACAATGGGAAGAGACGTCCGTAAATCAGCGGATAATCATCCCAGTACGAACACTTGAATAGCCCTTATTTAAATCATTAGGTCCTAAAAGTTGTAAAATGCACTAATAGCTGAATCCAGAGTTATTTCCCTTCCTCCGTTCATGTGAATGAGACCCAGACTGAGGCTGGACCGACGGCTGGGAGGCGGCGTTAAAGGTGCCTGTTCTATGGGCCCAATGAATGAGGAAGATCGTCAAATGATCAGGATACATTATCACTCTGCAGTCAAGCCATTTTGGCTTCATGCGCCACTGAACGGGAGCCCACCTCCGACGTTGTACCCAGTTCTCTTTATACATTCATGCATGCAACAGTACGTACTTTGTGAGGGCAGCTGCAGTATGTACTATAAGTAAAAGTAAAAAGTATTCCATTTGGAACATAGCCCATGTTTGTGGCAAATTTGAATAAATTCGCTCAAGGCATTCTTGAGATATCACAAGAATAGGATGGACGTGAGGTCACCGTGACCTTGACCTTTGACCCCCAAAATCGAATCAGTTCATGCTTGAGTCCAAGTGGACGATTGTTATTTCAGTTATTGAGTTCGTCTGCCGTACGGACAGACAATCCGAACCCACGGCTGTCACCGGAGCCGAGGCATAATGATATAATATAAAACTTTTTTTTCAGTACATACATAATTTGTTGTTTGTCAGCAGTAACTTGTTTTTCAAAACTCATCTTGAGGTACATTTCTTTTAAAAGAGACAGTGTTTGTACAGTAAAAGGCAATGATCAATGAGAAATGACGACAAAACATATCAGACAATGAGTCGATATTTTCCTTTAAAGTGTTATATTTGGAGTGACACAATAAAGACAATGAAAGGATGAGATGTTCTTTCATGACTAAGCGCTTAATTGCCCTTTCGTGTAGCCGCAGACATTCGTCTCATCTCCGGCTCTCTTGCTCGCTCCCCGTCCCACTCACTCTTTGTCTTTCTCTCGCCTTTTGTTTGGACTATACGTTTCACATTGTCTCAGCTCGAAAGAGTAGCTGCTCTGAGATTAGAGGAGGAGGACTGAGGTGTGTGTGGGTTGAGTAGTGTAGCGAGTATTGTTGAATGCCTGCGGTAGTACGGAGGGCGCAGACGAGTGCTGATGATGCATGCTTGGTTAAACTCTGTCCACTGGGACGCTACGCGGAAAGTGTGTGAAGCGTATGCAAGTGTGTCAAAGTGAGCTCAGGGGCGGTGGAGGTGATGATCAGCATCAAACTTCTACATTTTTAAAGAGACTTTTATGAAAAAACGGTCACTCTTTTGTGCCATTACAGTTTCTATTTATAATCCCCTCACATACTGGGGCAGAACATCTATAACTGAATGAGTTGATACAGCACATTGAGGACCACTAGTTGCTGAGAGTGTCCAACACAGAGAGCAGAGAGAGCACAAAGCCTGAGAGTGCTTTATATTATTTGCCCACCGGAGTCATGTGCCCACAAATGTGAGCCAGTGCTCTGTAGAGGTGTTTAACAATGACTGGATGTGCCGAGGTCCAACTCTAGTGTTGGGTCACAGGGTGACTGTTCCTGGGTAACTCGAAGAAGCCATCAAATATTTAGCTGGCCTCCTTTTCATGATCATGGTATGTAAACAAACATATTATCCGTGTGATTGACACACGATCTTTTGGCCTGGCACGACAGTGAAAGCCTAGACAGCTCTTTAGTGTAAAAGGAAAAGAGGGTCACCGGGGAGGATTAATTATCAAATTAATTTCCGCAAAAATGCGATCTGACTGCTGGGAATGTTGCACTTCCGCCGGCACACCTTTGAAGAACACAGTTTTTGTAAAGAAAGGTGGCTAAATATAATCTGTTTCCAGAGATAAATGAGAAGACAAATCAATTTCAGTGGTGCACCTTGCTGCTGTTGTTTTTAGGGCACCATATCTGCTGAAATATGTTCCCTCGTTTTCCATTTTCTGGTCCATTATTTAGATTTTTCTCACTCGTTTTCCTGCTATACACATAGGGAAGCATTTAATGCAGGATAGACGCATATGTACAATGTAATATTTTGATGAAAATTAAAGTAATCAAGCACAATAATTGTTTCTTTTTAATTGTGGTGGATGCATGAAGGTGGATGGAAAACTCATTAAAGGGGCAAGATGAATAATGGAGGAGGTGTGTGTTGGTGTTGTGCTAGCTTAGTTTACATCTTCGCTGGACGGAGCGCTGTTGTGGCTCCTCGGGGGGAGGGGGGCGGGTGGAGTTTGGGTGCAGGTGGGGCGGTCAGAGACAAAGCAAGGCGGCAGGAGGAGGAGGAGGAGGAGGAGGAGGAGGAGGAAGGCAAGGCAGAGAGCCAGAGTGTCTCAGCACTGCGCAGTGAAAGTGAGGAGACGGCTTCACTGAAAGGCCCGGCCAGCACCGGCTTCATCAGGCAAAAATGGAAAAAAGGTTAGCCAGTGGCAGCCATGACAGGAAACACAACCTTCCTCATTGTAGTTAGTGGAAAAAAAAACTGTGGGTGGGAATCGTTCATGCAATGTGATGCCTGATTATGCATGTTTAATGCGTATTTTGATTTTGCAACGTCTAATTCTACAAAGAAAAGTGCCCTTTTTCACGCGTAAAGATGATTTTCATTCTGATTCTAAAATGTATGCCCGTGGTCCCGCTGTGACAAAATGAACATGTTTGCAGCAGTTATTGATAAGTCATCATGAGGCTCACGGAGGCAAACTGTGCTTCAGGCAGGAGATATATAGCAGAGTGCACCATGCATCTACTGTACGTGCACAGCCGTGTGGTGAAAGTGACAAATGAAGCTGACTGGTTTGTAGGTGGCTTTAGGTGCAAGGTTTCAGGTGACCAGTGTGTGTGCGTGGTCAGTGTGGTAACCGGAGCTGGAATCTCCTTTAGAGGACAAAGGGTTCAGGCTCCATCAGGATCAGTCTGATATGTCCAGAGTGAGAAAAATAAAGGCGCAAGACACGCACAACTGCAGATGCAAAGACTGTTGCACAACAACAGGTACATGAACATTCAGACCAGCACGTGAACACACACCCACAGACACCCACACACACACACACACACACACACACACACACCAAATTAATGTCAGCCATGCTCATGCTTCCTCCCCCAAGGTGTCAAGAAGCATGTGGGAGTGAAAATTAATAATCACAGGTTTCAAAGTGTGATCTTCTGCACATCCTTTACATATGCCTTGTTATGAGGGACAATGATGTGCTATTCTTTAGGTGGTTGGGTGGATGGCAAATGATAATTAATTTGTGGCTCAAAACAAAATCGGAGGAAAAAGGGATTTTTTTAGAGTATCGTTGATGACACCATAAATCCTTGAAGGCTTTTCATGACGTCATCGTCAACAATAATTCCGACTGGATCTAAATGTGCATTACGTATTCATTAGTCATTCTCCTCAACAGAAGCACGCTCGCTATCATTGCTTATCTGTCTTGTGCGCTTTGTCTTTTTTGGGTGTCACGTACACAAAAGCCTTTCATTGCTGTGTTTTTGTGTCTGTTCAAAAAGAAATTGGGAGTCTCGTTTTGTTGTTCTTCACCTGTGGAGTGATCTGTTTTAAACAGGGAGAGAGAGAGAGGGGCAACGGGTGCAAACTCAGAGAATGACGGTGGCAGAGATGAGGTTCAGCCGGTGGGGTGGAGGGGGGGGTTTAGGTTGGTACAGAACTGGTGACGGGTGCAGCAGGTGACCTGGTCAGAAACAATGCACTCAGAGTGGCAGATGATTCATTTTGAGTGTGATTGCGCAGCACTGAGAGAGCAGACAAAGAGAGCGTGGTTGAGAAAACAGTCACCGTGAGTAGGAAGACTAACAATTCACAGCTCGTCCTTTAAATCAGATTCCTTTTCGTTGTGCCTTTGTTGTATTGTGTAGGTTAACGTTCTTATGCTAAATGCAGTACCGGGTTTCTGGACAATATTTGTCATTGTTTTGTGTTGTTAATTGATTTGAAATAATAAATACTGTATATACATACATTTGCATAAAGCAAGCATACAGTAGTTGCCTACTCTCATGTTGATAAGAGTATCAAATACTTGACTAATCTCCCTTTAAGGTACATTTTCAACAGATAAAAATGTGTGATTAATTTGTGATTAATCGCAATCAACTATGGACAATCATGCGCTAAATCGCAATTGAATATTTTAATTGATTGACAGTTTTTAGTTAAATAGCCTGCTAACATAACACCAAGTTTATGGGTATTTACACTGTTTGATTATTAGAAGATCATATTATATTAGTCGGCTAATTTGTCCCTTCATTAGTTACGTCTTGTTAAGTACAGAAATATTTATTGTGTTAAAAAAGTTTTAACGCAGGCTGTTTAAGCAGAGGAAACATTATGTTTATTAAAACAAAAATCTATTAAGACAGCAACTTCTAAGAAAGTAATTGAATAGGCCTAGACTACAGTAAAGTACCTACAAACACATGGGACCTAAATAGGGCTTCCCTCATAGTGCAAAGGGGCAGTTTAAGACTTATTATAGACAAGAGAGTAAATATAGCACTCAACATAGATTCATTCAGTGTTAAAACGCACTATGTATTCAAGCCACGTGTCATTGAGAAGAGTTTCAGGCAGCTGTTGATGAAGGAGAAGTGAAGGAATGTAATGGGTTATGTTTAATATAAAAAGGCACATAAAAATAAAGTCTATTACAGCTAATTTATTCCAACCATCAGGATGCAAACCTGGTCCACATTAACTCACTTGTTTGGGGAGTGAACAGCAAGAACTACACAAGCACTTATTGCTGAATAAATCGTAGTTTGTTAGTAGACAAAGATACATTTTTGTCATGTTATTGTGACTTTAATAGACTGGTACAGAGGAAAGTTTTTGGACTGGATGTTTGTCTGTGTGGGCAAGTCAATGGTGATCCTTCCTGTCGCTTCACATCACTCTAACGACTGCCCTTGAGCTGTCTGACAAGAAATGTCCTCTTGAAGGTCATTGCTTCGTTTAAATGGCAGTAAAATCATTGCTTATAGCAAATAAATGATGAAAATCATAAAAAAATGTATTTCTAATTACTAACAATCAACATTATAAATCAATGTGGTGTTTTATCTTAATTTTGGAAACATCTTTTTTGCTCATTGTTGTAGTGTTATGCTTTTATGAACTGATAATAGGCTGAATCAATAATGAGACGTATCGATCAGCAAAAGACAGGAGCAAAGCACTTATATAAAAATGACAGATTATTACTTAGAGTTAGTGTATCCAGCCAGTCCAAACAGGTCATGGGGAGGCTGACCTAGATACTAAAAATACCACCGGCTGCAGTTAATTAGTGAAGTAATAAGATTAGATAGCTCGATTTGAAAGAAATGGATAAGGGCTGGAGTAGAGGAGGACTAATCCTATTCAGCAGCTGTGAGCCTAATCACAGATCTATACACAGCGTTGATGGAGTTTTGTCTCATTTAAAAGAAATAAAGGCTGATGGTATAATGACATAATAAATTACTACAACATGAATGTTCAGTATATCAACCACTGCAAGTACAAAGTCGCCGTAGCAGCCACTGCAGATCTTGTTTTTTCCTCAGTTCTATACAGATCGTTTAGATTTCAGATTTTTTTTTTCAGAAATATAAATGAAAAGCTGTTTCAATAACTGGCAGACAGAAACACGTCATCAGGGTTTTAGCGTCTGTACCCAGCTTTATGTGCATTTTGATGAGATGCCTGCTTGAAAACAGCATGTAAAATGTATCATATTACCTAATTTAAATACATGCAAATAGCACAGGAGCATGGAGATGCTATTTGCTTGGCAGCAAAGTTCAAGGTGCATTTCACCCTTTGCGGGTGCTTTGAAAATTACAGTTTATTTTTGTCTTCTTTGTGCAGATTTAGCGGCCGCAAAAGCTGCGCGATCCTTTTGTGAATTTGCCCCTGAAAGTCCTGTTGTACTTTGGGACTCTCACTTCTGTGACAGTGCAGTTACTTTGCTGGACAGCCGCACACTCAGCAGTGCTGAGGTCTATAAAAGCACAGAGCACTTTATCATTCCTCAGGGAAGATACAAGAACAAACACAAAGTGACGCGCCATTTTTCACTCACATTCACACAACAGATACGCTCTCATTTTAATCTATGTAGCTGTCTGCACCGGCTCCGTGTAGCTAAACAGTAGTTCACTGTGTAATGCTTCATGTTGACTGTTTAACGTTTCCTCTGAACAGAAACGGCTGTGTGTTTAGTACAGTTAGCTGTTAGCTCTGTTAGCTTTGTTAGCCAAACACACCGTAGGACTCCCACCGGCTGCTAACAGCTAACTATCTCCCCTCCTACTGACAGAAGAAGACGCGCTCCGTTGTAGTCAGCACTCGGTTCAGTTTGTCATTTGCTAAGCGATAATTATGCATACATCCATGCATGCAATTGTGTCACCTAGGCTTGCAAATCAAGAGAGGAACAATTCGTAAACCGTAGCGTAAACAAGAGCCCAAACTGGCTGGTTGAGAGCAGTGAGTCTGCAGTCAATGACGGTATAAAACAGTCAATAAAGTGTGTTATCAATAAAACATGTTTTCAAAAAGATTGAATCACTGCAACCACGAGAGGTCCTCGAGCATACAAAGCACAAAAAATATTAGGCTGCAGGTCCAGCAGTATGCAAGATTAGCCGTGGACAGACGCACGCACACACTCACACGACCACATACATAATCTCCTGGTAGATATAATAACCAGGTAATATGAAAGATAATATTTGTGTTTTTTTTCCACCCCACAAACAAGCTGCATCAAACTTTAACTTAAAAAATACAGTTAAAAAAATCCTATTTATGCTATAGGGAATAACATATAGAACACTGGCCGGTAAGCAGTTTGCATTACATTGTCAGATATAGTACATTATAAATCTTCTCCACTTCCCAAATCCAGCCAAGTCTGACAGGACATAACACTAACATCCTCTGTGGCCACTGATAACCCTTTGACATCGGACAGATGAAAAGAGACCACAAAGTCTGGATAATTAAGTCATTCTCTTATAAGTTATAAGGTGAAAAAGTGATAAGAATGTACAGCATCTTATTAGAGTTCCCAACTCCCTGTGGACATGCCGTTTTCCATTGTAACCTTAGGTACCAATGTTGAAGTAATAATTGCTCTTGTCAGAGCGCTCTACAGATCATTGTGTGTCTGTGTGTGTGTGTGTGCGTGTGTGTGTGTGTGATTAGAGCCGACGTCCCACTCCTGCAGATCATCTTAACACAGCTCCAATTACACAAGTGCTGATTGGATGTTCCCTGTAGAAAAAAGCCTGGGAGGAATAAGGAGGACCCAGACAGACAAATGAACCACAAAAATTGTGGCTCTGATTATTATGAGAGCAAATAGTGTTACTGAATGAAAGTTCTTTGATTTCTCAGATAGACAAGTGCCAGCCAAAACACAACGTTTAGACTATATTTAGAGTAGGGCTGGTAAAGTTAACGCAATAATAACGCGTTAATGCAAATTTGTTTTAACGCCACTAATCTCTTTAACACATTAATGCAATCGATCTTTTGGAGGCTGAGTTCTCAGTTGGCATACTGGCATCATATGAATCTACAATACCTAAGGAATCCATTGATACCAACCATGTCATACTAGGTCTTCGCAAAGGAGGCTAAATAACACTCCAAATTTACGCTTAATTTTGGTGAGGAAAAACTGGCATGGCCATTTTCAAAGGGGCCCCTTGACCTCTGACCTCTGACCTCAAGATATGTGAATGAAAATGGGTTCTATGGGTACCCACGGGTCTCCCCTTTACGATAATCAATGCAGTTTGGCACATTAGTTGTGTAGGTATTTGGTCATAAACTGAAGTATTGGACAAATTGACGGAGGCGCGAGATGAAAAATGAAGGGATCACCAATGTTATTACAATTCATCCTAAGGGGGGCATAAATGCTCGTTCCAAATTTCATAGCAATCCATTCAATAGTTGTTGAAATATTTCAACCACAAATGTCAACGTAATGGGGGCTTGAGGAATGACAATCCATGTATTATGTTGAAATTTCCCTAGATAAGTGAAAACCTTTACTTTTGAGGAAAGATTAGGGGATCATCGAAGTCATTAGGATTCATCCTCTGGGCACCCTGAATATTTGTACCAATTTTTATGGCAATCCATATAATTGTACTATAATTATAAAGTCAATCTCATGGTGGTGCTAGAAAAAGAGTCATTGAATCACGAACATCACTGGGATTCATCCTCTGGGGACCATGAAAATCTGTACCTTTGTATGACAATCCATCCAATACTTGTTAAGATGTTTCAGTCTGACTGACCTACATTGCCAGAGCCTTACCGCTAGCGTGGCTAATAAACATAGCTATGTATCATTCACATTATTTTTAACAGGCCAAACAAAAACAACATGACATCATATTAGTCATCAGACACCATTTCATCCATACAAATATCGACCATAAAGGTCAGTACTTCAGAATGATTCAGCAAGAGCGGCTGTATAGAGCAGCAGTTTTTGCAGAATTCAACAGCCATGCATGCAGAGGGAAATCCATCACAGAAGTGTTAAAGCTGCCAAATTATCTTCAGACAGTGGCCTCACGAGACCATGATGCAATGCAACCAAAATACATTTTATGTTCAGTACTCTCAGCTTTTCTCAACTGAAAAATGTCTCACTCCAGTACATGTAATTGCTCTCTCCACCTGCTGTACACATGTAAGCCTCAGCTGAATGCAGTGAGTTCACACCCAGTAAATGGAGGTTTCTGAGAGACACAAAGTAGAGAAAAGTCTTTAGACCAATGATATAAATTACAAGGCAAAGATCATGAGAAGAAATCCTGGCATTTTGATAACATTAATGTAAGTATCCGAAGGGCTAAATACCACAATGGCCTTTATAAACATAAAGTCCTGTCCATGTCCATTAAGATTCTTAACACTAACAGGCACTGGTGGAGTCAGAAAACGTGATGAAAAGTGCCCTCTAGGGTGTCCTTCCAGTGGAGAAAATGTGATAAAGTGCTCTCTAGACTGGCCTTTAATGAAGAAAACGTGATAAAGTGCCCTCAAGGGTGGCCTTAAATGAATAAAATGTGATGAAGTGACCTCTAGGGTGCCCTTCCAGTGGAGAATAATGTGATAAAGTGCCCACTAGGGTGTCCTTCCAATTAAGAAAACGTGATAAAGTGCCCATTAGGGTGTCCTTCCAATGAAGAAAATGTGATAAAGTGCCCACTAGGGTGCCCCTCCAATTAAGAAAACGTGATAAAGTGCCCACTAGGGTGCCCTTCCAATGAAGGAAATGTGATAAAGTGCCCACTAGGGTGCCCTTCCAATTAAGAAAACGTGATAAAGTGCCCATTAGGGTGTCCTTCCAATGAAGAAAATGTGATGTAGTTCCCACTAGGGTGCCCTCCCAATGAAGAAAACGTGATAAAATGTCCTTCCAGTGGTGAAAACATGATGAAGTGCCCTCTAGACTGGCCTTAAATGAAGAAAACGTGATAAAGTGCCCTCAAGGGTGGCCTTTAATGAAGAAAACGTGATGAAGTGCCCTTTAGGGTGGCCTCAAATTAAAAAAAAAACATGATAAAGTGCCCTCTAGGGTGCCCTTCCAGCTGAAAAAACGTGGCCTTAAAATTGAGAAAACGTGATGCAGTGCTATACAGGCTACCCTACATGCTAGGAAACGTTCTGCGTGCTGGAGCCCCGCTGCCTGCAGCTGATGCTCTTTTCATTTTTTCGCCCCCCAGACAGCCTGAGTCTGTAACCGCTAACCGGTAATGTAGGATGTTGGCCATGGGATTTGTGCAATATGTCGCCGTTGTCAGAAGGTGTGCATGTGTATGTGCAAACTGTTACATGGACGCTATGCACTACAGCTGATGTATAAGAAAGACTGATAATAAGATGTAGATGAGTACTCCTTAGACGTCCAGTGGAGAGAGCCATCCAGGGTGACTGTTGGTAAAAGGTTGCACGTCCTGGGAGTGTCACCGCTCTGTTGGTGTCCTGCCTTGGAGACTCCCTATGACACCAGCTCAACACGGTCAGTACAGGCCTTGACGCTAAGCCGGGCTGACAGCACCATACACTGTTGACTCTCCTCCTCACTTTTGCCTTGTTCCTTCAATTTGATCTCTTCGTGTTCTCTTTGCTCGTGGCAGCTGGAAAGGGTTGGTACACTGGTGCATCTAAGTATCAAAATAGCTGGGGCAAAATGGACGCGACCAATGGTGTCAGTTAAGGAAACAATTATTAGACTGTTAAAGTTAATAATGGAGAAATAGACGTTATAGAAATAGGTGTTCTGCTTTTACCTCATGACTGTTTTGACTATTTAAACTCCTCCCTCTTGTATTGATCTGTATAAATTGCAATAGTACCATAAAACTGCAAGGGCCGACAGCTGTGACATTATTTCGTATTGATTAAGTTATTGATTAATGGGTTGGATTTTGGCCTGTTTCCTTTCCAAATCCCACTGCGCATGGACAAAATCAATTATAAACAGCTGCTCTTTAACTGTAGTTTCAAAATAATTGAGGAGCTCAGCCTAAAGGTAACATTTTATTGGAGTAAATGAAGTTTCACCTAAAAATACTATGTTCAATATTTTATCATTCCACAATACTGTTATAACAACGCTTCCAGGAATAAAGCTTTTCATGAAAACTGCAGGTCTTCTGCCCATACAGAAATACACATCCATCCCTGTGGGGTCTTCAGGGGGGGTGGAGATGAAGAGCCAACTGGTGAAACACAATCCAGGAGGATAGAGTGGTCGGAGGTGATAAAGCAGCCGAGGCGATGACACTCAGAGGACAGTCAGAGGCCGGTGATCAGGGTGCCACCGTGGCTCCCCCATACCACCACACCCGCCTCCTCGCCAGCCAATTACAGTAATTAGAGGATCGTTTCCAGCTGCTGAAAGATTAACCGCTCAATTTCCTGGCTGCTAAGATAGCTGCTGCTGGACATCAGCGTGGAAAGTGAAATAGTTATGAAACAGTTTGCTAAAAGATATGAGAATTGCAAAAACATCCAATAATACATGCTAATAATATTTATATATATATATATGATATGAAATTGAATACATGATCATTTGTTGATTATGTGGGGCCTCTGGTGAACTACTTCAAGTAGGTCAGTTTTGCTGTAATGTTTTTGCACTACAATTCCCAGAGTGCATTTGACAAACAAACTGTATCCATCCAGTCATATGGTGCCTTCAAATGAAACTCGTGAGCTTGTGTTTACGACATGGGAAGTCGTGTGCACAGTATGTTTGCCGTTCAAGTGGTTAAGTCTTGAGAACACCGCTGCTAAGCAACGGCAATATTAACGTTACTGTCGGCGTCTAGAAGCCCCAGAGGCTAAAAAAATGAGGCCATTGGGAATATCAACATTTTTCTCAGACATATTATAAAATTACGAAGAAAAACATATGCAACTAAAATTACAATATATTAACTTATTATGAACCGAAACATGAACTTCCATGGGCTCCGCCATTTCTGGCAACGTCAACAAACACGTCACAACTCGTGAACTTGGAGCTTTCAGAAACTTTCCCCTTACACAAGAGGGGGGGCGTTCATATGGACTCTTCTCGTGAACACGGTAAGCACGACCCCATTTGAAGGCACCAATAACTATCAGTGCTTATGCAAACTAACCAGTCTTTCTTCTGGGTATTACAATAACTCACACTTCATGGCACAGCAAGCTCTATGATCATGCATTAATGGGCAGGCCATTGAGGTAACTGTGCAGTGCTATTGGCACAGCCACTCGAGTTCTTATGTGTGGCAAATGAGCCAAAAATAAACTAAGTCCTCCAAAATCTTCCTGTCCTCTTTACTGTTGTTACCTTGTGAAGTCCTGATGCAACACAGCGATGAATCCTGCAGCGTAGTAGCACTCCAACACAAAAATGAAATTCACCATCTGAAGGAGAGAGATATTCATTTGTTATGGTTGAGGTTTGGAAAATAGCTGCCTGTGGGTCTGGATTTTTTTTTTTTCAGGTATGATGCAGCTGCATCAGTGCTTTAGACCAGGAGTAAAGACTTTACATGAGCTGGGATAAACCTGTAATCACCCTGATATCTCAGCTGTAATAACTACTATATCGGCCGTGGGGCTCATTGACATAACTGCTGTCTAATAACACTTTGTCTAATTTTTAATAACTTTGCTGTCTAATAAAAGATCTAGTTTTGACAAAGGCTTGACTCTTGTGGGTACTTATATTGTATTAGCACACAATAGTCACTTCAAGGTTAATAAGATAATTATGACTACATGTGGTGTGGAATATTATGGTGACCACAAAACATGGCTGATCTGAATAAAATGTATTTTACCTTTTTTTTCCTGAGTGTTGATCATACAGACGTAGGCAAAGTTGTTGGTAACGTTCCGTTAAAGAGAGAAAAACCCACAATGGTCACTGAAATAACTTGAAACTGACAAAAGTAATAATAAATAAAAATTCACTGAAAATTAACTAATGAAAATCAGATATTGTTTTTGAATTATGGTTCAGCAGAATCATTTAAAAAAACAAACTAATGAAACTGGCCTAGACAAAAATGATGGTAACATTAACTTAATATTTTGTTGCACAACCTTTTGAGGCAATCACTGCAATCAAGTGATTTCTGTAACTCTCAATGAGACTTCTGCACCTGTCGACAGGTATGTTGGCCCACTCCTCGTGAGCAAACCGCTCCAGCTGTCTCAGGTTTGAAGGGTGCCTTCTCCAGACAGCATGTTTCAGCTCCTTCCACAGATGTTCAATAGGATTTAGATCCGGGCTCATAGAAGGCCACTTCAGAATAGTCCAATGTTTTGTTCTTAGCCATTCTTGGGTGTTTTTAGCTGTGTTTTGGGTCATTATCCTGTTTGAGGACCCATGACCTGCAACTGAGACCAAGCTTTCTGACACTGGGCAGCACATTTCGCTCCAGAATGCCTTAATAGTCTTGACATTTCATTGCACCCTGCACAGATTCAAGACACCCTGTGCCAGATGCAACAAAGCAGCCCCATAACATAACCGAGCCTCCTCCATGTTTCACATTAGGTACAGTGTTCTTTTCTTTGGATGCTTCATCTCTTCGTCTGTGAACATAGAGCTGATGTGACTTGCCAAAAAGCTCCAGTTTTGTCTCATCTGTCCAAAGGACATTCTCCCAGAAGCTTTGTGGCTTGTCAATATGCATTTTGGAAAATTCCAGTCTCGCTTTTTTATGATTTGGTGTCCTCCTGGGTCGTCTTCCATTAAGTCCACTTTGGCTCAAACAGTGACGGATGGTGCGATCTGACACTGATGTACCTTGACCTTGGAGTTCACCTCTAATCTCTGTGGAAGTTGTTCTGGGCTCTTTGGTTACCATTCGTATTATCCGTCTCTTCAATATGTCATCAATTTTCCTCTTGCGGCCACGTCCAGGGAGGTTGGCTACAGTCCCATGGACCTTAAACTTCTGAATAATATGTGCAGCTGTAGTCACAGGAACGTCAAGCTGCTTGGAGATGGTCTTATAGCCTTTACCTTTAACATGAAGGTCTATAATGTTCTTTCTGATCTCCTGAGACAACTCTCTCCTTAGCTTTCTGTGGTCCATGTTCAGTGTGGTACACACCATGACACCAAACAGCACAGTGATTACTTTTCACCCTTTAAATAGGCAGACTGACTGATTACAAGTTTGAAGACACCTGTGATGCTAATTACAGGACACACCTTAGTTTAATATGTCCCTATGGTCAAATTATTTTCAATCTTTTCTAGGGCTACCATCATTTTTGTCTAGGCCAGTTTCATCAGTTTGTTTTTTAAAATGATTCTGTTGAACCACAATTCAAAAACAATATCTGATTTTCATTAGTTAATTTTCAGTAAATTTTTATTTATTATTACTTTTGTCAGTTTCAAGTTATTTCAGTGACCATTGTGGGTTTTTCTCTCTTTAACGGAACGTTACCAACAACTTTGCCTACGTCTGTAAATTCCGTTCCCAAAGATTACATAAGATTACATAACCTACTGCATTGTTAACGAAATAAAACTAACCAATGGCCTTAAATGAATGATAATATGTACAGGGGCAATTTTGAAAACATGTCTTAAGTTACATGTAACTGTACTATCGCCAGTGGGCAACTGAAAAGTGAAGCCAATGCGGCCTTAAACTTGCATTCTTTCTAATAGCCAGCAGGGGGCGACTCCTCCGGTTGCAAAAAGAAGTCTGATTGTATAGAAGTCTATGAGAAAATGAGCCTACTTCTCACTTGATTTATTACCTCAGTAAACATTGTAAACATGAGTTTATGGTCTCAATCGCTGGTTTCACGTCTTCTTCAATACAGTATGATGTTCATTTAGTAAATTATGATCCCATTTAGAGTCAAATAGACCATAAAGCAGGGTATGCTTTATGGCGTGGCTACCTTGTGATTGACAGGTCGCTACCACCACGTTTTTGTCTACAACTTTAACCCTTTCACAGTGTGTTTTCTATTCATGAAAGTAAATTGTAACATTTTGGTCGCCTAAAAATGTTTTATTCAGCGTTCGGTTGTACTCCACCCTCTTGTGTCACTTCTGGTTGCAAAAAACCAAGATGGTGACAGACAAAATGACAAACTCAGGGCTTCAAAATGGCAGTCCACAAACCAATGGATGGCTACATCCACTTCTTATATTCAGCCTATTACTATCGCAGAAATATAGGGACAAAAAAAAGATGCATAATACATTGACAAATGCATGTAGAGATCAATATCTATGATATAACTGAACTACTTGTTGTTTGAATTCTGAAGTCTGTTGTCTTAACTACTCAGGATTTTGTCTTTCATGAAGGTGCCTTGGAATTTAAATCTACTGTTGACACTGAAAGCAGAGACATAATGCATGACTTTAGGACTGATCTAGGGCCAGTAATTCATAAAAACAACTGTTACTGAGTTACGGTTAAGCGTTCACTTGAAAGAAAATATCGCATCAATTTGTCAGATATGCAACAGGATGACAGAGTTTAGAAGGGATGAGATGGAATTACAGGTGAGACAAAACCTCCGAGGATGTTCTCTGTTCCTAGTCCTACTGACGCGCGTATTGTCGGGTTAATAATCTCCCCTTCAGTGTAATAGAGAAGAGTGGTGACTGTCAGTTTGCACCTCTTCTTTCATGGTCTGAACCTAATGGTGACATGAGGACTCACTCAGGAGGCTCATTGCTGTAATGAGAGCGCCCCATCCCAGTGTCTCCTGAGTTGGATAATGTTATGAGCCCGCAGCTTTAGGCTTTAATGCCGGAGGATTAGATGCACTGAAGCTAAATGTTACATAAGTTTGAGTCCGCCGTCTCTGAAGTCTCCAGAGTGATGAAACTATTTTCCATTGAGCACGAGAATGAGTCCCCACCAAAATTTCAAAAGGTACGACAACCTCGGGGGCCAAAATTGACTTCGTATTGTATCATTTTTTAACATTAATTTACCATTTGAACGATTTTTATATGGTTTACAGCTGTCTTAAATGTCAGATGGCTGTCTTTGCTCATTCTTTCTTACATTTGCTATTCTTTACTTTAGTTGTCACCTGTTGCTCAAAGGGATTTTTAATTAACCTGAAGGCATAGATCTTTTTTTTTCAAGGCCACTACAGTATAATCAGAGAGAACACTTTGCAATATAATCAAAGTGCATATTTACAGGCTTAATTCAAAAGGGCTAATGTCACTCGCCAAGTGTCACATGGACTATTAAGTCAGGAAAATGCTGCAAAACCATTAATTCAATAACTGATATAAAGTCAGAATTTTGCAAACCCACTGAGAATGATTGCTGTAGTGCCATAATTAAAACAGGATTCTTAAACTGTACGCTCTCTCTCCCAAAACTATGTGATTCCCACAACTAAAAATGAGGGCTGACTTTTAAAAATTTCACACAGCCTCAGTCTATTTCTCACTTCTCGTCCACACGCCCACAGTGAGAGCTGTTAAAGAGGGACAGCAACTCAAAAAGCGTAATCTCACACGGAGCCAAAGTGAATCCCGCTGGGTTACCTTGGGTCAGCGACACCCGAACACACACATATAGGTACATGCTCTTTGCCATCAGAATTTCACTGACAATTGACAAAAAGTACTGGTGAATTTCACAGTAGCAGTCCAAAAAAAAAAAAAATGCTGAACATCATCCCCTTCCACAGCCGTCCCTTTAAATCCGGCCCCTCTCGAGGGAACAATGGGAGAAATGTTTGGCCTGTGGAGCCGGTGAACGCGGCCATTGAGCGCCTTGCTGCGGGATCGGATGCAGTGAATTAGTGTAAAGCCTCAGCGGAGAATAAAGCTGACGCTACTGCACTGCTATGGCGTTGCTATCAGCTCCTGCCACGCAACACTGGGCCCAACCTGGAAAACTCTAGTGTTGGGAACAACTGACACTACCACGCCCACGCTGAGGGGTTTATCTTTATATAGACATGCACATATGGATGCGCATGTAAAGGCTGACTTGCTCTTGAAGGACACGGGATGGAAAGTCAACCCTGATCTAGAAGTTGTGGAAAGGGTTTTCCAAAGTTTTATTTGACAACACTGAATACACGTTAAACTGCCATCTATTTGTAAAACAAATTCTTCAACAGATTCTTCAACATCACAGACCCTTGAGACTGCATCCAGAGAGCATTGCACCCAGAAGCCATATTGTCAGATAATGAAACCAAGAAGACAATTAGTATAATAATATAAAGGATTGGAGCATTATTTTACCGCCTTTCCGACAAATTAGTATGACATGGTTGGTACCAATGGATTCCTTAGGTTTTCTACTTTCATATGATGCTAGTCTAGTCCACACTGTAGGTTTAAAACTGAGCCCGTAACAACCTACGAAAGATTGATTGCGTTAATGCGTTAAAGAAATTAGTGGCGTTAAAACGATTTTACATTAACGCGTTAACTTCGACAGCCCTAATAATAACACAACAAAAAATTTACTTTAAAGGAACAGTGTGTAGCATTTAGGGGAATCTATTGACAGAAATTGGGATATATTATTAATGAGTATGTTTTCTTTAGTGTATAATCACCTGAAAATAAGAATCGTTGTGTTTTCGTTACCTTAGAATGAGTCGTTTATAGCTACATAGAGAGCGGGTCCTCTTCACGGAGATGGCCGCCATGTTTAGCCCAGAACGGACAAACCAAACACTGGCTCTAGATAGGGCCATTTGCATTTTCGTGTAGCTCTTCTACACGCATGGCACATAGGAGAAGTTTCAGTTGGTTGCAAACTGCAACCTCACCGCTAAATGCCGCCAAATCCTACAAACTGCACCTTTAACAATAAAATTACAGTGATGGACAATTCATTGATTTTCATATTATTAATATATTATATGAATGGAAGGAAGGAAACAGATGTAAAGTATGCTATTTCCAATTAATGGTTTGAAAGATGTAAAGCCACCGGTACTGCCCTTTAAACAAACAGCACATGGTCCTGGCATGTCCTCTTTACTCCGCTCTCATGTGTAAAGGAGAGCTACTCAGCTCAGTCTTATGAATGGCATCTTGTAGCTCTCTCCAAAAAGGCCTCAAGCTAAAGGGGCAAGTGGCATCCCACCCATATGCCTGCAAAAAACACCATATGCCCCAATGGTTAATTAATTTTTCCAAGGCCACAAGCCTATTTTTCAGCATCTCAACATACCAGTGATACCACAACACACTTTTGAACCTTTGTTCAACCTCCGGTACTGCATGGCATTTAAAACATGCGTTGACATCTCTGACTTCCAAAATCTCTTTGCCATTTAGTATAAATCTGCTGTTTGTCTCTTGTGTCTATTCGTCTATTCTAGTGATATTACAGACGAGTGTATGTAGGTGTGACTGTGACTGGGCCTGAGTTTGTGACAGAGCATACGGAGAGTAAAGATAGGTCTCTGTGAGTGTGTATGTCGGCGAGAAGGAAGGCAAAGGGAGAGTAAAGCAGACAGTGTGAGTGAGAAAGCAGAGAGAAAGTAGAGAGCGAGGCTTCGAAATAATGGGGTCTATGATGCCACTGAGAAAAGGGGTCAGCTGCTGGTGAATTTTGGGTATAATCAGGGCTTCGCTGGGCTCGGCTGTGTGGAATTGACAGATGGAGGATGGGTTCCCAGGGAGCCAGACCTGCTACAAATAGCTCAGTGTGCTCTCTCTCCTGCGCGCACATGCAGTACATGCAAACATGAAAGACGCTCGGAACAAGAAGACAAGCTCTAACACAGATGAACACACACCCACACAGACAAATCTGAGAACAAGTACATGAAACGTTCTACAATGATGCTTCCAGACAACACATGTAGGCTTTAATTAAACCTTTGGTTTAGACGATGAGACACACATACAATGAGATCATCGTTCTCACCTCTCTGTACTACATGACAAGATGTGATCTGGTTTCTGGCCTGGTTTGACTTGGTTTTGTCGTTCTGAGCACAACGCTGTGTGACCAGTCCCCTTCTTGGGACTAACTCTGAGGCAGCAGGGTCGTAATGAGTTTTTGGATGACGTAATACAGTGTTTCCTACAGGATTTTGAGAGACTGTGGCAGGCGGACCTTGGACCCTCTAGGGGGGTCTGGAGGAATTCTCCCCCGGAAGAAAATGTTATAACATTTTAAAGTTAAATGCATCAATCTGGAGCACTTTGAGAGCAAAACTACGAGGCAAGATCTATGAAGGACTTAGTGCTTTAGTAAACAATTTAATCATAAGGGTTGTAGGGATATGAATGCTGATGGCAAAAAATCACACAGCGTAAGCATGATAAATGAGAAGTGGTCCGCAACTGCACAGTGAGCACTCCATGTGCCCGGGAAGCTCATGGTCGGAGCCGCAAGCCAATTTGACCCCAGACCTTTCCAAGCCGACCTAGAGTCGGTCGCGGCGCACCTTTTTATGCGCCCGGCGGGCCAACCCACCAGTTGAGAAGAGCAAAAATATATTTGGTTCATTATGAAACTGTGGGCTGGATGTCAGATTCTTATACTTTGATTTCATTTCAATTAGGCTACACAACAAGCCCCCAGAAAGAGCGCCGGGTGTTGAAGCAAATTTTCGTAGTGGCCAAACGGTGGTACTACAACTTCTGTGTCCATCACGTGATGCCATTGGGCCCAAAAAGACTTTTTCCCATAGACTTACATTGAGAAGAGACGTCTGTAACTCAGCGGATAATCCTTTTTTTGAGTTAAATCAACTTCCCAGTACGAACACTTGAATAGCCCTTATTTAAATCATTATGTCCTAAAAGTTGTGAAATGCACTAATAGCCGAATCCAGAGATATTTCCGTTCCTCCGTCCTCCGCGGCTTGAGCGAGGGCTGGGAGACGGAGTTAAAGGAAACGCTACTGCAACTGCTCTTTTGGCCCAATGGATGCGGAAGATCGCCGAATGATCCGGGTACTTGATCACTTGGCAGTCGAGCCATTTTGGCTTCATGCTCCACTGAGCAACTCTCATAGGAATGAACAGGAACCTGCCTCCAACGCTGTATCCAGTTCTTTTATGCATTCATGCTACACAATTGCTGATTATGATTGGATAAAGATCCATGTTTTAGACGCCATTTAGACATTATCGCCAACGTTCTATGACCGTTACCACTTTATTACCTACACCTGAAAGTGGGGGGACAAAAAGTCTCGTTGTCCCCCTTATTCCGGTGCCTATGCTCTGGGGGAGCCACAGGAACTGTCCAATCACATTGCAGTTGAGCCTTGAAGGTTAGAGGAACAGAGAGACGAGGGAACACATCCAGCAGCTCTGATGAAGTATCTGTGTGCCTGCTGACTCTGAACTCCTCTCCCTGTCCTCGTTCTGCCATTTAAAGAGAACTAATTTGCAAGAAATGCAGGGGGATTTTATAACTTTGAAGAATATAAACCAGTTTAATGAGGACTACATGTCCTGTTTGTATGTCCATTCACCCATTTTCTTTGTTCTAAATATGGACAAGGCTTTATTCATAATGATAACATCCTCCTTTAGTCTTTTACTAGATGATTGACAAGCAGGCCTCCATACAGGTGGTCGTGCCCGCAGAAAATAAAAAAGCTGTGTGTTTCTTTTTTTTTTTTTGCAGTGTGAAACCAGCTCTAAAAATATCCGCTACGGAAACAGAGAGGGCGTCAGAGAGCGCCTGAATACATAATCTGTTCAGCAGAGAGCTTTAATTTGTGTCATGAGTGACAGCATCTGTTGTAGTGAACTTGCCGAGACACAGTGGTGTCTGTCACACGGGGAAGAGGAGGCACAACCGGAACATCAGGTGAGCGGCCATCTCTCCATCCAAACATGACTTCATTTAGTCGTAACGCTGTGACTTAAATGAAAAACAATTAAACACATTTACCCCAAAACATGAACTCTTTTTAAATTTAAATGAATTGATGAGGAAACAATCTTGCTTTGCACATAATTGACAAAACACACAACAAACAAAGTTAAAGATGAATTTGACTGATAGCAGTATTATTATTAGTGTTATTATTATTATTTTAAAGAGATATTCCAATTCGCTAAGTAAATATAGCAATGCCACATTGTAAAAATACTCCATTACAAGTAAAGTTTCTGCATTCAGTATTAGCAGCAATGCACCTGGAGGATCAAGAGTACCCATTATGCAGAATGGCCCCTTATGTTGTCAAAGTTATCGCGATAACGCAAATTTGTTTTAGCATCAATAATTTCTTTAACGTATTAACGCAACTTGCAATTTTTAGGTCCAAACGCTCCAAACTTGCACTAAATTTTGGCGACGAAAAACTGGCATGGCCATTTTCAAAGGGGTCCCTTGACCTCTGACCTCAAGATATATGATGAAAATGTGTTCTATAGGTACCCACGAGTCTCCCCTTTACAGACATGCCCACTTTATGATAATTACATGCAGTTTGGGGCAAGTCATAGTCAAGTCAGCACACTGACACACTGACAGCTGTTGTTGCCTGTTAGGCTTGAATTTGCCTTGTTATGATTTGAGCATATTTTTTATGCTAAATGCAGTACCTGTGAGGGTTTATGGAAAATATTTGTCATTGTTTTGCGTTGTTAAATGATTTTCCAGTAATAAATATATACCTACATTTGCATAAAGCAAACACAGTTGCCCACTCCCATGTTGATAAGAGTATTAAATACTACTAATTAAATACAAATCTCCCTTTAAGTTCCATTTTGAACAGATACAAATGTGCGATTACTCGTGATTAATTTTGGACAATCATGCGATTAATCACGATTAAATATTTTAATTAACTGACAGCCCTATATTATACATATTACAATTTGGATTATTATTGCTGATGCATTATTGGTTAAGGAGCATTACAAAGTGGCAGCTGGTTGAGCTAATTTTACTACTTCATGTACTGTTACATAAGCTTAGAATGCTCATAATGTTCAAAATCTTCATCTGCAAAGTAACTATTATGATGTAGCTGTATCTGAAATGTAGTGGCAGACAAGTAGAACATCTCCCAAAAAGGACATTCTCCAGTATTATACCTGTAGTGCCTCAAAACTGTGCTGAAGTACAGTACTTGACAAATGTACTTCCTCAAATGCTGAAGGGAGGCGAGAGCGTTTGATCACTACAGGGATGGTCTGTCGTTTGGCAGAGGTCAGGGTCAGGATAGGGAGATGTGGCTGCGAGGACACTGGATCCTGAGCCGATTAATTTTCTCACCCCCGGGGTATCGGTGGAAAGGCAGACAGGAGCTTTTCTCAGTGTGCTGTCAAGGTGAGGACATGGTGAACCATAGACACCCAGCTGCCGCCCCCAGCGTCGCACCGCACAGCACATTAGGTAATGAAGCTCTTGTGAAAAGCTAGGATACAGGTTTCGGGCGAGGTAAAGAGAATATAAAGGGCTTCAGTCTGTATGGAAACATTTTTTCCATCCGACATTCATCAGGTGATTGAAAAAAAACCTGAACGATTCTGTCGTCAGTAAGTGAAGACAATGTCTTAAACCGAATCCCAAATTCAATACTAACCCATAACCAGAACTATACACTCTCAAACAAAAGTTTCATCGGAGCTTTAATAAAGTGTAGCCAGTCTGACAGTAAAAACTTCATTGATTTAAATAATGAGGCTTAAAAGGTTATATAACTGTGGCTAACAATAGGTTGCATTTATGCCTCAGTGAACGATACATTCTTAACATTACAAAACTTGTCAGACAGCCACCATAAGAGATGTAAAAATAGTGCTCGAAACTTTGTCACATGGCAGTTTTCTATAAATTACTTTTACTTTTAATTGATTGCTCAAAGCCCGCAGAGATTAGCATTATAGCACTAAGAAACAATAACGTAGATATTAGCTGAGTGGTGGTGACAGATGTAAACAAGGATTTCAGGATAACCTAAGAGCCACAGTATGTTAAGGAAGTGAGTTTACACAGATAAATATATTTATCAAATGTGGAAATTAATTTTATTTATTAATTGTGATAATTAAGCCTTTGATGTGGCAAGTGTTTTTTGTTTTTTTTTATATATCAAATGACCTAATCTGGGAGAATACAAATAACATTTGCCGTTCGTTTTTAGGATGTAAGCCAAAATTAAAATTGTATTTCAGTATTAAGTATAATAAGTATTAATTATATTTGAGGAAAAATGAGAAGTGGTGATAATCATATCTAAACATGCATACCAACTATGTATTCATTACAAATATTTTTTCCTTGTCACGTGTCTTTCTATCATCATTCCAACACGTAGATAAGAACTAAAAGCAAATGTGGCTTTTATTAAATAGCAGAATAAGTAGGCAATAATAACACATGACAGGAAATGATTCAGGTGTTCTTATCAGGACACCTTGAGTGCATTATCACACTTATACCATTGCCAAAAGCAAAAAAAAGGGAACGTTTGTTTAAATTTCATAAACGAATTAAGAATTACAACTATGGTTTCTGCAGTTTACAGTCATTTTAGCATTAATGTAGACGAGCCAATCAGATCCTGTAATTCCTTGGTTACCTAATTTACTAAGCCCAGTGGATGGTTAATGCAAATGTAAGATAAGAGTGACGTTATTAAGGGTAGTTAGGACCATCATTGTCTATTTCCTGGACGTAAAGTAGCACCAGCCACCCGGAGTGAGGCGGAGAGAAAGAGGGACGTTAAGTGCATCTGTAGGAGTCATTATGTAAAAGCATTAACGGTCTCCGTCATGGCTCCTGTGACTGTGATAGTGTAATTGGTGTTACGGAATGTCTTACTATGGTGTTGTTTACTTGAACAAATCCCTCTTAACAGTACCCAACCTGGCTGGTTAGCAACTGTGGGTCTGGCAAACAAACTTGACGAGGGATTATTTTTCTATTTCCTATTGCTTCTTTACAAAAAAGTTTGTGTAAGATGTTATTTCCACACTGTCCAACAGTGAATCAACCACCAAACACAAGTCCACCAGCGCCACGCTAAAACAACAGCCAGCTGGGCCCGAGAACAAGAAGGCCTTTTCACAACTATTTCAGCCAGTGTGAGTACAGTAATATCATATTCCTAATCCCTGCTGACAAGAAATGAAGTTGCAAAAATGAAATGAACAGGAATGGCTCCGAAGCCTGAAATAGCTTCATCAGACAGGAGTCTCGGAGAATAATGTAATTGGGGTGCTTAGTGACACGCCGAGCAGGGAGGGGGAAAGTTCAGAGCTCTTCCGGGCTTCCACACAATATAAAGACACATTAGTGTGGGACAAAATGACTTGTTAAGATGGGAGGTAAAGTGACAGTATGGAGCGGCGGTTTTGAAGAAAATGACAGAGGGTTGTTTTCATTTATTAAATATAGGGCTGCTTCCTTTTAGTCAATTAGTCGACTAATCGGTCGTTTTGGTCTTAGTCGACTAAGATTGCTTAAGTGGATTTGTTATTTTTTATGCTTTTTTCATTATGGCTGTGTATTGGCAAGAATCTGGCGATACGATATGTATCATGATACAGTGGTTACAATTCAATATATTGCGTTAAATGAAGCATGCAATATATTGCAATTTTTTAAATCTAATCTTAGAAAAACTGCCATAGTATAAAGAACACACCGCCAAATGTATCAAATCTGAATTTTTTTTTACTTATTTATCCAATCAGAACAGTGAGATCTGCATTTGCATTGATAACAGTCCCTGTAATATCCTGTAAACTATTAATAAAAAAACAATTCAGTGTTTTGAGAATCGATACAGTATCATAAAGCATAATATCGCAATACTACATTTTTTCATATAAGAAACATATGAGCACATCTCAACACAAGATTTAAAGTGGTTTTATATGATTCTTTGTGGAGAAACTCAGTTTTAAATCAACTAATCAATTAGTCGACAAAATCCTACGAGTGTTAGTGGACTAAGAATTTCTTTGGTCGAGGACAGCCCTAATTAAATACTTCTAAAATAAAGTAATTAACCATCTTTAATAAGGTGTAATGAATGAGTGTGACATAAAGAAGAAGTTTTGTACATGTTGTAAAGTCACATCCAATGTATTAGGCTAATTCATCACTTTCAAAAACTCCCCAAATTAATCTTTACCTTAATTAGGAAAATACGCATATCACACGTTACTAACACAGCACATATTTCATCTGTATTTCCCTTTGTGTGTCAAAGCCCTTTAGATGATATTTCTTGATTATGATGGAGAGGGATCGAGCTGTCAGCAGCAATAAGTCAATAGAGCTCCTGTGCAGTGTCTGCCTTCGGCGAGCGTCATTGTAAAAGATGAAATGCCACAATCACTATCACCAGAATGATTGTGAAAAGTTTATTCTTAGCGTCCTTCTGATTAATGCAAATTACACCTTGCTGCGTACAACTGGCGAGAGCGGAGAGGTCTCACTACTCTCATTTTTCTTCGCTTCCTCTGCTCAGCTGCTGTTTAAGACCTCAGTGTGACGCAGAGGTCTTTCTTCCATTTCTACATTAAGTCTGTATTTCAAACGTCCCGTAAAAGTC
Organism: Sebastes umbrosus; assembly: GCF_015220745.1. Lineage (NCBI taxonomy): Eukaryota > Metazoa > Chordata > Actinopteri > Perciformes > Sebastidae > Sebastes > Sebastes umbrosus. The sequence goes on along the minus strand of NC_051288.1, from coordinate 11,279,920 downwards.
TGTTATTGTGATTGTTGTGCTGTAAAATAGCTGGATTAGAATATTTTTCTTAAATGTTTAGTGAATGGAGCCAATCAAGCCCGACTCTATATATGGTCTATTGAATGGAGTTAGTTTAAACCAAATTTTAAAGATGAAATACTTCCTGTAAGGCCTCTTTAACTGCTTATCATCTCCATTTTTGTCCAGCACATCATGTTTACAATGCCTTTATTATTGCCAAATCTTTTAGTTGACCAACAGCCTCCCTCCCTTTTCTTGTCTCTCTCTCTTCTTCATTTCTAACCAGTTCTTATTGGTCTGAAAATAGTGAAAATGTGTTATACCTGTAGCCATGGAAGCGGCAGCAAATCCCACTTAGCCATCTCCCTGGGAGGCAAAACCCTCTCATTTAGACACACACACACACACACACATGCAAAGGATATGTGAGCTGCCACCTGTGATTATGGTGCCGTTACATAACAAGGTTTACAGTCTGGATGTGTGAACCTTGTGATCTACTGTTCTCCGGGCTTGCAGCATCGCGCCGTCAAAGCCTTGCATTATGCAGGGACGGGTACAGTACCTGTTGCCGACACAGACCGAGAGGCGCTTTAAAAGGACGCTTTGAGCTCCATTAGTTGACGTCCTCGGGCCAAACACAATAGCCTGGTGATGATCACACACAGGCTATTGCAAATCACCCTCAGAAGTCTGAAATCAGAGGCTGCGCGAGAGAAAGAACGGGAGCACAGAGAGAGAAAGAGGAAGGGAAAAAAAAGAGAGAGGGTTCCTGCACTGATGAATCATTAGTGATAAAGCTGGGGCTGAGCCAGTATGGCTGTATTTAGAAACTTCTCACTCTTTCACCTCCTCCCCCCTTACTAATTGTCATCTCTTTTAGCATTTGACTGATGACTGGCTTTCTGAAAAGACGTGAGAAAAGGGAAGCAGGCACTCAGCTCGGAGGATAATATCACACTTTGAAGCTGTCAAGGGTAACGGTAATGTACTCAACGGTGGTGGCGATGCAGGAAAAAGCTACAGTTTGCTCCTCAACAACAACCGAAGGCAAAAAAACAATGATCATTTTTCAGGGATACAGGCACAGTGACAACATCAAGACAATAGTTCTGTGTTAACACTGAAAAACAACTCTTCCATGGGAGTTAGCTGTGTTTTCCTAGAAGACTTTATATGTAGAACAGTGTTACACAATATGATGAAATAACAGCTTACTAATAGAGTGATTGGCATACTTCAGTTTCAATTCGTCTGACACGGGAGTCCTGGTGTGGCGAGACTGCCATATTGTCAAACAACACATGCACACGAAGCACACACATACATCCTCGGGTCAAATGTTATTGATAAGTCTTTGGTGACAAGTGTGAAAGGCATCACTCTGCACTAAGACAGAGCACCCAACAGCACACATAAGATCTTTCATTACGGCAGCCGACTATTAGGGATGCACCGATACCGATACCGGATCGGATATCGGGCCGATACTGACTATCATAGCTGGATCGGATATCGGTGACAACGGGGCCGATCTATTAAATTGAATTCTATGTTTATATACGATACACATTATATACTGGAATTTTAAGTTTTGACCAATTTGTTGCTGCATTAAATGAGTTTACACTTGAATTGTAATTCCCGTTAATTTTTATGATTTTTTTTGCCAAGTTGTTGGTGTACGATTTATTATTTTAATAATAAATAACAATTCAGTAAATTTACGTTATCTATATATTTATTTGTTACACTTTTTTTTTTACATAGTTAGGAAATCAATATTTAAGTCAAACCCGATGTTGTCTAATACACAGAAGAATGATCCCAGTCTCTTCCACACAGTGAGGCATACAGCTTATTAATTAAACACTGGTATCAGATCGGTACTCGGTATTGGCAGATACCTCGCTATAGGGACTGAAAAAGTCAGATTGGTGCATCCCAGCCAACTATCGCAAGTCAAAAAGGTACATGAAGATTGTGCAACTATCAATATTCTCACCTGATGCTGCTAAGTCCCGGTGAATTTGCTTTATTCTTAACAAATAATTAATCAGCTCTTTTCTTTGGAGGTAAATGTGTGGGATAACGTGACTTCTCTCAGAGTAAAAGCGGAGCAGATGGGACTAAAAAAAGACAGCAAAGTCTGGGCTGTTCATTTTGTGTGGGAAGTCATTGTGAAAGCCTTTCATCCTCATAATGCTGCTTCCATTTACTTCTGATTAACATCTGATCCAGTACAATGGTGGATTGTCTGCTTGTGTTTTCTGAATGATACGTCTGTGCATCAAGTTGCTGTCAACTGGTAGTGCCATGATGTGGGAGGGAGGCAGAGAGAGAGAGAGAGGAGGGGAGGAGGCTGCAAATGGCAGCTTCTGTGACACCACTGGAGGGAGGGAGGGAGAGACAGAGAGGAGAGAGGGAGGGTGAGAGAGAGCGAAGAAATAGTCAGAGGGAGAGAGAGTGTGAGAGTGAGAAAGAGAGAGAGAGAGAGAGAGAGAGAGAACAGCAGTCCAACTAGATCAGATTGCAAAAGATTGATAGAGAGAGCTGTTCAGTTAATAAGCAGTGAGGGAGTATTGTCCAGTTTTATGGCAAATGTGAGGGACAGACTTCATGTTAGTAAAGATGAAGGATGAGCAGAAGACCAGCTGAAGAAATTGCCTCAGAAGATGGAGATACAAAAACCAACATTTTCACTGGGATAATCCTCGTTACCTGTTTTGCACATCTGAGCAAATAGTGGCTGGGCCCAACAAAGGTTCTGGTGTGATTCAGCCTGGTCCGAACTGCGTCTCATTCGTGCTCGCACCTGAAAACCCAGAGAGGACAAGAGTTCAAGCAAGGATGAAGAAATTCAAAGGGGGTCTGTGCCTTGTGCTGAAGATGATGGAGTGGTTTTCTCCAGTTTTAGAGTGAACGCACAAAGAAGGAGCAGCTGCGGTGGCAGATGCAAAGAATGCCTCAGTTTGGTTAACAGGGACACTGGGAGAGAAGACACCACCTTTTTACTTCTACAGCCTGTGGGGAGGACAGGTAGAAATAAAAGGTAAGAGAAAGACAGATAACTTCAAACCTCAAAACTCTCAATGATTGTCACATCAGTGTTTTGTCAGATGTCACTGGTTTTGTAGTGTTATAATGTTATACTCTCAAGTACATACACAGTCGTCTAGTTGAAATACAAGTACTATGAATTCATAAATCATTTCATCGTCATCTATTGCAATGTATTTACAAGCAAATTTCAATATGATGACTTTATTTAGTTAATCTTTTTGTCCTTAACTGGGAAAAAATGTATAAAACATTGCATCACTATTCATCTGATGTGACTGTTAACACCACAAAGTCATTTCTTTATTAGCAAATAGTGTGTTACTGATCACATACTGGTGTACAGTATATAGCATTACTAAAGCAGAAGCTTTTGTGTAGAATATGGATAAACACAATATTTAAAATTATGTTGATTTCTACACCCAACATGCAGGTTAAATCACCTTTATTCTTTAGATATTGGAACGGTCAACAAGGCCATGCCTGTCGATATCAGGCTTCCAGGTATTGACAGGCTTCCAGCTCCCAAAGGGTTAATACGAACAAACAAACCAAGTAAAACTGAAATGTAACTACAGACGAACCTTAAAAGTAATCAGTTCGATAAAAAATTATATCCTGAAGTTAACAGCCAATAAAGTTTGAGTCTATAATAACATTGGATTCATCTCTACAGTGTAGATCCATATCAGAGCTTGTTTGCTAAGACAAGAGAGGAGAGCAGAGTGAGAGGATATAAATGCATTATATTGTGTGACAACAGTACTGCTGAAATGATCAAATAATCAATTATTGAGTTCATAGAAAAATTAATTGGTGACAATGAACCGACATTTTGTGATAGATTCATAATTAAAGTATTTTTAGTATTTTATTTTTGATTATTTAATTAATTAATTTTGTTTAAAAAACATTCAATAGACTATAATAATCATTAGTTTTAGGCCTGGATGACACTATAACCAGTAGAATCACAAATTCAATCAATGTAAACAAACACTAATTGTGTGTTATATTAGATAACTAATCATAATTTAGCACAATAATACTGGAGGACAAACATGAGCAGGTATTAATGGATAAATGTGTTGCTTTACTTTTCTATCAGTGTATAAAGAAATCACTGATGTGAGGCTACAAAAGAGACAGAGGATGAAGAGAACGAACGATTATGCAGCGTTGCCTGACAGTTCAATGACCTCATCCTGCTTTTCATCTCAGCTTAGTTCAGTTTGACTCACTTTTATTATATCCAAAAGGGATATTTAGCATGCAGTCGGGCACGCTGGAAACATAAAATATAACACATCCACCAACGAGGCACAATATCATATCAAACACTTGGACGACAGCGTATGCATCTTCTTGCATGACTTTGTGTATAACACCTAGCAGTACTGTATTAAAAGCAATATATCGAAAGCTTGTGAGCTCTAACCAACAGGTGCCACTTAAAATTGGAAATTACAGAGTTCAGGTTTAATATGGGTGATTCAGCCTTTGTGCATGGGCACAAGTAATTAAAAAACTGCACGAATAAAGATCAAAAAAGCCCAGTGAGAAGCTCACATGTGGGAACGATCAATCAATGGGAACCAGGTGTTTGAACGGTGGAAAAGCTACAGGTGCAGCTAGCAAAAAAAACTACACATTTTGTTCTACTTGCATATGATATGGTGTGAGGTGACTCAGTTCTTTATGAACACCTCTCTCTACCACTTCTCTCAACAACCACCTGAGATGGCATCTCAGCACAAGGGGATGGCCTATATACTGAGTGTAACAGCCTGCAGGGTTGGTTACTGTCTGGTTCTAGTCTCTTTGTCTAGCAGTTGAGCCGTGAACAGCCTTCGAAATGTGTCAAATATTGCATTATATTTGAACTAGGGCTGTCAAAGTTAACGCCATAATAACGTATATTCGTTTTAACTACACTAATTTCTTTAATGGATTAACCCAATAGATTTTCCAGAGGATCTAGCGGGCTTTTAAAGCTAGAATGAAGATACTGTTATCATATTAAACTAGAAAAACCTCAGGAATCCATTGGTACCAACCATGTCAAACTAGCTTGTTGGCAAGGAAGTTAATTAACGCTCCGACTTGCCCTAAATTCTGATGACGAAAAACTGGCTTGGCCATTTTCAAAGGGGTCCCTTGACCTCTGACCTCAAGATATGTGAATGAAAATGGGTTCTATGGGTACCCACGAGTCTCCTCTTCACAGACATGCCCACTTTATGATAATCACATGCAGTTTGGGGCAAGTCATAGTCAAGTCAGCACACTGACACACTGACAGCTGTTGTTGCCTGTTGGGCTTCAGTTTGCCATGTTATGATTTGAGCATATTGTTTTATGCTAATTGCAGTACCTGTGAGGGTTTCTGGACAATATTTGTCATTGTTTTGTGTTTGTTAATTGATTTCCAATAATAAATATATACATACATTTGCATAAAGCAAGCATATTTGCCCACTCCCATGTTGATAAGAGTATTAAATACTTGATAAATTTCCTTTTAAGGTACATTTTGAACAGATAAAAAATGAGCAATTAATTTGTTGTACTTAATGCGATTAATCACGATTAAATATTTTAATCGATTGACAGCCCTAATTTGAAAACAACAAAAAAAGACAGTGAGCTAGTTTGTATAACATCCTGTCAATCAGACAACATCTCTGCATGGTGAAGTGGTGTTGCTTTCTATAGGAAAATACCTGAAGGTTACTTGAGACGAGATGAGTTCCGCGTGGTGAGCTATAGGAAAATACAATGACACCTGAGCCTCGCCTCTTCCTTCACAATGGCCTTGGGAGGTGGGCCCGGCGTCGTAGTGGTTGAGCTCAGTTTCCCGCATGCTTGTCTTGAGATGAAGTACCCTCTCCCACTACACCTCATTGTCCCTGCCGATCCCTTCCATTATTTTGCACATCCAATTATTCATTCTATTCATCTTAATCAGCTGCAAGCTTATCGCCCCCCTAAGTCGCTCTTTTGGACTCCTCAAGAACGCACACAGCGGACAAGGTCACAAAAAGGTTATTCATGAAATGATTGGCCGAGGTGGAAATCACTTTCCTCGTCCTGCCTTATGAATCAAACATGCATGTGTGCTGGACTCAAAGTCTTTTCAAATGCAAGACAACAATAAAAATACACTACTAATGACCTCCCTCTGAGCTGTCATGTAGCTTGTAGTACAAGATTTGCATGATAGTGCGGTATTAAAGGCTTAATCTGTGATCTCAATACAAACAAAAAGGTTAACTCGTTTACGATTCAATATGTTGCGATATATTTTGATACTGTAAGTAATGCAATATACTGCGATTTTTACATCAAATTTTAGGAAACTGTCATAGTATAAAGACCACACCACCATATGCATAAAATCTGAGTTTAAAAAAGTTTACTTTTTTATGCAATCACAACAGTGGGATTTGCATTTGCATTTATCACAGTCCCTGTAACATCAAACATCGTAGAACTACTTTGAGCGGGCACTCTTTGCAAATGAAATAAAGTATTGACTGATTTAAAAATTGTTGTTTTTTTGGGGGTATTTTCAAGTCTTTATTTATAGGCCACGGATAGTCTAAAACGGGGAAGAGAGAGAGAGGGGACGACTTGCGGGTATGGCCCCAAATCAGATTCGAACCCGTGCTGCTGCGGTTAGGACTCAGCCTTGTTATATGGGCACCTGCTCTACCAACTGAGCTATTGGCACATCCAGTACAGATTTAATCTTTGCATGTAAACTATTGATTAAAAATATATAGTGTTTTTGAGAACCAATACATTATCACAAAACTTAAATATTCAATATTTCCGATATTTTCTTACACCCCTACTCACCTCCACAATTGGGACCTGCTATCACTTCCACACTGATTGACATGTCTATCAATACAAGGACTAACACTATACATCAACTAACACAACTTTAACAGCAGCAGTGAGCTCAAACCCAGTTCTTGTATTTTGTTCGTTTCCATGTTTGAAAAAAACTTAATTTGTGGGTAATAGCAGGTTTAAATCCTGTCTTGTAAATTTTGGGCATGGGGCTACCCTTTTGTTTAAATTTCTTTGCCATTACAGGTTAATTTACATTGATAAAACAGCATTAAATGTATAGTGAGTAGGATTAGGTGGCATCTAGTGGTACCCATCTGCTCACTCCTCTCTTTCCAAGACTGCAGTAACGTGAGCCGGTGAGAGCAAAACCGTGGTAACGCCGTTTGCCTCACTCAGAGGCCATCCTTACCATAATAACACTACTTTAGGAGCAACGGAAATCCGACGGCAGCTGGCAGTACCACGGTTTTGCAATCAGCGGCCCACGTTACCGCAGTTTCACAAGCGTGTCGGAGAACTAAGGTGGCCTTCATGTAACGTAAAAACGTGAAATGCTCTCTCTAGAGCTAGAGTTTGGTTTGTCCGTTCTGGGCTAGTGTAGAAACATGGCGAAGCAACATGGTGGACTCTGTGAAGAGGACCCGCTCCCTATGTAGATATGAAGGGCTCATTCTAAGCTAACGAAAACACAATGATTCTTATTTTCAGGTGATTACACACTAATGAAAACAGTTATGAACAATGCTGCTAATAGATCCCTGAAATGTTACACACTGTTCCTTTAAAGCAGCCGTATATTTACCAGAAAACGCTTATTTTTCATCTGTAGAACCAGCTTGTCAATTACATGTGAGTATGATCTACCTGTAATTAATATGGCCAAACTACAGATTGCAGATTTACCTTCTAATTCATTTAAATTAAGGCAATTAAGATTCATAGCTATACAGCTGTCCCTAGCAGTTGTTTAATCTGATGTCAAACTTTTTGGCTTTTTGACTACCGTCAAATCCAAGTCAAAGAACTGGTGACAAAGATTAATCTTTAAGCACCATGTACACTCAAACCTTACTTGCACAACGTCTCAGAGGGGCAATCTGATTTAAAGAGCTTCCTGTGTGGCTACAGCAAAGGCTGTCTGCATGGGTTGAGACTTTGAGGCACTTCTCTAATGACTCCAAGTACGCAGGGAGGGTTTTTACTTTCATTTGACCAATTCACTGGACACCAGACACTGTATACGACTACAGTATGATATGGAGACTGCGCACCATGACCTGCTCAGGTCATGCGTATAGTGTAGAGACCAAGAGGTATAACTTGAAATGCTGAGACGATGTTCGGGCTCAAGATTCATCTCAATTATGTAACACACAGTCAGTTTGGTTAAGATACTATACAGCCAAGCCCACCTGCCACTACACGGGTGAGCCAATGAGCACAAACATACCTAATTAAACTGTCAAAAATCAAGCACTAGATACAATTAGAAAGGATGAGACAATCTGGTTTGGTTGCCAGATTTACAGATTTGAGATGAGTGGTAAGATTACTATTTTTAGCAATAACAGCTGTGGTCTTTTGGGAATGTAGTGTGATATTGTCAAAAGGTAAAAAAAGAGCCTTTGGAAGTATAAAAATAGAACATTTAGCTACAGTATGTTTTCCTGATATGTGTTTAACCCCCAAGGGACAGTTTTAAGATTGTGCATGAGGTAATCTGCCTCCAGATCAGGACAACTTCCACCTGAAAGAGTGCGAGTGAGGAGGGAATTAGTGTGTGAGTGTGTGGCAGACGGCAGGGCATCCGGGATTTGGGAACGCACATGAGTGAACCGTCGAGTCTTCAGGGCCCAAATCAGGCCAGCAGACACAGAACGGATGTGGCCAGGCGATAAAAGCTGTCTGCACCCAGAGGGGCCTCAGTCCGGACCCCATGGGCAAAAAAACCTTGACCCTGCGGCTCAACATCCAGTGCAGTGGCCAGGTTATCTGCCGACTGACCGAAAGACAGTCTTCTGTCAGCCGTACCGACATATTGCACATTCATTACATTCCAAACTAACATTTCGACACATACATTATGATGTAATCTTGTAATATTCATGTAAGCTAAAGTTCCAGTATGTAATTACAATACATATGTAATACAGGGCATTGCACAGGGGAGAAATCTACTACCTACTTGTATGGAGCACCATGGGAAGGTGCCATAAATTTACCGCATGATTAATAATGCTGCAAATTGTACAGAATGGGGTCAAATAAATAGTCCTTCACTCTCCATCGCTGTATGCAGCATCTGGAGTGGCACACAAAAAAGTCCCCTAGGAGTATGTTTAAATACACACAGACACACACAGACACACACACACACACACACACAACCCTGTCTACTCCACTAACAAAGTATTGTACTGAAAGGACAATGGCAACCTTAGACCGCAGAAGAAGAAGAGCACAGATTGTCTGTTGGATGTGTGATGACTGCATGGCATGCTGCTGATAAACTATAAATACAACCAAGACATGCTGAAAACTAACATGTGATAGACTTCCCTTTCACTGGCAGGCCTAAAATATGACAGCTCTCCTCATTTTATAAAACACCTATACGAGTATAGTGACTGGCACGATGGTCAATTTGTTTCATGACAGAATGATAAACATCTGGTAGGTGATGACTTAGTTTGTCGCCGCTGCCAACCGTCTTTATAATTTGAAAGAGAAAAGCACAGGAAACGCCATGTGACAGAAGTGGATTCTGATGTGAGGCCGGCTCTTCACTTACACAGCCGACATCAAAAGACATGAGGACCCTTCAGTGGGGGCCAATTGGATTTTGAGTCGTGATGTTTAAAGAGAGCAAGATGGCGAGGAGAAGGAGCGTGATTTAACTGAAGCAACCGGTATTATGGATACTGACACTGTAAACCTCGTACTGGGAAGTGGGACAGGAAAAAGTTTCTCATAAAGCATAACAATGTTGAACATACTGTAAAACTTACTACTACTGTTAACACAAGTATCATAATCCCTATTGTTTCCTATTATATTCGTTATCAGAGCTTGCGAGAGGACAAACTTATCTGTGAGAAGTGGAAGTAACAAAAGTTAACTGATAAGAAATGGAGGTAATTAAAAGGCATGTGAATTGAAAAATGGAGTCGTAAAAATGGATGTGAAATGAAAAATGGAGTGATAAATTATCAAGTGATTTGATGAATTTATAGTCGTTTGACTGAAACAGTCGTGATGTGATGAAAAACAGAGCCATGTTTCATCACTTTCACCTTACATTCATCATTCATCATTCACAACACAAAATTATTGCCATTTATCATTTAAGGAAAGTGTCCTCAAGTGTGCAAGTAACAGAAAATAATTGAAGAAAAGGGAAGTGTAGAAAGTGCGTATGAATTAATAATGTATGTGTGTGTGAGTGATAAATTGACAATCGATTTGATAAACTTGATTGACATTTTATTTGAAACAGTGTTTGATGGTTCGCTGAGTGGGCGTGTCTTTTTTTTTTTGCTGTGCTGTAAACGATAATGTCAGTTGGGTGTTGTGAATAATGAGTGGTCGTTAATGGTCGCATGTTAATCAAGTTTATCAAGTTTATCAAATCAATTGACAATCTATTGCTCTATTTTTCAATTAAAATACCTTTCAATTGCTACAATTAATAATTCATAATCACTTTCATCACTTCCCTTTTCTTCAATTATTTTTTGTTACTTCCACCCTTGAGGCCAGAAGCTTGTCTCCGGTAGACTGACTGCTACTGCATTAGTTAGAGCTAGGGTCGGTAATGTTGAGAAACTACCAAGAGTACGCTAGATTTTTTAAATTATCCAACCGAAAACCCAGCCCAGTGTTACCAACTCTTTTCTAATGAAAGTAGCTAGCAGCACTAACTCCAAAAGTCCCTAAATCTAGAGAGAAAAAGCGCCAAGTCGGCATTACTGACAGCCCGTCCCTTCTGGCATCCCTCCAAAGCCACTCCCCCAAAATTATCATTATGAACGTGATAATGAATGTAAACAACGAACATGGCTATTGTTAGTACTCACAGCTGTCAAGTTACCAGCTTGAGTGCACACAGGCAGGCAGACAGGTAGTTAGACAGGCAGGTAAGCCATCCAATCATTACATGCGGCCCGAATGAAATGATTGGACGGGCTTACTACAGTTCTGCGACGGCCACAGATACTGGATTTTTTTCTTTTTTTGTCAGAGCATTTGAGTTATTGATTGCTGAGAATTTCAACAAATATAACAAAAAAAAATTTTCTAAGAACACTACCAATCCTACCTTTAATGGGAAACCTTGAAATAAACAAACAAATGTCACATTAAATACATGGTATAATAATCAGTCATATATCAAAAATCTAAATCATGTTAATCTGATACAGGTCTATCTAGAATATCCAACGAAAAAAACATTTTTATTCAAATAAGAAGAACACGTAAAAAAAACTGTAAGTGATGATGGTGAATTGGTCAGTTGGGCTCCAACAGCCTCAGTCAGTGAAATGATCTATTAATATCAGTGGCCTTCTTTTTGGGCCAGTAGCAAAATTATTTGAGTATGTTTTACAATGTTTTGCCATTCAGTCACTAAAAGCTTTCATGTTGTTTCCTACACAGGTATGGTGTGATTCGTGTCACAGAAAGACGCTCACATTGTTCTCCTCTCCTGACATTCTCTGCAGGGATTGGATTAAAGCACGAGGCTCCCACCCAGCTCCCTGTCTATGACTATCACTAAAATGCAGCTTAGCCAGTGATCACGCTGCGAGGGGCCTCGATCACTCCGGGCCTGTCCTCCTGCACAGACCCTGCAGCTGGAGGCGCCGCCAGGAGCATGAGCGTGGGAAGGCTCAACCGCTACAGCATTGTGTCATCAGAGGAAGAGGGCCTCCGCCTCACTACCATGCATGGTATGAACGGCTTTGGCAATGGCAAGATCCACACACGCCGCAAGTGCCGCAACCGCTTTGTCAAAAAGAATGGCCAGTGCAACGTGCAGTTTGCCAACATGGAAGATAAGTCGCAGCGCTACATGGCCGACATCTTCACCACGTGCGTCGATATTCGCTGGCGATGGATGCTGATAGTCTTCACTCTAGTGTTTGTTGTCTCCTGGCTGGCCTTCGGCTTAGCCTTTTGGGTCATTGCCTTGCTGCATGGAGATCTGGATAACCCCGCCGGAGATGACAACTTCACTCCATGCGTCCTTCAGGTCAATGGATTTGTGGCTGCCTTTCTATTCTCCATTGAAACACAGTCTACCATAGGTTACGGCTACCGCTGTGTGACTGAAGAGTGCCCTATTGCTGTCTTCATGGTGGTCTTCCAGTCCATAGTGGGCTGCATCATTGACTGCTTTATGATCGGCGCCATCATGGCCAAGATGGCGAGGCCTAAGAAGCGAGCACAAACACTGTTGTTTAGCCACAATGCTGTCATTGCCATGCGGGATGGAAAGCTGTGTCTCATGTGGAGGGTAGGGAACCTTCGCAAGAGCCACATTGTAGAGGCCCATGTTAGGGCGCAGCTCATCAAACCTCGGATCACTGATGAGGGGGAATATATTCCACTAGACCAGATAGACATTGACGTAGGCTTTGATAAAGGCCTGGACAGGATTTTCTTGGTTTCACCCATCACTATTCTCCATGAGATAGATGAGGAGAGCCCCCTATTTGGGATCAGCAAACAGGACTTGGAGACGGCGGACTTTGAGATTGTCGTGATCTTGGAGGGGATGGTTGAAGCGACCGCCATGACCACACAGGCTCGCAGCTCTTACTTGTCCACTGAGGTCCTTTGGGGTCACCGTTTCGAGCCAGTCTTGTTCGAGGAGAAGAACGTGTACAAGGTGGATTACTCTCACTTTCACAAAACCTACGAGGTGCCGTCCACCCCCCGCTGCAGTGCCAAGGAAATGGTGGAGAACAAGTTCTTAGTACCCAGCTCTAACTCCTTCTGCTATGAAAATGAGCTGGCCTTCCTAAGCCGCGAGGAGGAAGAGGAGGATGTAGGTGGTGGTAGCAGGGCACTGGCAAGCCTCAGTCCAGACCGGAACAGCCGACACGAGTTTGAACGCTTACAGGCCACCAGGGCGCTGGATCAAAGGTCATATCGTAGAGAGTCGGAAATATGACCTCTACCCATTGACCCTTGGTCAACTTTCAATAACTTTATCCAAGGGTAAAAATGCAGAACAATGCAAAGTGCCATAGGAAAAGCTGACTACTGTGAAAGATTGGAAAAGAAAATAAGACAGCAGTAAAAGGGACTTAACTGGAAGGAATGGGGAAAAGCAGCTTAGAAAATTGTGGTAAGGAATGTCTACAATCAAGGAAAAAGCTAGGGAAAGACCTTCTTCCTGAATGGAAACTTGAATCTTTTTTCACATGGTCATTTTGAGTTCAGAGTGTTCAATGATAGTGCATACTATTATGACAGAACCGTATAATCAAATCTTAGGTGTAAATACATTGCTTAGGTAAGTTATGTTTTGTGTGCAGTATCAGTTTCCAAAAACACCTCTGAAAAAAAATAGAATTTGCTATTTCAACTTGTTCTTGGGCACAAATAATAGTGTTACAAGGCTTCTCTTAAGCTTTCCTCGCATTGCTGCAATTTGCTGGACCTGCGTTCAGTGACACATTGAAAATGCGTGCACTGCAGCATTCAGATGCAATGAGCCGTGATAAACCATCTGACCGTGAGCCATTGAGAACAACATAATACACACCTTCATTTTAGTATTGGTGTGATCCCAAAAATGTAGGCAGAGTATGCTAAATTGATTGCACTATGAGGAACATAAAGGAATATGTGGAACAGAAATGAAATTGTATAGAGAAACCCTCGATTTATAATCTCTTATATTTTAACCTTATCTTAAAAACAAACATCTTACAAGCCACCAACTTCATGATTTGGCTGCACTGGCCTACCCATATCAGGTCATGTACAAATATTGATAAGTAGTCAGGTAAAACTAAACTAAAGCACAAATGGTGGAGAGCTATCTAAAAAACAAAAAACATTTTGTAGTTTCACAAAATTTCCTTTTTTTGCAAATTACAGGTTGCAATATCCAAGTTTGTATTAATGAAATTAATAACTGAATGGCAGCAACCCCACAAAGAAATGCACCTTAAAGTGTACCTACTTTCACAACTTGAAAAATCTAATAAACTAAGTATAGCATCTTTATGCTGGTAGTCTTTAACAAGTTTTCTTCCATTTCATATGAAAATTCAGACCATAACAAACATAAATTGATCACACTTAATATTTTTGTCCTATTTAAAAAATAATCTATGCATATTGTTAAAAGTATCAGGGGACAGGAATCCTAATGAGTTCTGTGTGAGATGAAATTATGTTAAAACATTGCTTTAATCAATTCCTAATGTTTAGTATGAAATAAAAAAAAATGCATAAACTCAATTTCTAAGAGTAGCTGTAATGTTTGTCCAATCTATTTGACAACAGTTACATTAAATTGACAGACAAAATTTCACATATCGCTAAAACCTTTAAAATATACGGAGGAAATAATGCAAGAATGAGAATAATTTCTAACCACCCAACAAGCATCCATTCTAAATGCTAAACGAACAGGCATAAGGGCAAATGTGTCTACAACACTTTGCGTTATACTAATAAGGTTAGAATAGTCTAAACGTGTTAGCCAGCTTACATTAGCTGGCCCTACATTTCTATTCATTTTACATCAACAGTGGGTAAATTTAACTGCTCTTTATAATGTTAATAACAGAGTTAATCTCTGTTTCAAACTTTACCTGGGTTATAGACTAATGATAAAATAATATTTAATTTATTTACTGACAAATGTATCCTTTAACAGATTAAAGTCTGGCTAAAAACCTACTATCACTGTCATTGCTGTCCAAACAGATATACATGAGCAACAGTGAAATAAAGGAAAATATTCCTTCTTCACTCCTCATATTGATTCCTCTGGCATTTACAAAAATCACATACTGTAGACAGCTAAATGCATTTTAGCAATATGCCAATACGATGAGTTAAGACACTGGACCAAGGTCTCTGAATGGAAGCAATAAAAACTGAAGCACACCTTTCTGAATTAATTTTAGCAAGCATATTCTTAATGGTTCTCGTGTAATACACTGAACATGCATATTTATAACTCTTGATTCACAGATAATAAGTGAAAGGCATGGTGTGAGGAGAATGACCTTGCAGTCTTTGGTTTTTATTGTACTTGTATGCATATGATTTCTCAGACTTGATACCAAAGTAATGAGTGTAGCTCAGACTTAAGGTTTGAAGCATAAACTGTATATAAAGATGGACGACATGACAGCTCCCTAAACGTGAAGCCAAAACATCTCATCGCCCCCTGGTGGCTGGCTGCAGTATAGGTCATAAAGCTCGCTTCCTCCATGTTAGCGGATGGGACGTAGGCCAAAATAAAAAGTCAAAGTAGTTCAAGGTAGTTCATATCACGCTGGTGTATGTTCAAGTGTTCATTTTTCTGTATTTTTCTTTTAATTAGTTATTAGATGCTATAAAAAGGGGGGTGAGACGTCATGATTGTGAGAGCTGTGATTGACAGCTGCTCTGAGTGAAGTAGTCACAGCCGGAGTCTCAGGATTTGTACGATAGAGGAGATGTAACTTTAACTTTCCATAACCGTTACAAGTCTGCGTAATATAACATGTGTCAATTAGAACATAAATGTAGTTATATTATGGTTAGTTGTTGTGTCTTTCTAGCCAAACAGCTATCATGGTGCTAACGTAGCAGCTAGATGGTTCACGCTAACCAGCTGCAGCCATGCTCGGCTCGTGATTGGCTCGGGTGGGTGGATGGGCGGGACCTCCGATACCACGGCTCCATCTCCCTCATCAATACTGCACAGACTCTGGCTCCAAATTACATCAAAATCTCCAAATGGCAGCCCCCGTTTCCGGGATATTTTGGCTTCACTTTTGTACAATGGGAGGAAGTGGAAGCGTGTCGTCCATCTATATATGCAGTCTATGGGCTTGAAGTGATTGTTCCCAAGGTAATCTTCCAAAAAATAGTTTAGACTGATCTTGGACAGTCGTATTCCAAAAAAGGTGTTTGAGTCTCCAGTCTGCAAATGGTCTCTTTACAGATTGAATTCATTCCTAAAAAAAAAAAAATGCCATTAATTAAAGCAAATCCCTGTTTGATTAAAAGTTCAAACCAAATCAACTAAATATTTTAAAGTTGTAGTTATAGATTCAATCATCATGCTATCACTATATACAGTAGTTTAAGAGACACAATTATAATGCATGACAACTTTTTTTCTTCGGCATGGATTATAGCATATTAAAAATGATCCCTTATTCTAGATGCCTAGTGAGAATTTATCATTCAAACCTCAACATGTTTATGTTGTGTCACAAAATACTGTTTATCAAGTCCAGTTTATCTATTACCTCACTAAAACGTGGATGTCATGTCCCTGTGGAACAATTTTAGTTCACTTTCACACATAAAAGATGTCTTTAGAAGGGAACATATATATGGTGAAAAACTACAACATGAACACACAGAGGAGAACCATAAAATGGTCGTTATGTTGGTCACAATGACTAATATTTTCCTAATAGAAATTTAACTCCGTATTCTTGACTCTATGATCTTTCTTGGTTATATGTTGCTTTTATAGAAAATTGTGGGATGTAGTAAAATATAAAGAGCATTTTTGGCTAATAAGTGAAGCGTTCTTTACCCAACCCTAAACATTTATTATGCTCATTGCCTTCTGGGAAGGTTCTATACACTGATGATGTGTGAAGCCTCTGCACCTACTCGGTGGTGAACATAAGGTGAAGCATTTCTACTGAATACTTTTTTCGGAGATTGTTTTAGCTTTCATGTTGCCCACCTGAGCCCTTAAAAAAGAAACACACACACTTGTTTTAGCTAAATATAAAGGTTTATAGTGTAAAAAGCATAGCGACATAAAAAGTATAATAGGGAGCAGCCAGGCTGAACAAACCTGCTTATTTTTATACAAAGTTCTTTTTGATAGAATACAGCAATCGATATTTATCTGTTTTTATCAGAGTACTACAATGAAATCACTATTTGAGAGGCAAAAATATGATTCTTGTCTCACTTTTCAATGATTTAATTTCTCTTGTTTCATTTCAGCACAGATGCTCATGATTAAACAGGTATTTTTCTCTTAAAGGGATGATTGGGAAAATCTTTGACCTCTGTAGAAGTCTTCCTATGTCCAGCAAAATGTCTACTGGGCTTTTGATTTTAATTCAAAGTCATTTAAATTATTCAATTAAAAACTAACTGTGAAAAAAAAAAAGTTGTTTTTATCTTTTTTTTGTTGAAAGTGGTCCACCGGCCTCGGGCTGTATTGAAATGTAAAATGCAAGACATCCTCAGGCTTGAGTAATGAATGGATGACGTGGTAGCTGAGGGAATACATCACCATGAGGGAGGGGGGTTTAAGATGGGAGATCAAGAATGAAGTCACCGCAGTCAGATGACTTCCTGGTCTTGGGCAAATTATTCGAGAAGGCTCATCAATTAATCACTGTGACACACAAACAACCAGCGGCCAGGGGCCTTTTGGCCCCGCCGAACTGGGCAAGAGGCCTGCAGCTGACATTGTCAGATCAATGGGGCAACAACACATGAGAGATCATTATTACTCTACTACATCAGAACGGAGGATAGCTGAATGTTTTTAAGCCTTCAATTTCACTATGGGCCTTTTCTCTGAAGACATTTCGACATGTCAGAGTAGGAAAAACTTAGTTTTAAAGAATAAAACTAATGATGACTGAATTCCATTCAGTTTCAGGGTCCTGGTATCGTGCATGCTGGCTCACTGTCACATCACACTTGAATAGCACAGAGCTATTGTTAACGTTATTAGTAACACCTGTGTATTTCCTTCTATGACAAGTGAAAATGTCTTCTGTGAAAAAAGCCTATTGCATAGTAACTGCACATTTAGGTTTTCTTGTAAGTTACAGTAAAAGTCTTACACTGTTCAGCAGAGCCGAACCAATACTCTTTAGGCTGATAGCGACAATGATATTTGGAAGTAAAAAAAATCTGACTGATATATCAGCCAATATTCGATTTCCAACATAAACACATGACTGAAACAGAGATTTGGTGTCGCTTGGTTATTAAAGAATTGTGATCAAGAAATGTACTAACTGGGAAATTTTTGCATTTGAAAATCAACTTGTTAATTCTCTCTGGTTAACAAACTACATAATGGCGCCACTGTTTCTAAATTACCGCAAGCATATCTTTGGCATTTCTGTACTGTAATTTTCTTGTTACTCAAAGGCCAACATATACAAGGATACCAATCTGTGATAAGCTAATATGGGCCTATAGAATTGCCCCAACGGCCATCTGTACTGTTCAATGATTTGGTTTACAAGCATAATATAATATCAGATTAGAATAATGTTCTTATAAATGTTTTTGCAAGCATACGGTATACAGTTTAAAATAAAAGGGTATTTGTACATAAACTTTGATAGATAGATAGATAGACAGACAGATAGATGGATAGATGGATATTTATTGATCCCAAATTGGGAAATTATTGTGTTAGAGCAGCAGGTTATCCAGGCAAGTTTTTTTTAAAGTTTTTTTTACTTAATTAGATTCGTCATATACATACAGGTACATACATATAATTAGACCTCTGCATTTAAATAAAATGTACATAATGTACATGTAATGTCATGTAGATGTAAAGCTGTCATTGACCAAAGAAGTTCTTAGTTGACTAACACTCATAAGATTTTGTTGACTAATCAATTAGTTGATTTAATCTACAGATCTGTGAAAGTTTCTCCACAAAGAATCACACAAAAGCATCACTTCAAATCTTGTTTACCAGAGATTTGCTCATAAATTTCTTGGAAATAAGTCATTCAGCATGAAAAAGCCTGCTTGGTTAACCACACTCACCCACAAATGGAAGGATTTCATTGATATTTTTGTGAAGGATGACACATTGCAATAACGATAACAATCAATATAAAGTAACACTTTGACGTGAAACATATACATGACATCTGCATGAAAGATCTATGACCAAATGTATGGCATTTCTGTAACAGGGGCCCTCTTAGATTAAAGAGTTGAAAGAGTTATGCAAGTACCCAAGCCTGCAAGTACAATGTCGTCATCAGCACTGCGGAGCACATTTTTGACCGGTGATGAATAATCCTGAACTCTTTGCACGAGATCTGTGGCCATCAGTTCTTTCTAAATAATTCAGGTTGGGGTGATTAAATCACCCACAGTGAGCGACAGATGTGGGATTAACATGCTGGCCACTGGTTGTGCTGAGCTCAGGCGTCGGGTCTCGGCACCAACTGACACTAGGATCACAGAGGCCATGCTCGAAGCATTTGCCAAGTTTGATTATGTAACATGGCCTGGGCAGTGTATGTTGGGCTTTGTGTGGCTTGGTGTGTCACACACACATAAAGTAGAAGTGAAGCTTTCGGGATTAGTGGTGGGCAGTGTTAATGAGCGCCTAATGCATGGCAGCATTATAGATCTTTCATCAGTGTCACACGGATTGTGGAACAGAGAATATGACTTTACTGTGAAAGTGATCCGTCTTTTGATAGCTGTGATGTCACACTGGTGTACGTGTCGTAGCAGGATTAGAGGCCAAGAGGTCCTGGACAATTAAGGGCATGTCGGGACTAAATGCCATGTAAGTGAGATGGTTGCTATGTAATCCCAAAGACATTGGCATTCAGATGGGATGGGGAGCCTATAGGGATGGGTAGACTATGACTTCAGTTACTTAAAGGGACTGTTTGTACTTTCAGAAATGCTTGTTAACAGCGACACCTGTGGCCGTTAAGTCAACGAAAGTCAGCGTCGTGCTCGCGCATGAACGAGCATTGCTCAAAACAGTGAGACGACACACGTCAGCTAAAACCACAATATCACTCTATATTTCACCTGCTTGGCAGTAATGTTAGCTGACCAGACAAAGGTCTCTCCATGAATCACTGCTGATCCTAGTGTTGGCTTTTCCTGCTTCAGCCCCGCTGCTTCAGCCTCCGGGGCTGAAGCAGCGTAGCGTTGTGTGAGTGAAGACAAGCAGGCAGGCAGAGGAGCGGTCTGAACAGCGTAGCCACACGCGAGCACGCATATGCGAGAGCGCGCATGGGAAACCGACCCAGTAGATTTATACATGTAAAAAGTTACAAACAGTCCCTTCAAAGGGACTCAATATAAGAATCGGAAATTGCTTGTTAACAGTGACACCTGTGGCCGTTAAGTCAACGACAGTCAGTTGCTCAAGCTCACGGTTGCACTACATAGACACGAACGAGCATCGATCAAAACAGTGATGCAACACACACGAGACTGAACGTAATTGACGGGCATCTTGTTGATTAACGTTAGCAACATTAGCCAGCTAAAACCACAATACCACTGTATACTGTAATGTTAGCTTACCAAACGAAGGTCTCTCCATGAATTGAAGGCCTGGCCGATGTTGATCCTAGTGTTAACTTTTCCTGCTTCAGCCTCCCGACTGTGGTCAGAAAGCATGGGGGAGTCACCGTAGTTTTGGTCGGAGACGATGACGGTACTCGCTCTGGTGCCCCTTCACGTCACTAAGCAGCAGGGAAACAAGACACGGGAAACCTCTTTTAGTTTTGAGGAGCTACAGCATTTATTTTTTGCACAAACTGTAACTTCCACTGAACATTCACTTGATATTCTCAAAGCTAAACGAACTATCTCCTGCTCCGCTGCTCGCTCGTGCACACACACTCCCACAACACTAGTTTTCCTCTGACGTCGGTCACATTCCTGTTTTGCAAGACGGGCTTCAATAGATATAACTTTGTAATTTTTGTGAGTTTGTGTGGTTGTCTGGTGCAGGCTGGTCGTTTATTCGCATTAACGGACTCCATTTCTAACCAAACATTAGCTATCGTTAGCTCTCCCTGTAGCTGCGGACACGCGAGCAAACATGACATCACATCCAAAGGGACGACCCGAGTCTTTCACATAAAAAGCAGTCTACAGGCTGATAGAGGAAACACAGAAAGTCGTGAAAGGTCTAATTTTTTAGGTTTCAGGTTACAACCTGTTCCCTCATTTGCAATAAAAAATACGTGTAAAAAATTACAAACAGACCCTTTAAGTAATTCTCAGCAGGTAGAATCCGATGGCATTCTCGTGCTAACTACTTTTGGGCATGTATCCATGTCAGGGCTCTAAGGTGCAAAGCTGTTATATAGTATAGCTGTTTTTGTTGCTAGATTTTGCCCAACAAGGTAAGCAAATTACCTTTTTTATATACTTTATATTGGCTATTTCTACTTATCCCTCAGAAAGAAAATGCTACAATTACAATAATGGTTTATTAGCAGTTGTCTGTATCCCAGAGCTATGAGTGCCACGGGTGCACCAGCCTCTCCCTTCACACTCACGGCTCCAGCAAATAAAACATATTAATTACCATATGGAGGCTGTTGCCACGTAACCTGCTGGCCAGAAGAAAAAAAAAAAGAAAGCGTGAAGCTGGTGAACCAAGCAGACATAACCTCATTAAACCAATGCACCAATGCTTAATCCTAGATAGATAGATAGATAGATAGATAGATAGAAGGTTGAGATGATTTTTTTTCCCTACGTCATCATGATATTTTGTCTAAATTACGCAACAGCAAGTTGACACCCAGGATCCCTTGGGAATGTCCCTTCTGTGACTCCCAGGGAACAGTTGACAAAGCCAGCTGGGGCCTGGACACACACACATTTTGCTCACATGATATAAAACAAAAAAGCGTTACACCTACAGAAGCCTTCCTCTGGAGCCAGTTAAAGGATGTGAAAGGATGCAAGGAAGGAGCCTCGCCAGGCCGGCTCTCTGCCAACGAGCCAGCCCATATAGACTAGTTATAATTAATGCTGGAACAAGCTCCCTGTAGCCTGGACTCTTGATGACAGTAAAATGAGGGGAAATCGTGTTGAAGGGGCTATATAAAGCTCTTCAGTGTCAAGCCGCATGTGGCTCTGTGGCCAACACTTTCACCGCTAAAAGTACTCCCTGTTAGTTCCTGTGATAGTATCACTCAATCAAAGATACGTACTGGACGCCTGAGATTATTATAACTACGTCTTTTCTGCATTGACAACATTAACTTCTACAAAGGAATTCATATACATGAATATATAAGCTTGTCCTATGGTGGGTAATATAGTACAAACCTATCTAATTCAATTTAAATCAAATATAATGTTGTTCTATCTTTTATACTGTGCAGTAGGTGAGTGCAGTAATCAAATGAACACCATTGTTATATTTATATGTATATTACTATAGCAGATTTTGAAAGGAAGTCAAGACTTGTGCAAAGATTGTAAGTACGATAGCATTAATAGTCCGAAATGAACATATGAAGTGGAAAAATACATGGTACTATATTAGGAGATCAATGATCGGTACATACTGAGGTATAAATTAAGTTATTCTATAAAGAGAAACAGACAATGTGTTCTTCTAAACACATCACAAGTGTCTCAAGTGTGATGGGAATCTATCCAATGCCTGAGACATGTTTTGTAGTCTGTTGCCCAAATGGAAGAGACACAACAGCCCCGTCCTACTGCCCACGCTTGTCGTCTTGTGCGACGATAAGCCAAGAGCCCACTGGTGTTGTCCATTAGCTGTCGGCAGTGTAACCAAGTACACATCAAAAGTACACAGCACATGTACAGAACTTCATGCTATTTTTGAGGAAGCTGAATTGCAATATATTTATAGTACACAATCAGAAGAAAGTTACTAGTTTTGATGAAAAATGGTCGAAAGATTTATTGTTAAAACCCAAATTACGAACATGTATTTGAATCAAGAACAATTGTATGGTACTGAATCTTATGTTATAGCAAACTTATCAAGGAGTCAAAGGTCTTTAGTTGCACAGTTAAGAACAGGAATCCTTCCTCTGGCCCTTGAAGTCTGTAGATTTAAAAACATCCAGGAGGACAACAGGTTGTGCGAAGTATGCGAGTCGGGAGAAGTTGAAAATGAATCACATTTTCTTTTGTATTGTCCATGCTATGATGATTTAAGAACTTCTATTTTAAATAAACTGTTCAAAATCCAGAAATCTTTTGGTGCTTGGATGATGACAAAATAGAAAGGCTATTTCATTTGAATGCTTATAAGTTGGTTACTTTTGTTTCTCAAGCTTGGAAAAAACATCAGGATGGTTTATTTGTTTAGTATTATTTGTAATTTATACTGCCACTCTGGTTTCTGCCTTTGTCTTTTCTTTATTTTCTAAATAATGGTGTCTTGTAAGCCCGTTTGGGCTAGGCATATTATTTATGCAAGACACAATAATAATCAAATCAAATCAAATCAAATCATGCACAGGATTTTTAAAAACACAGAGGGGGACATCATTCTATCACTTAGTCACGTACATATGGCTTTTTTTAGAGAAGACATTTCGACATGTCACAGTAGGAAAAGCGATTGACAGTGCTAACACCACATCAGAAGACGACTCAATTTTGAGAGAAGCTCACTTCTGAGATAATTGCCAAAGTACTATCTAAGTACCCAGCTAGAAAAATACTAGATTCAAACTGTTAAAGGCCCCAGCACACCCACACAGGTGTTTTCACTTGGCTAATTAGATCTCTGCGATGTCAATCAAGAACGTCTGAGCACACTCACAGTCTTGAAATGAAAAACACCTGTGTGGGTGAACACGTGTTGTATAGTTCTTGAAGAATTGGTTTCATACTTTGACAGATTATGTATGTCCAACGCGTAACATATGACAACGTCTTCCCTTTGACGTGGCTGCCATTTGGGAGCTCTAACCATGTGCAGACATTAAACGTGGCGACACATTATGTGCCTTATCTTCTCTTGGTTATACAGCAGGTGCCTCTAGTCTATCCTGATTCATGAAGCAATGTGAACGGACAACCCGAGGGGACATAAGGGTGCCACTCTCATTTCCTGGCTCTCGACCCTTGGTAATTACCTATGAGTGCCCAAAGGCCCTTGGTGTGTTTTAGAGGAAGAGAGAAAGACAGTAACATTATGTACTGTGGAAGGAGTAGTTGTAACAGAGGCCCAAGCCATGAAATATTACTTCTATTATTTCATTAAGATTATCCTCTTCTGCCTTTCTGTGCAACATACAGGTAGGTGTTTAATGGGTTAGCTATTAGCAATTTCCCCCTGATGGATTTGATATATAGTTTACACAAAAACACAATAAATACAATCCACATAGTTTCAGTGTTATTGTATAGTGCTGAGGATTGAAGATAGCAGCTATTGTTCAGCCCACTACAGTGGAGCTCTGAGGTATTTTGTGGTGTGCACAAAGCACCCATAAAATTACATTTGAGAAACATTCAAAATAATACTCGAAAAAAAACAGTCTCTTCCTTCTGTAAAAACAAGTGCTGAATGAAAGTATTCACTATAAGGTGATTTTTAGGGGGCTTTGAGTACCACAAACAAAGGGGAACCAAATTATGGAGTAGCTTTTCACATTTATCAATAAACTCTTCATCTGTCAAATGTTTCAGAAGTCACTTAAAGGGTCATTTAATCTAATTGCTGTCTTGTAATTGATTTTCCCCATGTTGTCCATGTATCTGTTTTTATGTTTTTTATTTTTTCCCACTCACAATGTTGTTTGGTTACGATTGGCCAGAATGCTTTATAGATATTTAAATCAATATCCTCCTCACAAACACTAACCATACACTTCCACACAACACACACACACACACACACACACGTATCTTTTTTTATATATTTACTGTATTGTTATTGTTATTATTATATATATTTATCTTGTCCTAATTGTTTGTTATCACTATTATGTAGTCATATTATTTCTTTATATTAATCTTGTCTCTATATGGAGGCTTCAGATAAGCCCAGTGGTTTTTTTTTGCCTCTTCCTGCACTATATATTATTCATTTATTTGTTTGTTATGTTGTATAGTCTTAAATTGTGCAAAACAAATAAATAAATAAACAAATAAACTAAATGCCAGTGAGCTCCATTGTATTGGGATAAGCTACATCAAATAGCTTCAAACGTAAGCAAACCACACAGCAACTGAGAAGGAAAATAACAGCAAAACTGGGTCTGTCCCAGCAGTGAAGTCATGAGAACAGACACAGAGCTGCGACTACAGTCTCTCTGGTTCTCCCCAGGGGTGGACTCAAATCTGTCAGCACCCTTCTCTAATGCAGCCCTCAGTGGAAGGCAACAGGGATAAGATACTGGCCTACCTAGACTATGCCAGGACGCATGGGTCATCTCTTTGCTGGCTGGCATCACTCTGTCCCAGGACGCAGACCTCGCTCCGGCCAAGACAACGTCTCCAGTGTCAGGCAGAATGAGGGTCTTTGTTGCCGCAGACTCAATACACAGGACCTTCACTCGCAGAAGTAGTTGGGTGGTTTGATATGGAGAACAGTATCCCTTTTAACATGATGACTGCAAAAGTGGAAATGGGGACAGTTAGACAAACTCTGCAGACCATGCTTTAGTAGATTCTTTTAAAGTTCTTTTAAACTAAATGTGGTTTGTGGGGGTTTCTGTTGTAAATAGATTTGTTTTTTACAGTAATACTGTTTTTCTAACCTCTCAAAAAGGGTACCAATCCCAAACTTTGTTGGACTTAGTTTCACTTTTTTTAAATTTGAATTCTAATCTGCTTGTCTGTTATGTCTAGGATCTTGAATGTTTTCAAGACAAATATTTTTTGCTTTTCATTCCACCTCTCAGGTGTGACATAATAGAGAAAAGACCCTGTTGAAAAGCAGTGAACTGACACACACACAAAAAAGATGAAACTGCAGTGAATCACACAACTGAATGGGGTGGTTACATAAGACAACAAAGCATTTCACTGTAACGTTATGCCAGGGAATAGATAATTGGTCAAAATGAAGATAAGTTGGTTAAAGTTTGAAATAACTTACGTAATTAACCTTACATGACAGTAATATGACTGGATTTGTCTTAAGCTAGCTAAATTGGCTAAGTAGGTTTAACAATCACAAGGTGTCTACAGGGGTTACTGTTTATTTATTTATTACTGTTTATTTATTTATTGGTTACTTAATATTTATTCTGTATTAGTCTATCTTCCTATTTTTTCTGTAAAGGATAATGCAAATTTGTGGATATTAGATTTTGGGTATACGAATAATGTATGCATGGTCAGGTGCTGTGTATTGTATATATGTCTATATATATATGTATATATGTGTATATGTGGTATGCAGTGTGCGCATGTAGTGCAATGTGTGGTGTGTGTATGTGTATATGTGTATTTATATGTATATATATATATGTATATGTATATATATATATGTATGTATGTGTATGTGTATGTGTATGTGTATGTGTGTGTGTATGTGTATGTGTGTATATATTGCGGGTTGTATTGCATGTGCATATTGTATATTATAAATTGTATATTATAATTAATATTTTTTGCATATATGAAAAGATAACAAATAGTCAATATGATTAAGTTAAATATGTAAGTAATTAATTAGTATTGTGATTAAGTTATATTATAAGTAATGAATTGGTATTCTGGATTGATAACAAATGTATATTTTGATAAGGATAATTATATCAGTAATTAATTTATATTTCTGTATGACACATATTAAAGGTAATAATTATAGTTAGAATAATTATAAATAATAATAATAATAACAATAGTTAGACAAATTTAGGAAAATGTAATTAGAGTATATGTATGGCTCAGTAAGGAAGCTGGTTAATAATTAATAATTGATTTATGGAGAAGGGGTGGGATTAAATTAGTTTATATATCTTCTCACTCCTTTTTGAATATGTAAATCAAGGCATCAAGTGTTTGACAACTTATTTTTCTTACGCTTTTCATTGAATGTAAATACTACTTGTTTTAAATGAGAAATGAATATAGCTAGCTGTTACAATGGAGTTTATCTCTGTAATTAATGCTAACGATAGTCAGCTGTTGCCAGGCTGATAATAAGTAATTTGTAAGTATTTCTCCAGTTTTGGCATTTTGTTTTTTAATGAAGATAAGTTTTTGCTTACCTTTCTCTCTGACGTCACAGTAATGTGACCAAGCTGACTCTTAACTTTGTAAAGTGCGCCACCTTGTGATGCTGCTACGTCATTACTCAGCCGTTGAACTCCTTGTCCCCCTCCTCTAAACCAATCAGCGGAGAGAATACTCACACGTCAAAGAAGATTAGCCAATGAGCGCTTACGTCTTTTTACAGTTAAACATGGCGTTCTTCGTATTGTGAAGCCGGAGCAGCTACAAACAACAAATATCTTTTATATTTTGAAAAACTGAAAAAGTCATGTAAGTTTTACATTTAGTAATAACATAGTGCGACTGGGGTTTGTCTTATTTAGCACCCAGCAACACAACTGTATCTTAATTCATCAGTTATATGAATGGCAACGGCAGCTAACGGCTAACGGCTAAATGGATCAAACAGCTGCTGCTCGAGTCACTAAGACTGAGACAGTTGATCACATCAGTCCAGGTGTGAGGTCTCTCAGAGTCCTCACTAAGACCAAGACAGTGGATCATATCAGTCCAGGTGTGAGGTCTCTACTCTGGCTGCCTGTCTCTCAGAGAATTGATTTCAAAATACTGCTGCTGGTTTACAAAGCACTAAATGGTTTAGGGCTAAAATACATTTCTGATCTTCTGCTGTGCTATGAACCATCCAGACCTCTCAGGTCATCTGGACCAGGTCTGCTTAGTGTCCCCAGAGTCACAACTAAACATGCAGAAGTTCAGTTTTTATGCACCAAATATCTGGAAAACCCAGAAACCTGCAGGACCAACTCCAACTCTGAGTTCTTTAAATCAAAGCTTCAAACTTTCCTGTTTGCTGCTGCCTCTTATTAAACCAGATAATGATCTTATACTGCACTAGAGCTTTTACTCTTGTGTGTTATACTCTATTGTAGCTTCTATCCTAGCTTTTTTTTTAAGCTTGTTTTTATTTTCTAATCTTTTTATAACTGTTTTAATTATGTCTTAATGTTCTTTTGCACTTTGTTGCAATGTTCTTGAATGTTTGTGTAAAGCACTTTGAATTGCCCTGTTGCTGAAATGTGCTCTACAAACAAAGCTGCCTTGCCTTACAAGTGTGTGGTGGTTTTTACCAGGATGAAGGTGGTCAATCTGAAGCAAGCCATCCTACAGGCATGGAAGGAGCGATGGAGTGACTACCAGTGGGCCATTAACATCAAGAAAAACTTCCCAAAGGGAGCAACATGGGACTACCTCAACCTTGCAGGTGAGATGAAAGATAGTGAAGTTCCCTAGCAGCACATCATGCTAATTATTTAGCTCTACACCAGTTATCTTATTGTCATTTACATTGTGGTTTATGTGTTTTCCAGAGGCCCTGATGGAGCAGGCGATGATTGGTCCCTCTCCTAACCCTCTTATTTTGTCTTACCTCAAATATGCTATTAGTTCCCAGGTGAGAGAAAAAAAAGCAGTGTAACTAGTGTAACTGAGTAGTGTGTGTTATTTTGCAAGTTGTGAACGTTATCTTCTCTCTCCTTAGATGGTGTCTTATTCCAGTGTGCTTACAGCCCTCAGCAAGGTAAATTATACTTGATGGAAATTACGGTATAATGCAGTTTGCTGTAATATATGACAGTTTTTCATCAACATGTCATTCATTTCATTTTTTATTTCGATCATGTAGAATACAAAAACAATAAAATAAAAAATAAAGAAAAAGAATGATCATACCAACAAGTGGACAGTCAGAAACAAGTAGTATTTACATACAATGAAAAGCATAAGAAAAATAAATTGCCAACACTTGATGCCTTGATTTACATATTCTAAAAGGAGTGAGAAGAAGTATAAACTTATTTAATCCCACCCCTTCTCCATAAATCAATTATTAATTATTAACCAGCTTCCTTATTGAGCCATACATATACTCCCCTAATTAACTTTTCCTAAATTTGTCTAACTATTATTATTATTATTATTTATAATTATTCTAACTATAATTATTACCTTTAATCTGTGTCATACAGAAATATAAATTAATTACTGATATAATTATCCTTATCAAAATATAAATTTGTTATCAATCCAGAATACCAATTCATTACTTATAATATAACTTAATCACAATACCAATTCATTACTTACATATTTAACTTAATCATATTGACTATTTGTTATCTTTTTTTATATGCACAAAAAATTATTTATAATATACAATATGCACATGCAATACTTCCTCCGTTAGGAAGTCGAGCGACTTCTTAATGTCATCGATTCCCTCGGCCGGCTGGTTCTTCTTGGGACCCATGTCGCCCGGTGTCACTTTAGTTGTCTTTTCGAGTAATCCTCTCAGAAAGTTGTTTGAAAATCCTGAAAGCGTGTTCTTCCTCCGAGTAACACACACGGGAAGCCGCTGTGACACATGTCTCTTTTCTTTTTTGATAGTTTGATGACTTTTCTCGGGAGCTGTGTGTCAAATCGCTGCTGGAGATAATGGACATGTTTTGCCATCGTCTCAGGTATGTTAAAATTGTCCATGACAGTGTTTTGTCCTCCTCCATCAGTGTTATACATTTTCCATCTTTAGTATTACCCTTGTAGCAAGTCTAACACATAGCTGCATCAATGTTAATGTTAGATTTGTATGCCTTGTATGACTTTAGGATTTCTTATAAAATCATGTTAATGATAAATGAATACATAATCTACAGTCAACTGTAACACTCAGAATATCATGTACAGTGAATTGGGGCAAGTATTGGTGTTCAGTGATTGCATAATAACCATTAACAAATATGTTAAATGGTCTATGTAGATAGAGGATTTATGTCAAAAGGAAAAGGTTGTTTATTTATATCTTGCTTTGACTATTGTTATTCCTATTACTCGAACTTCACTCAGATAACTTGCAATTCATCAAAACTGCTGCTGCTAAGGTTTTGGTCAGTGAAGGGATCATATAGTACCAAGATTGTTTAACAAGTTATCACATTGTATTTATTTCCATTAAATAACAACCATCAGCTACAGCTGCATACCACTTACTCTTAATGAGCAGCCTAGGATCCTTGGGCATGCAATCTTTTTATGTATGCATGTTTTATTCTTTATCTTTTGCTTACATGTTTTCTCAGTAAAAAAATGTTAATTTGGATTTGGAAAAGCCATGCATGTTTTTCCATTTTAAACTATCTCTGACTCACTGCCTCTCATCTCTGACTACAAAGCTGTTACGGGAAAGCAGAGGAATGTATCGGGCTGTGTCGGGCTCTGCTGGGAGTGGTGGTGTGGCTGCTGCAGGGCTGCGCCTGGTACTGTGAGAAGCTGAGAGAACTGGGACCATCGCCCAGCACCGAGGCCAGTCTGAGAGCCTGCCAGGAGAGGCTTCACAATCTGATGAGCAGCACCAAGAACAGAGCCTTGGTCCACATCGCTCGGCTGGAGGAACAAGGTGTTACGATTGTGTGTGTGTGTATGTGTTTACGCAGGATTGTGCAAAATGCATCTAGGCGCAAAACTACAGCTTTCAAAGCTACATGAAAAACAATTTGTAAACTTAATGTGACATTTGACTGAGTTTCATAGAGTTTTAGTTACCAGTGGTTGTCTGAAAAACTTGAAGACTAAATATTATCATTTATATTAGATGTCAGCAGATTTGATGTTAGAATAGGCTACCAGTCCTAAACTTATTCAAGTCAAGTCTTATTGTGCATAATTGTTGTGCCAGGCAGACATCTTACTGTGTTTCTGCTGCTATTCCTCCACAGGTTCCTGGAGCAACGTAGAGCAATCAGTGCTGAAAGTGACGGATGGCCTCGGCAGTGTACCTTACCCGACACTGAGAACTAAATTAGAGGAGAGCTTGTCACTTGTAAAAGGGTGAAGATTCTTGCCTCATTCCTAAATATTGAAAACACAGATCTATTTAACTTTGGCACGATGCTGCTCAGCCTAGACGTGGCAATATATTCATTTAAAGAACATCACAATCAATCTTCGTCGTGCTCAACTCTTCACTCTTTCTTCAGTATTCCCCAGATGTTGTCTGAGCAGACGGACCCCCCGTTCCATGCCTCCTTCCCATCAGTCCACGCCTTCATCATGCTGGAAGGGACCATGAATCTGACAGGGGAGACACAGCCGCTGGTGGAGCAGCTGATGATGATAAAGAGAATGCAGGTGAACATTCAGTTGCATAGAAATGTATAGTTAAATCTGCCTTAAACTGGCAGGGAAAGGAAAGTGCTTGAACACTCTTTTAATACCTAGAAATGTGTATAGTATGATGGCAGTAAATTGTACACAGTATAGTGAGGTAATTGTTTTAATCAGAATGGCCAGTGTTGAATTAAAAAAGGGGACGAGAGAAGTAAAAGATCAAACTAAATCTAAACAGCCCAACTTTTTCTGGAAAGAGCATTTGTTTTTTTCATCGTTGAGACCGTTCTGCCTTTTTCCTTGAATTTGTCAGTTTCTTCATGCAAGAATTCAGGCAGGAGCCATAATAAGACTCCTCTATTGTACGTATGTTTTATTATTTCAGCAGCAGTCTTCTCAAATTGTTTGTCCTCCACAGCGAATTCCTGCTCATCTTTTTGTCCTGGAGATCTGGAAGGCCTGCTTCACTGGCCTCATCGAGTCACCAGAGGGCACAGAGGAGCTCAAATGGACCGCCTTCACATTCCTCAAGGTAAGATTTATTTCAAAGATGAGGGCCATTCCCTCTATCTGCTTGTGATCTGCCTCTGTCTGGCTTTCTTTTTTGCTTGGCCTGAGTATCTATCGTCCTTTTGACTTTAATGTTTATTGTCCTTTTGACTTTAAATTAATGTCAAAATTTGGACTTCATTAGTTTGTTCATTTCCTTTTTTAAGTTTCTATCGTCAGTATTATTTCCACTTTCTAGTATTAAGTGGACTCTCCTTTGCCTTAGTTGACTTTAGTTTGTTGTTGCATGCAGTGATAGATTTAGTATGTAAGGTGAAATAAACTGACAATAAAGGCATCAGTGTCCAAATTATATAAGTGTTTTCATTTTTTATGCACATGCAACTGAATTTCTTATGTCTTTATACTAGATCCCACAAGTTCTGCTTCGACTAAAGAAGTATCCTCAGAATGACAAAGGACAGGTACAACAATTTACTCTCTGATGTCTTGCAGTCCTGGTCTAAAAAAAAAACAATAACTGTTGTTGAAATGTAATGTGATGAAACCTTCACTTTTAAAAACATGGTAAATGTGTTTTCCAGGACTTCATGGACGATGTGAATATTGCATTTCAGTACTTACTCAAGCTCACACCATTACTGGACAAAGCGGATCAGAGATGCAAGTAAGTGCTCCCAAAATGTTGCCACAAGCATCTTCTCTGCCTGTAATCTCATTGCAAGACATTCTAGATAAGAAAGCCGAGCTAAATGCCTGGTAATCCGGCACCATGACACTTATCACTTTTCTGGTGCTTCTTTGCATAGTTGTGACTGCCTCGGCATGCTCCTGCAGGAGTGTAACAAGCTTGGTCTGCTATCGGATTCAAATACAACCTGCCTTACTTCAAAACGGTACGAGTTCCCATCTCACGATGAACACATGATGCAAAACATTTCAGGAAAAGGACATTTAAGTTTAACAGAAACCCCTGGGGCCAGTTGCATAAAAATAGACCTAGTCTTTGCCTTAAATATAACTTTAAGTCAGACTTGCTATAGACACTTAAATTAACCTGTTGCATAAAGCTTCCCTGTGAGTGACCCTAGATTGCTTGTTGTGCAATGCATTATGGGTGAAATAAGACACTTCACAGAAGAGATCACATGTCGGATGCAACATCACACCAAGTATGGGAAAAAATAACAGAAAAAGTAAACAGCATAAATCAAATGATTTTTAGAACCGTTAAAGATGTTCAGAAACAATTCAAGAATACGATACAAGAATCCAAAAAAAGCTATGGATAAACAGTTTAAATAGTTAGCTAAAATGATCTGAAAGTAATGAATAAAGAGTTGAAATAGTAAGCTAAAATTTAGCTAAAAAATAATGGATAAACAGTTGAAATATTTAGCTAAAAGTAATGGATAAAGAGTTGAAATATTTAGATAAAGGTTAGCTAAAATTAATGGATAAACAGTTAAAATAGTTAGCTAAAAGTTTGCTAAAAGGAATGGTTAAACAGTTCAGTTTGTTAGCAATAAATCTCTCATCTCAGGCTTAACCAGGGGCAGAAGTGGCTAACTTTCCTACCTCAAATTAAGTCAGTCTTAATATTTATGCAACAGACAGGCTTAACTAGACTAGTCTAACCTGACAACCTAATTCCAGTCTAAGGCCAAGACTAGTTCTAAACTAAGTTTATGCAACTGGCCCCTGTTTTATATCTCTTTTCTTTATCGTTTGAACTCTTTTAGTTAATATGATCGTGGATGAAGTTTAGTTCACCATATTCACACAATACACCACATCCCCCGATCCCTCCACCCCGTCTCTGTCTCTCCTCTGCCCCTCCCTTCCTGTCCCTCTCCCCCCTGCACATTTGATTCAGGGCCGAGGACAGGGAGTTCGCCCCAAGGTTAAAGACGGCCGAAAATGCTAACATCCAGCCGAACCCGGGTCTCATCCTACGAGCTGAGCCCACCGTCACCAATATTCTCAAGGTAGAGCACCATAACTTGATATAAACTGCACAGGGCATTATCAGTGTTTTGTGTTATATGAAAGAAATGTATGAAAGTATCTGGTCTCAGAGGAAACAATGAGAAGAGAAGCGAAGTTACATGCTAAGAAAAAACTCAAGCAAAATGTCATGTGTCAGTGAATATAAGTGTCTCCCAAAGATCACAAAACTATAATGAATAGACCTGTATAGAAAGAACAAATGAACCTAACCCTTCCTTTTCTTGTTCATTAGACTGTAGACGCAGACCACTCCAAGTCCCCTGAGGGCCTTTTGGGCGTCCTGGGACACATGTTGTCTGGAAAGAGCCTAGACCTGCTCTTGGCAGCAGCAGCAGCCACTGGCAAACTCAAATCCTTTGCCCGGAAGTTCATTAAGTGAGTATATGCAAAGTAGGGTTGCAAGTTGAGACAAGTAGTCCCCTCAGTCCCCAGAATCATGAATCATATATTGACTTGTATACCAATTCACAGCCGTATTTTAAAGGGTGGAAACTCCAGTTGGCCTCGGAAGTGGATTTTTAACAAGATGTTTCTTATCTTGTAATTTTTTCTTTCTTTTTTTATTCTAGGCTTAATGAGTTTCCCAAGCACATCAGCGGCGAAGGATGTGAGTTCAAATACATAAGCGACATGTTCCAATGTGGGAATTTTTTCTCCTTGTTTGACATATTGTTTTTTAAATGAGATACTAACGTTAAGGATTTTTCCCCTCCTCTCATTCAGCCAAGTCTGCGTCAGTACGCGCCTTGCTCTTCGACATCTCCTTCCTCATGCTCTGCCATGTGGTGCAGACATATGGTTCTGAGGTTAGTTCATAGCAATTAGAGCTTGTCAGAAAAAGAGTATAATGATGTTAATGAGTACAGTATTCTGTGTATATTTTATCAGCGAATCAGCCTGCTCTTTCAGTGTAAGGCCACAACATGTCCATAGAGGGCTCTGTAGAAGTGACCTAACATTTTCTGCAGCATCTCTGCTGCTCACTGAACAGAATATTGTAGATTGATTAGATCTACATCATCTGTCCATTTTGACTGAATAATCCTAAATTGATTCACTGAGCACACGGCTGACCTGTGTCTCTCCTTTCCAGGTGATCCTGTCAGACCCCAGCCCTTCAGGGGAGACGCCCTTCTTTGAAACATGGCTGCAGACCTGTATGCCCGAAGAGGGGAAGACTCTGAACCCAGACCACCCCTGCTTCAGACCAGAGCCTGGCAAAGTGGAGAGCCTGGTCACCCTGCTGAACAACTCCTCAGAGATGAAACTAGTGTAAGTTGCATAACAGTGCGTAATATTTCGGGGGATCAATTAGCAGAAATGGAATATAATATTAATAACTATGTTTTCATTAGTGTATAACCGCCTTGTGTTTCTCTTAGCTTAGAATGAACCCTTCATATCTACATAGGGAGCAGGTCCTCTTCACGGAGTCCGCCATGTTACTCCGCCACATTTCTACAGTAGCCCAGAACGGACAAACCAAACACTGGCTCTAGAGAGAGCCTTTCACGTTTTTATGTTACCTGAAGGCCACCGTAGTTCTCCGTCACGCTTGTGAAACTGCGGTAATGTGAGCCGCAGAGTGCAAAACCGTGATACCGCCAGTCGCCGTTTGACTTCCGTTGCTCCTAAAGTAGTGTTACTATGGTAAGGATGCGAGCGAGCGAACGGCATTATCACGGTTTTGCACTTGGCGACTCACATTACTGCAGTCTTGGAAAGGGAGGAGTGAGCGCAGGGGTACTCAGTCGGTTGCAATCTGCAACCACACCACTAGATGCTACCAAATCCTACACACTGTACCTTTAAAACAACAAGTCTCCCACTTACGATTTATATTTATAGAATATAAAGATTTAATAAATGGTTTAGAACACAATATAATGTAGTCGCAAACAGATATGAGTGCATCTGTCAACTATTATTCCTCTTGTGAGCACCCATAACCGGATGCTAGTGTATAGAACAGATAACGTTTGACAATATAGTAAAACACTTATGTAATAATATAATATATGTCTTCATAGGAGACGTTATGTTTGCTGACAAATATTAATATACACTTAAAATGTACTTAGAGCTTCATACGTCTACATGATATCTGTATCATTCATTAAATGTTTATATACTCCATATAAATGCTAAATAGGGGCACTTAAATAAAGTTTTACCCTTTATAATAAACATAAATAATGTTTGTAATTGTAAAGTTTTTGACTGTATGTCATAGATGTCGGAGCTTCCCAGCAGCACATGAACGCACCAGACAGGCACACCATTCAAATCACTTCATTACCACGCAGCAATAATGACTGTGCTAGAAATAAAAGAGCACATGACTTTCAGAGTAGTGACACCTTTTTATTTGGGTGTTTGAGACCTCAGTGATGCTTTTGATACTTTTGATCTTTATATTTTATTTGAATGTATTGAACATTCGGATGGGTTTTAGACTGGTGTCATTGAAACAAGGACTTTAAATGTCAGGTAATGAATTACAGAGCATGTTAGTACTCATCTTATTATTTTCATATCAGTTATTTTTATGTAATGAATGCTCTAAATATGGAACTTCCTCTGATGTTTATCTGTTGTGACAGCCAGGTGAAATGGCATGAAATCTGCCTGAGCACGCCAGCAGCCATCTTGGAAGTACTGAATGCGTGGGAGAACGGTGTTCTCTCAGTGGAGGCAGTACAGGTCTGTTCAGCTTTAATGTTCTCACGATTTTCTTTCTCTTTGTCTTCCTGTGACCGGAAAAAACTTTCCTGAGTGTCAGTTGCTCACATGATGCTCAGGGCAGTATCGGTCACCTCCCTTGACCACTGCATGTCTAGGAATTTAGTTTTCTCAACTCTTTCAGTTTGACTCATTACTCAAGTGAGGGTAACGTATTCCTCGGAAATTGACGAGTAACAATGTGTAAGAAATTACAACAGCAGTGACGTCCTACAGTTGTAGCCGACTTCTCGTTTTTTTTTACCCTATTCCATTCAAGCTTTCGTATCACGCAATGTGGAAGGATGTTGTTTTAGTCAGAGTCATCTCTTCTCTGACCTTCCCTAATTACGCCAACCACATCCTTCTGTCCTCTTTTCATGCTGTCTTCTCTCTCTCTCTGAGTGTAGAAGATCACTGACAACATCAAGGGGAAGGTGTGCAGCATGGCGATCTGTGCGGTTGCCTGGTTGGTGGCCCACGTCAGGATGCTCGGGAGGGATGAGAGGGAGAAGCCCCAGACTATGATCCGGCAGCTTGTGACCCCGCTATATGGGGAGAACACTCTGCAGTTTTACAATGAACGGTACAAACAACTGAAACACACAAATCCATGATCAGATGCGGCCTCCTTCACAGACCATTGGATTAACAATAATGTCCTCTCTCCCCCCACACACTCTCACCAGCGTGATCATTATGAGTTCCATCATGGAGCACATGTGCGCCGACGTCTTCCAACAAACAGCCGCGACCCTGCGTCCCCCGGTGGAGGGCCAGGAGCCGATCCCCTACCGCAACCTGCTGCCGGCCAAAGACCCCATCCAAGTGGCCCTAAGCAAGCAGTTCCAGACGGTGCTGCGCAAAGGATGGGTGGACAGCCGGGCCCTGCATCTGTTTGAGAGTCTTCTCAACATGGGAGGGGTCTTCTGGTTCACTAACAATTTGGTCAAGGTAAGGAAGACCAAGAAAAGGTGCAGATAGCTCGAGGATCAACATCAGCAACGCTGGCTGAATTTAAAGGCTGCAACTATTTTCATTATCTATTAGTCTGCCGTTGATTTTCTTGATTAAAGGTAGGGTCAGTAAAGCTGAGAAATGAGCAAGAGTACACTAGATTTTTAAAAATGATCCAACCGAAAAACCTAGCCCAGTGTTGCCAACTCTTTTCCAATGAAAGTAGCAAGCAGCCCTAGCTCCAAAAGTCTCTAAATCTAGCCAGAAAGTCGACAAGTCGGCAACACTGACAGTCCGTCCATTCAGGCCTCCCTCCAAAGCCACACCGAAAATTATCATTATGAACATAAACAAATCAAAATGAACATTAACAGCGAACATGGCGATTGTTAGTGCTCACAGCTGTCAAGCTAGCAGCTTGTGAAGTACTCCGGTGACGTGCAACGGGCAGAGTGCACAGGAAGATAGGTAGTCCGTCCAATCAGTTCATTCAGCCCGAATGAGGTTTATTACAGTTCTGCGACAGCCACAGATACCAGTTTTTTTTTTGTTTTTTTTTCGTCAGAGCATTTGACTTATTGATTGCTGTCGGGATATAATGAGAATTTCAACAAATATAACAAAAAAATGTTTTTGAACAGCAATACCTACCCTACCTTTTAATCGCAAAAAAACTGAAAAATTATCTATTTAATACAGCCTCAGGTGATCTTCTCTAAATGTCTCGCTTTGTCCGACCAACAGTCGAAAACCCAGAGATATTCAGTTTACTATGATGTAAGACAAGGAAATTCCCACATTTTAGAACCTGGTTACATCGAATGTTTGGCAATTTATGCTTAAAAAATGACTTAAATGATGAACTGATTATCAAAATAATTGTTAATAATTTTCTGTTTACCAATTAATTGACTAATACTTGTGAGATATCTTGTGAGATATATGATGAACATCTTGGGCTTTGGGAAACACTGATCGACATTTTTCACCATTTTCTCACATTTTATAGACCGAACAACTAATCGAGAAAATAATCGTCAGATTAATTGACAATGAAAATAATCCTTGGTTGCAGCCCTAATGAACTCCACATGGTACTGTTTTTAAGATGATAAAAGCTCAACCTTGTGGCATCAAAGGCTCATGCAAGGAGACCTTAACTAGAGTCAGATTAACAGTCAGATTACTCGTTATGTGTAATCGGAGCACTGCGTTTTATTTCAGGAGCTGCTGAAGGAGACTCGCCAGGAGTGGGCCGATCGGGTGGTGGAGTTGCTCTACAGCATCTTCTGCCTGGACACTCAGCAGATCACTCTCACCCTGCTGGGTACCATACTGCCTGACCTGCTCACAGACTCCGCCCACTGGCACAGCCTGGCTGACCCACCTGGAAAGGCTCTGGCCAAGTAAGAGAAGCTTAATACTTCAATGTGACAGTGGAAGTGTTTGTTTTTTTGGTATTTTTGGATCTGGTGTTAACTTTTACTCTCCTGATGACACCTCAGGTTGTCTGTGTGGTGCGCACTCAGCTCTTTCTCGTCCCACCACAAAGGCTCGTTCTCAGCTCGTCAACGCAAGAGGCAGCGAGAAGATATTGAGGTAATACAGTCACACAAGGCCAAAATGTGTCACTAATGAAAAAACTATTTTCAGCGTGAGAAATATTCCTTAAAATTTGTATATATAATTAATCTCTAATAAATGTAAATTATTGGCCGCAGGACTACAACAGCCTCTTTCCCTTGGATGACACTCAACCCTCTAAACTCATGCGTCTGCTCAGCTCCAATGAGGATGAGCCCGCTGCCCTTTCCAGTCCAGGTCAGTCTATTAATGTCTGAGTTTTAATACACGTTTGAAGTATGAAGCCTGTGGCCTTACAGTCATTTGTCCGTCAGTCTGAGCCGGGGATTACGCAAATACCAGGCAGTTTTCCAAAGCGAATGGACTCTCAAAGACCCAGCAAGTTGCTTCTTGTAAGCAGTTTTATCTATCACAGAAAAGCCTAGATAAGCTTGGCTTGTCTCAGTGTTAATTATCTGTTGAGTGTCTTACCCGCCAGCAGGTTCTGACTTGAGCGCTGCAGTTTATTTTATGTGAGGGTTTTTGCTTTCAGTACTGAAACAACAGGAGGGAGATTGATTTTGAGAACAATAGAGGTATTATGCTTCCAAACTACTCTTACCATCCTGACCAGATATCAACCTGACTGACATAATGAGCTTTCGTTTTTTGGGAATTTTCACTTTTTCAATTTTAGCTACAGCTTCAAGGAATCCCCAGAGAGGGCGTCAAAGATCAGTGCGTTGCATGACTTGACTGAAACTAAGAAAGTGTTCTTTTCTTTTCTTTTTTACCCAAAGTCAAATGAGTTCCTCCTT
The DNA here is from genome assembly GCF_015220745.1 of Sebastes umbrosus. NCBI lineage: Eukaryota > Metazoa > Chordata > Actinopteri > Perciformes > Sebastidae > Sebastes > Sebastes umbrosus. The sequence goes on along the minus strand of NC_051288.1, from coordinate 11,240,105 downwards.
TTACATTGAAAAGACATGTCTAGTCATGTCAAGACAAGTCATTTAGAAGCTGGTCATCCCATACAACTTGTCTTGTCATGTCAAGACAAGTAATTTAGAAGCTGGTCATCCCATACAACTTGTCTTGACATGTCAAGACAAGTAATTTAGAAGCTGGTCATCCCATACAATTTGTCTTGACATGTCAAGACAAGTAATTTAGAAGCTGGTCATCCCATACAACTTGTCTTGACATGTCAAGACAAGTCATTTAGAAGCTGGTCATCCCATACAACTTGTCTTGACATGTTTAGTGATGTCAAGACAAGTCATTTAGATGCTGATCATCCCTTAAAAGAAGTTTTTGCTGGACACTTAAATCTATTTATACCTGTAGCTATAGATTTAACAAAAAAATAGCTGAAATATGGTTAGTTTTTAGTCTTTAATGATCATTTTGATTCAAAATAATATTAAAATGAAGAAAATTGCACTCACTTTTGGTGTGATGAGAAATTGACATTTGTTTGAATAATAGAATAATCAGCTCTTTGTCTTTAGAAGGACTTGAAATGTGTCTAACAAGGTTATTTTAGGAACAAGAGGATATTATGTAAGACGGTAGTGGGGGGAAGTCTTTTAGGCTTTCACAACCTTTAGTCAAGATTGTATTTTGTCTACAGAATACTTAACGGTTAACTTCAACTTCCCTGTTGACATTCTGTTGTTTGTTTGTGTTTTTTTTTGTCTCATATGACAAAATTAAAATGAAAACAAAACTTATCAGTTCTTCCGCTGTTTCTCACGCCACGTTATCTCATAGGCGACCGATCAATGAGCAGTTCCCTCTCTGCCTCCCAGCTCCACACTGTCAACATGAGAGACCCTCTCAACCGAGTCCTTGGTGAGAACTCATGCCCTCCTCCTATAATAACTGCCCGTCAACTCACCAACACATGCATGTGTGATTACTTTAACCGTGACCATTCATACCACCTGTTCTCTTCTCTCCAGCCAACCTCTTCCTCCTCATTTCCTCCATCCTGGGCTCAAAGATGGCGGGACCTCACACCCAGTTTGTACAGAGTTTTATGGAGGAGTGCGTTGATTGTCTGGAGCAGGGGAGTCGCGGAAGCATCCTGCAGTTCATGCCCTTTACAATGGTGAGTTATGCCGCTGGGAGGGGAGGGTGGAGATTAGGAGGGAGGCGAAGGGCTGTTACATCAGACATTACTGGAAAAGGGTTTCAGATTTCTTCATAAACTTTGTGTTTGATCTGCTCGTCATGAACATACTTTTGAGGATTGAGTGCTTTAGTGAAGAGTAATAAGATAGCGAGAGACGGGGAGAATCCAAGGTCCATGCTCAGAATTTCATCAAAGCAAGAAGATCCCGGATTCAAACACGGTCTGGGCAGGGCTTTTCTGTGTGGAGTTTGCATGTTCTCCCTGTGTTCGCGTGGGTTTCCTCCAGGTTCTCCGGTTTCCTCCCACCACCAAAACATGTATTCCCCCCCTCCCCCCCCTAAAACCTATGCCCAATCAAATGTGCAGATCATAAAATCAGATCTCAGATGATCTGCTGTCGTGACCCCTAACAGGAGCAGCAGAAATACGAACAAGTTGTTTGAATTGTTAAAAGTCACCCTGGTGGTGCTCTTGTGTGCGGCACAGACACACCCAGACACACCAAGCCAATGTCAGAGAACTAGCTGTTGTCTTGGGTTCTTTCACACACAATAACGACTACTTTGAGCTTAGCTTTCAGGCCTTTTACTTGAACGTTATCAGCAAGTACATGTTCAATGCATGACTCGTTACACTGACTCGTTACAGCCTGACCCGGAACTATATTGAACCGCTTCATGACATCATCTCCAGGTTACATGACAAGCTGATTACATTACACCACATCCCCTTTACTTTAAATTCAAAGTGAACCTGAGCTGTTCAATTCAATTCCACACATTGTATACGCAATCACATTTTCCATGAACTCAAATACCAAAATCATGCTTGCTGCTGCTGTCAGAGTCCCTGAACCTGCTTCAGCAGAATTGTCCACTTCCGGCTTGTGTTCATGTTGATTCTCACTCTCACTCTGAGACTCTGGCGCTGGTATCGGCACGAGATGATGACGATTCCTCCTCAGTGTCCCATTGTGGGCCGCTGACCACAATGGACATTACACCACACTAGCGGCGATGAAGGCGGCCGGAAGACAGAGGACTGCGAATATACAAGCTGTTGTTATGATACATACGTGAAAGATAAAGCGGCATTTGCCGACCATTTTCGCACCACTCTCACTCACCACTTGGCTTCATTCCAGATGTCGTTGTGAAAATATCTGTGTATCGGAATGATCAGATGAGATGAAGATGAAAAATGAGAAGAGCCTTCTGTGTTCGTCCTCTTGATGTTATTCGTTGGCTTGCTTTCCTCACTTCCATTTCTCTTATACTATATCTTTGTTATTCGTCTTTCTGTGCATCCAGGTTTCTGAGCTGGTGAAGCTGCCTGCTTTGGCCAAACCTAGAGTTGTCCTGGCCATCACTGATCTGACTCTGCCACTGGGGAGGAGAGTAGCTGCCAAAGCCATCTCTGCCTTGTAAACTGTGGGTTTAACTTTACCTCAGGTCTCAGTGAGACCCGTTGGACCAGTGTCTCAGTGTCAACTACAGAACTTAATGTTTATGAACCTGGCTGGATCATGCATTTAATACCATGTTTATAACCATGTAAACACAGTTTGCTATTGTTTTTTAGGTTATTTTCCACACTTAAAGAAATGTGTAAATAAGTTTTAAAATAAAAAAAAAACACAAAACAATGAAGATCCTCTTTTTCCCTTTTATTGTATGTTAAAGATCATATAGTGGTTACATCACATTTAGAATTTACAATAACATGAGGTCCAACCGCTGTGATCGCAAACATTGATGATGATGATGATCACATGACACCACATGACACTACGTACAAGGGACATTGTACCACCCTCTTGAGTGACAAAAGCTCGTGGTCATCATCCGCCTCTTGCAACACTTCCTCAAGGAAATCTGTCTGGCAGAAATAATGACACAAACACTCCTATTTCACTTTTAGTTGCACTTCTCTATTACAGTATTACCTCCACTGGAAATTTAGACGTAATGGAGAGCAGCGTGTTTCAGCGTGACCCACTGCCGGTGCTTGATGTGTCATCACGCATGGTCATTGATAAAAAGGAACGATTCCCTTTTACAGGAAAATGTTTTTTTTTTATTTATTGAAATGTCAGAAAATATACAGTACAGTATTTTCAAAATGAAAAACAAAAGATTAAATAAAATTACATAAAAAAAGATTCATACAAAAATAATAAGTTTAATTTAAACATCTAGTAGAATGTATAAGTAGTCCGTAATGTGCCCCAATCCCCTAAAATGAGTGTTAATAGTTCATAAATAGTTCATAAATACAAAGCTGTCTCTAAATGTTCTATTTCGCTGTAATTCTTTTTTTTTTTTTATTAAACTTGGTATGAGTAGTAGTTAGTAGTAAGTATAGTTTTTGAACTATTGAAATGTATATAATGTATATTTTTGTCTGAGAATGGAGGATGATTTAATTTCCAGTTATTGCTACGTGATAAAGAGAGGAACAAAGAGGACTGAGGGACAAACAGCTTTGTTATCAAAAATAAATTCCCTAAATAAATATACCATAAATAAATAGATAAATATAAATAGATAAAAATAAATAATCATTTGACAGATAAATAAATAAATACCATGATAAACAAAATGGCAAAATAAGGTGTTTTGGACATGAGTATGGGAGCTATTGCTCAGCTCTGGGTCTCCTCGACGTTGCTCCGGTTTAGACTCCTGAGGCAGCGGGCCGTGTCCTGCCCAAAGGCCTGGAGCTGCACCAGAATCATATGTGCTGCCACCTGAACCTCATAGTTCCCTGGTAGATTTAAGGCCACGGGGGTTGGTGACGGCTGCACCACAGCGTCTGTTTGGACCATTTTCAGCATCTGCAAGGCACGCAAAACAACTATGAAAGTGGCTATAAAAGTAAGCATCATGTGTCAAGAACGACAGGGATTTAGAAGTATGATTCTACCTTGTTGATCCAAAGAACAAGGTCCCTGATGTCCGCCACTAGTCCAGTCACGTTGTCTTTGTTCGCCAGCCGAGGAGAGACGGCGCTCAGTAAGTCCCGGTGCAGCTGAAAACCCTCAGACATGTGCCTCAAACTGGTCTCCTAATAGGAAATAATAAAAACAAACTGTTACAAACATTATTTTTGTTTTTAACCCCCATTTTATTTCACAGAAAGATTCCCCCGGCAGATGCTTACCAAACTGTAGTTTTCTGACACAACACTGAGTACAGGAGCAGGACGGATGCCAATGGTGGTTACCATGGTCGCATACTGTGCATTTTCTGAGGAGTTGAGTTTTAGTGTCTGTAGTGGGGAGATAACATGGAGTTATGGATAAATTGCAGCTTGGCATGCAGCAGGAAGCATGCATTTCCTTGATATTGCTTTTGTAGGCCTATTTACTTCATGAAAAAACAGTGGTGGCAGAAGAACTCTGAAGTACTATGAAGTACTCTTTTACTAAAGTAAAAGTATATATATAAGTTTTAAGTGGCATAACCTGGAAATACTCAAGCACCGCAAACTTAGTAGGGGAGACAGGGTGTAATTGTAACATCTCAAATTGCACCAATCAGAAATGAGACAGAACCATGAAACTCATTATGCACATGGTGTGTGTGTCTGCCCTTTTTAGGTATGAAAACAATCAATTGTTCAATGGATAAATTGTCTTAACGATATCTATATTCTTGGTAATTTATTGTGGTTCTCGGTATTCATTAGGGATGTAAATCGAATAAAATATTTAATAGCGATTAATTGCATGATGATCCATAGTTAATCACGATTAGTCGCAAATTAATCACACAATTGTTCAAATTGTACCATAAAAGGAGATTTTTCAAGTATTTAACACTCTTAACAACATGGGAGTGGGCAAATATTCTTGCTTCATGCAAATGTATGTGTATATTTACTACTGGAAATCTATTAACAACACAAAACAATGACAAATAGGTACTGCATTTACCCCTTTAAAAAAGGGCCTGGCCAGATTTTCCCGCGCCAAAATTTAGCGTGAGTTTGTACTGTTATTTAACCTCCTTCGCGTAGTATGACCTAGTATGACACAGTTGGTACCAATGGATTCCGTATGTTTTCTAGTTTCATATGATACGGGAATCTTCACTCTAGCTTTAAAACTGAGCCAGCTACAACCTAAAATTTGCATTAAATCAATTAGTGGCGTAGAAACGAATTTGCGTTATTATCGCGTTAACTTTGACAGCCCTAGTATTTATATTCAATTCAATTCAATTCAATTTCTTTTTTTATAGCGTTAAATAATAACAGAAGTTATCTCGAGACGCTTTATATATAGAGCAGGTCTTAGAGAGCAGGTCTTAGACCGTACACCATAAAGGTGTGTTGTTACTATCACCCCTGACTTAACGTGTTTCAATCAATATCGTGACTCTAACAGTGTTTGTAAAAAACATTTGATACCTGTTATCCAAATAGTTCAAGAGGTTTTTGCGTAATGACGTCAAAAACCAAATATTGTTACAACTGCCCCCGGTCTCCCCTACAGTGACTAGTGCAAATGAGTACAAACTAAATGTGGGCCTGAGAATTGGTCCCTTTTAGCAGCATTACAACCACTAACTAATAATAAATGTAATCACATATTATATCACATTTTTTTTCTATGTATAACTTGTCAAATATAGAAAGCACAGTGATAGCTGCATAGTCATAATGTATTAACTTAATTAAAAAGCCTGCCTCACAATGCAGAGGTCCTTTTATGGGCTCACGGACCTGCACTGATTCATCCAGCCTTTTACAGCTCTGCCTATTATAAACAGAATTAATCAAACTATGCAGAAAGCAGCACGTATATATCTGCTGTGTCTCACCTCGCTTTGAATGCAGGATTTGTGCGTGTCTGGAATGGAGAACAGGATCTTTTGCGTCAAGCTGTCGCTCGTCAGCCGAAAATCCTGGAACTGCTGACTCTCAACAAGTGCGCTCCACTCCGGCAGAAGAGGTGCGCTGCGGGCGAAGGTGGCCATGAGGCAGGGAATAGCGAAAACTGCAGGACGAGAGAAATCAAAGGCATCAAAAACAACCTCCTTTCACTCAACCCAGCACGAAGTGTGTGTGGCAGAACAAAGCCTGGCTCTCTCTCTCTCTCTCCTCAGCAGCTCCTCTGTTGCTGCAGCAGCACTGAGCATGTCTCCACTCAATTCAGAATAGTCACTGCAATGTGAAACCTCAGCCAAAAAAAGTGACTAAACATAGCCACAGTTTAAACAGACTCATAATAAAATATAATATTTACTCCTTAAAACAATGCCCAGATTGCTTTAAAATGAACTTTGCAAAACTACCAGTTAATAGATAATCCATCCAACACTATAGTCCCCAATACTTCCTATAGTGAGTCTCTGCTGCTGCTGTGTCAGCAGATGATCAGCAGAGGAAGCAGCATTTTTTACAAGTGTTACCTCACCACTGACTGTACTCACCAATCAGGATGTCCATGGCCTGTGTTGAGGAATGTCTTTAAGTGTTGACCTCAAGTGAGCACTCTCCATGATTTATAGTGCACATATAGTCTTATATATATAGCAGGAGGGATTTCCCATTATTTGTTCATTTTGAAGAAGTCTCATAGTGAGACTGACTCATTCTTTTTTTTAAGCCTATTACTTGGATCCAAATTGTGTGCTAATTGATAATGATGATATGTTCAATTTAAGCACAATATTGGATGGTTCTGTTTAACAATGTGGGTCTCAAAAGTTTTTTTTATGTTTTTCAAACAAAATCCACCACTTAAAAAAAGCATAAACATAAAAAAAAAAAATTTAGAAACACAAAGATTAACGTTTAAAACTAATGTAAAAAAAAATTGTTAAACAGTTTAAAAGAAAAAAAAATACCAGAAAATAAACAAATACAATAAATAAAAAAATATATAATTTGAAAAAACTAATTTGAAAATAAAAACGTAATTTGTTATATTTTTCAAACAAAATCCACCACTTAAAAAAGTATAAACATAACATAACAATACAGTTACACAAATATGAACTATTAGAATTCATTTAAAAAATGTTAAACAGTTTAAAAGAAAAATATATCAGGAAATAACCAAATCAAATAATTAAAAAAATAAATAAATAAATCTAATTTGAAAATAAAAACTTTATTTTTTATATTTTTCAAACAAAATCCACCATTTAAAAAAGCATAAACATAAAAAAAATATAGAAACACAAAGATTAACTATTAAAATAAATTGGAAAAAAAAAATGTTGAACCGTTTAAAAGAACAATACCAGAAATAAACAAGATAATAAAAACAAATCATTTAAAAAAAAGAATAATTTGAAATTAAAAGGGTGAGAGTAGTTGTAGATGACTCAATATCTATTTTCTATATTGTGCAATTATATTTTCAGCGTAAGCTTCCAAAGTAACATAATTCAAGAGTTTCATTTTGGGAATTCCTTCATTACTGACTTTCTACACTGATGTAACTTAACTTTGAATTATGAGTCCACAAAACAGTTGCACAAAACTATCTCCAAGTCACACATAAAGAGATCTATAGAGGAAACAGGCATTTCCTCTAACAGCAGTTAAGAGGGAAATGGAAATTGAAAGTGTTTAAATGCTTAAATTACAATTATTTCTGAAATCTAGGTTTTTTTTTGAAGAATCTTTGCTTTCCTCATGATGTCTGTGGTCATCCTACGTGTTTTTGGGCCATCGTGATTCTTCTTTGGTGAATGACTTGTGGCTTTCACCTTGCCATTAATAGATTGGAAAATTTGTAGTACGCAAAAAAAGTACAGAAGAACTGTATTTCCATGACTGTAATAAAACATCAGCCCACCTCAAACAAAACCTCACCTCAAAAAAGATTATTATAACATTTAGAAGGATTTTTTAAATTGTGGCCCCTGTTGCAGCAATTAGAAAGGTGTGAGTTTTGTCTTACCTGAAAGTGACCTCGATCCACACAGGTACCCTCTGGATCAGGGACTGTGAGTTCACCTTTATTTACAGTTACAGTATATTGGGCAGTGAAAAGAGAAAACAACAAACAAGGCTTGACAGATGCAAGAGTGCCATCTGGTGGAAAAAACACCTCAGCTGTGTGATTACACTCAAAAAATGTTTTGCTTGCATTTCATTCTCAAATCTCTCAAAGGTCAAAGGGCAGTGAAAAACAACAGTCACCAAACTGAGCATAAATCGCCATGAAGATTTAAAAAATCAGTTTTTGTAACTGTAATTGATTTGACACAAACATGCTTTCAGTTGATCCTTGCTTTAAAGGATTAGTTTGACACTATGGGAAATACTCTTAATTGCTGTCTTGCCGAGAGAAGGTTAGTTTAGCTTAGCATAAAGACCGGATGCAAGGGGAATCGCTAGATTAGAGGATTAGTTCGACATTATTTGCGTTCTTTCCAAGAGTTAGATGAGAAAATCGATACCACTCTCATGTCTGAGAGCGGTATCGATCTTCTCATCTGACTCGCTGCAAGAAAGTGAATAAATGTATTTCCCAAATTGTCAAACCACCTGTTATTTCACCCTCTCAAAGCATCCATCAAATCCTCATTTCATAAATTGTAAAATCCAGACATATAGCCCATACGTTTGTGGTGAGAGTTATGAAATCACCTCATAGGTCAACTCTGTGCCTCTATTGTAACCGATCGGTTTGCTTCATGCTCTGACACGAGGCCCCTTGATCAGCCAGTGTAGCTATGTTACATCTGACCATGCTTGACAGGCTGTGAAGTGAAGCCGTCAAATCTGATCCCTGAAATCCACACTGGTCTGATCTCCAATCAATCCTGCACATGAAAGGAGGGCATTATTCACTGCTGAGGCCTCGCTCTATGGCCCCGTCAATGACCCAGCTGCAAACACTCTTTGGTTGTAGCGGTCGAACAATGCGCCTGCTCGCCTTTAGCTGGGCAGAGAAAAAAGGCTGCACAAGCATGTCCGACCTTTTTAACCCTTGAACGCATGCAATCTGATGCTTCATTTCACCCTTAATAACACGGTTTGTATCTGCTTGTTACAACGTTATAATTACAACAAGTGGATTTCCATTAGATGTCGTATGCTGCGTAGGAAGCCTTGTATTAATAGGAATTTAAAATAAGCTTCTGCAGAGGATGAACAATGCTCTGATGGACCCACAGGTCAATCTGAAAGGGATTGAAGAGGTTGTTAAATGGAAGGCAAAGAGATTATCTATACAGTGAGAACATAAAGGGGTTTTACATTCCACCTTCACCTCTTAAATCTCTCATTTTTTTGTGACATACAGATCCTTTTTCATGTTAAATTACCCAGTAAGCCATTAAAGGACCTGGGTTTAGACAGCCCAAGGCTGGCTGTAATTACTCAGTATACTGTATAATACAAGGTTTTAGGGTTAATCCTGTGTGACCACTTCTAATTTTCACAAAAGGTGTCAATATTTCCTGCTTTTGAAAGATAAAGATTGCTCATCTCTGATCTTAGCAGATAAGGAAATCCTTTCTGACATTTTTAAAAGCTTTTGGCCCAAAGGAACTGGCATTCATTCAGATTAACATTAGTACAAGTGTTCATGCAGAACATCAATCTTGTGAGCTGAAACATTTGCCTTCTGGTGAAATACCACTTGTTCTAACTCGACAGACACTGATTTTTTTTGAGACTGATTCCACCAGGAAGTCAGATCTCTTTGTGAAACCTGCTTTTCATGACTGATGATTTTTTTGACATGTGGTTTCCCAAGGAGTGAGAGTAAAGCTGAGCTGTTCTGTCTTTCGGAAATGACAGAACCGGAGGAATTGCATAATGCGTTTTACATGGAATGAAATCCCAACCGGATGGATAAGTGTGTGACTGCTGTGGTTTTCGTCAGAGAAAGGAAGTCTAGAGAGGAATGGACGTTGGTCAGGAAATTATTACGCAATGAACATGATGATTACAATAAAACTTCTGACTCAGATACAAGACACCTTCATCAGCTGTCTCTTTTTTCATGTATAATCGTACAATCGCGATTTATACTGGCATGGACAGATTGTGAACAATGGGCCCCTGGACACAGACATGCAAAAGGCCCCACCATCTCTCCTACATAGGAGCAAGACAGACTTAGTGATGCTTTTGCATCTTTTTATTTGTTTTTCGTCTCTTTGAAGTCTTTAAACATCTTGTGGTTTCATGTCTCTTTTTGGTCTTTTTGTGTCTCTTTGTGTTAATTTTGTGTCTGTTTGTGGTTGTTTTGTGTCTCTTTGTGGTCTTTTTATGGCTCTTTGTAGTCATTTTGAGTTTCTTTGTGGTCATTTTGTGTCTCTTTGTGGTTGTTTTCTCTTTGTGGTTGTTTTGTGTCTCTTGATGGTCTTTTTGCGTCTCTTTGTGATCATTTTGTGCCTCTTTGTAGTAATTTTGTGCCTCTTTGTAGTCATTTTGTGTTTCTTTGTGGTCTTTTTGTGTCTCTTTTTGGTCATTTTGTGTCTCTTTGTGGTAATTTTGTGTCTCTTCATGGTAATTTTGTGTCTCTTTGTGGTAATTTTGTGTCTCTTTGTGGTTGTTTTGTGTCTCTTTGTGGTCTTTTTGTGTGTCTTTGTAATCAATTGGCATCTCTTTGTGGTAATTTTGTGTCTCTTTGTGGTTGTTTTGTGTCTCTTTGTGGTCTTTTTGTGTCTCTTTGTAATCAATTGGCATCTCTTTGTGGTAATTTTGTGTCTCTTTGTGGTCATTTTGTGGTCTGTTTGTAAGCAATTGGCATGTCTTTGTGGTAATTTTGTGTCTGTTTGTGATTGTTTTGTGTCTCTTTGTGGTCTTTTTATGGCTCTTTGTAGTCATTTTGAGTTTCTTTGTGGTCATTTTGTCTCTCTTTGTGGTTGTTTTGTGTCTCTTGATGGTCTTTTTGCATCTCTTTGTGATAATTTTGTGCCTCTTTGCTGTCTTTTTGTGTCTCTTTGTGATCATTTTGTGCCTCTTTGTAGTCATTTTGTGTTTCTTTGTGGTCATTTTGTGTCTCTTCATGGTCATTTTGTGTGTCTTTATGGTCATTTTATGTGTTTTGTGGTTGTGCCCCTATTTGTAGTTATTTTGCAGTTCTTTGCAGTTACTTTGCATCTCTTTGTAGTCATTTAATGTTTCTTTCATTTTGCTTCTATTTGTGGTTGGCACGCGTCTCTTCAAGTAACCTTTTGCAGGTGAAGGGCGGGGGTGAGGGGCCTCGACACTTTGGGCCCGGTAAGCCCGTTCAGTAATCCATCCATGTATACAGATTGAAACATGAGAAATCAGTTGTGAATTCTTTATGTTCCCGGTTTGCTTTTACAGATTTCACAAAAGATAATCAATCCCTGAGGGTACATCCAGACCGATAAATCTTGACCTACATTAAATTCATGTCATACTAGTCAGTAGGTCACATCTCTGAATCTAGATTTAGATTTATTGTCCAGAAGGCAATTTCTCAGCATACATATCCACATACTGCGCAACAGTACATGTGCCATCGTGCGTTATGATGCTAATTAAATCTGTCAGTACTCACATTTCAGCCAGTTCACCTCCTGTGCTTTAGCTATGCATAGTATAACAGTAATCACTCATTATTATGTCTACAGTGAAATTAATATCCATTAACTGTGTAATAGCTGTATAAGTAACCACTTGCACATTGGTGTATGGTATTTCAACATTACATTTTGACATATTGTAGTATTTTACATACTGTAATACCCATATATAGGGATTCATAATGAGCTCATTCATTACACTGAAAATGCTGTTATGTGGATCAACCAAGGCTATGTAAATTCTAGTTTAATACCTTTAATATGTCAGTTGTTATTATGCTTACATGATACATATTCTTTAACAAATGTGAGTTTCACAAACTAACTTACAGCAAACCTGTGGCAGGTAGTATTCCAGTTGTTTTCTGGCACTCCAGGCGTTGGGGGAACAGGTGTGTGGGCCTCAATAGGGGCCCACTAGTGACTTAATCCGGCCCCTGCCGTGAACAAATACCCTTATTATAAGGCACTGTTGCTATTACTGTGGGTTTTTTTGGTTATGTATGCTTCTAGCGTGTCCTGTGTGTTGTTTCTGATGTACATTTCTCATAGGAGCCATAGCATATTTGACTCATCGTAATGTGAAAATATTAAGATAAAGGCATTTATTTTCCTCACACTTACACACATTCCACAACAGGGGGAGCTGTGTTGCACAAAATGAACCTTGAAACAGTGTTTCCTCCTCAGACAGCTCTAATCGTCTGTGTTTCTTCTCCCAGTCGCCCCTTGAAAAAGGAGACCTGTCGCAGAATATTGACAAGGATGTCCTTGTCCCTCTCCTCAGATGCGGTGTCATTTATCTTTTTTGGCGAGAGAGGAAATCAGGTGCCCACACAGGCCCTCACTGGGAGACCCCATGTGATCTCGGAGCCTGGAAACATTTTCACCTGCAACCCAACCCCAAACAGGGCCGCGCTCTGTGGGATTGGATGCGTCACCTTATCCCCCACTTTGTGTCCCATTACCCAGCAGTTGTAATGCTCACACCAGTGTAACGTGTCTAAGGTAGCAGGCGGGGCAAGCTGAGCTGGCCTTGAAATTTAAATTAACCTCAGTGACATTCATGTGTGTGCTGGAGAACAGGGGTGTTACATTACCGGTACCCCTCACTCCCGCTACGCACACACACCTGTCGTACATACAGGTGAACAAAAGGATGTGCATTAGCTGAACGAAAATACAGAGTCACACATGTGTGGTACTAGTTTATGTTTTATCTCCTCTTGTGGTGAGGCTCCTCTTAACAGTGGCTGGTTTCAAAGCCGCCGTGAGAGTCTGTTATCAGAGGAAAGAGCGAAGGAGGGAGCTGTGTGTGTGTGTGTGTGTGTGTTGCAGGAAATGTCAGAGAGAGAGGCTTACCATCTATTTTTCAGTACTGTTGAACCTCCTGCTCGTCATGGGAGGCTGTACCTGGGCTTCCTTAAGATTAACTCTGTCAAGATCAATATCTTTGTTTTCTGTAAAACAAACTCAGCCCGTTAATAGAAACTACGGAGCATGGACGCCGTTAAGCATGTAGGGATGACAACAACAACAAAAAAGTAACACAAAAAGAACATGTCAGTAAAAGCAAAAACAAAGGAAATAAATCAATAAGTGGTTTACTGAAAGATAAACGTTTTCTTTCTTACACCTTTTTCTTCTGGTAAGAAATCGTTCGACATTTTGGGGAATTTTGGAGAAGATTGATGCCACTCTATAGCAGCTGGTTAGCTTAGCTGAGCATAAAGACTGGAAACAAGGGGGAAACCGCTATAGCATGGCTCTATCGAAAGGTTTCAAAATCCACCTATTACGTCTAAAAGCACATTTCTAACCAATGAGATGCGAAAATGCGAAAATGCACACCAGGTCCGGGTGCGAAATATCATCGTTGCCATGTTCCATTTTTCGTCACAAAAAAATAAATCCCTTATTTCATATAGCCAACTGCCTCCACACACCAAAAAACAATCCAGGCAGAGAATATATAAGGGGCTAATGTGCTAATGTAATGTGACTAACATATAACGTTAGCAAATGCATATTAGCAACATGACCATCTTCATCCTATCGCAGCTGCTGAGCGATTGTCCTTTATTTGGTTGTTGAGGTAGTCGTCACTATGTTTCTCGTACAATTGAGTGTTGAGAAACCAAATGAAATACAGGTCCGTCCGAATTTTTCCCCTACACCAATGTTCTGCAGGGGTTTGCGGTAGTAGCTCAGTCTAAAGGGACTTGGCTTGGGAACCTGAGGGTCGCTGGTTCATTCCCCACATGGACCAAGTACTGAGTGTAAACTGGTAGCTGGAAAGTCACCAATTTGCCTCTTGGGCACTGCCGAGGTGCCCTTGAGCAGGGCACCAAACCCCCAACTGCTCGCTCTGATAGCTCACCATTAATGCATGTATATAGGTCTTGTTTGTGCATGTGTGTATTTCGGGCCTGTGTGTATGTTCTATGATTGAATTTCCCCTCAGGGATTAATAAAGTGCCTTTCTTCTTCTTCATGCATTCATAAGAACCCACAAAATCAGTTTTTATAAACTTCCGGGTGCATTTTTCGGCCGAAAATCTGTGCTTGGTTTAAAACAGCTTTAAAAAGCTCAGTAATTAACTTATGCTTAGCTAAGCTAACCGCCTGCAGGCTACATATTTAGGCTTCCGTACCTGAGAGTGGTATTGATCATTTGAACTAACTCTGCAAGAACGCTACTGTAAGCATATTCTCCAGGATGTCAAACTACTCCTTTCAAGATTGAGTGCTGCCCTTTGGGACAGAAGGGAATTTGAGGATGAGGTGAAACTGACTTTGGCTGCCACTGTGAGCACTCTTGACCCTCACCGAGCGGCCCGAGGGCATTTGGAGAGTGCTTTATCCAAGCGAGGGTATAGCAGAGAGGGGGGCAGCTGATCCCCTGTGGCATTCTCCCTTAATTTTTCCTCAAGAACTGGGCCACACAAGATGATGGGTGCATTCCCAGACTTTGCTGCTCAAGTGTTTTTTATGGCCATCATAAATCATGCATTCGCTCCTGCTCTGCTCTAGAGGCATGTGTGTGTCTGACACAGGGAAATCCTTGTTGACAAACCATTTCCCACATCTCAAACATCAAATTTCATTATTCAAGACTGCACCGGGTTATTCTTACCTCGTGTCTGTGGAGCGGACAAGAGCATATCTTAGAGCACAGTCTGACGCGGATTGAATTACGCCTCCACGTAAATGCGTTTCCCTTTTTGCGGTCTCAGTTTTTGTATCGACGATTTCATCGGAGGAGACACAAATGCATCTTCCCTCTTTGCCAAGGTCTGGTGAAATAGGAGATTTGCATCCCTGGCAGCTCTTTTAAATGGACCAGCAGGTCATGGCCCCATAAATGTTATTTGGAAAACCCATGGGAGTGACCACACCAGACAATATGGCTCCCAGAGGCACCCTGGGCACTTATTAAAGGCATGAGAGAGAATGAAAAACAGCACAGGAGCAGAGGCTCTGTCTATATAACCAGGTATGATCGTGAAGGATTCCTCTGTGTTCTCTTAATTACTCTGGGTGAAGGGGTGAGAGTGTTTGCTGAAGGGCTTTTCCTACCAGAATATGAAAAACGTGTCCCTGTTTCGATTATAAGTCCCTCTCTTTCTATTTCACGACAGCTGAACTGCAGTAACCTCTAATTCTCTGCTTCTCACAGCAACCTTTTCTGACAATTACATGATATTTACAGGGCCATTGGTTTGTGACTGAAGATTAGCATATTATGCCGGGGAGTAATTCCAGAGCTGCATTATGTTTCTGGTATCAGCTAACAGGACTCCCATCACCCATGAGTGATGGGTTTTTCTTTGTTCCCTCCTCACAAACTAACAACACCCTACGCCCACTGCATTTGATAAATGGACTTCCAATGGGCTGACATTGACTCTTTATGTGCAGTGTAGAGTACCGCTGTGTTGGACAGATAATTTAGGGATCCCATTGGTTATGGAAGTGTGCTAGCGGGGGTTTCCTGTCAGCTCTTAACATATAGAGGCAGCTCGGAGGTCTGCGGTCCTCATCAGTATGGAGCTCTGGTACAGTGGCTACTATCAAAAACATCACGGAATAACTCCTTCATCACATCTGATTCATCAAGATAGTGAGCTGAATATGCATTAAGGGTGATTCAGACTCGAAATACTAAGTACTTTTTCTTTTTTTTGTGTGTTCGGTAAGAGAAACCCCCAAAAAACATCAATTTAATTGGAAAACATAATTTTACTGAGAATATACTGGTCAATACCATAAGGGTTTTAATGGAAAACAGTTGTACATGGAGTTCCTCATTCTAGTGTTCCCATCGTTCATATTGCTGCTTGACGTCGTCTCCGTAATTGTCTGTGTGTGAGCGAGGTGCATCTAGGTGCATGCACCACTGGATAAATCCCATTTGTATCCCATATTTGGAGTTTGCCAAAAACATGCGGCTGCTTTTACTCCCTCAGCGCACCGACTAGAGCATCGACTGAGCCAACAAAAACTCTTAATGGGTCGCTGAAAGATGAATTATTCATAGGTTGCATCGGCCTGGTTTTCTTGTGCAGATGTCTTATTGCCCACCTTGGCTCCGTGACAACAGCTGAGTAAAAACCATCTGAGACTGATGATGACCGTGTGGTTGTAGGTTTTAGCTTCGTCCTGTTTGGTGTGGTTTACCGCTTCAGGTCCCATGTGTAGCTCCGTCAGCCCTATACCACAGTACTAATGGTGGAAGACTCCTCTGACTTGCCCTGTTTGCCGGGCAAGGACTTGAGATACTCCAGGTGTCTGCGGGCGTCCTCCGTATTAGCCCTGACGTAGTAGACCAGGTAGGAGATGACCATGGTGAACCAGCCGAACATGACGACCAGCATGGCCACATCTGTAGTCCTCTTCATCACCACACACAGGTCTATGTCTGGCGCCAACAGGAAGGCAAGTCCTTGAACTCCTATTTCCTCCGGATCTGAAGTGTGGCACACTATGCCCGTCAGCGACGCAGGCTCAAGGTCCACGCGGGGCATCGCCATCTGCAAGTTGCAGTCACAATGCCACGGATTGTTTGTTAGGTTGGCGCGAGACCGCAGGCCCTCAAAGGCATCGGGGTTAAAGTTTACCAACTTGTTAGAAGAAATGTCTAGGAACTGCAGCGAGGAGCCGAGGCCTCTGAACGCCCCTGGCTCTAACTGGCTTAATTCATTGTGCGATAGATCCAGTTCAACCAGGTGGGGCAAACCTGCGAAAGCATTCGCGGGGACCGTAGTGAAGAGGTTGAAGTCCAGGTAGACGCGTCGTGTGTCATTGGGGATGTCCTGGGGGATCTCCGTGAGCTGCAGGTTGCTGCAGCGCACCGTCTTGCCGGTGCTGTCGCTCTCAGAGCAGTAGCAGCTCTTGGAGCAACTGGTGGCAGCATGATGGAAGCAGAAGGTCATTAGCACCAGGCTGTGCAACAGCAGACACATGACCACCGAGTGGCGCAGTAACCAGCCTGCAAGCAGGGACATCATGGGATACGGGCATGCTCCAGGAAGGACCACCTGGGCGCAGGAGGTGAAGTCCACATCAACCTCCCCAGTAGCTGTTGAGCCTAAAAAGAACAGAAAGTCACATTAGCAGTGGTGGGAAGACCACCCTTTGAAACAAGAGAAGTGCAGATTGCACTGTGAAATAGTTTCTTCAAGCAAAACATGGGTGATTAACAATGCTCTTCAGTGTCCATAGTGTTATGTAACACAGAAATCAGGTGGTACAGTAGCTCGTCTAATTGCAGCGAGGAGGCAGCGGGAATGCTGCAGTTCAGCATGTCGTTGGCTCAGAAACAACTGAACTTCTGTTGTATTCCCAGGGAAGTTTAAGAATCAAACGTTCCCTTCGTACCAACTAAATAAACAAGCTACGAAAATCCTTTGGTGTCACTATGCCTCCTTTATAATTGACATCCCTGCTATGCAGGGCTATTTCAGGACACAGAGACTGGCATTAACATAGTGATGTGACACCATGACAAAACATAAAACCAAATAGATTTTTCATGGAGTTATAGATATGGTATGTCTATCATGTTTCCATTTTTTTCTAAAACTATAGCTGCCATTCTGATGCAACAGTTTTATTAAAGATGACCTATTATGCTTTTGTGTTTTTCCCTTTCCTTTAGTGTGTTGTATAGTTTTTTTTGTGCATGTAAAAGGTCTGTAAAGTTACAAAGCCCAAAGTCCACGCCAAAGGGAGTTACTCCGCCTCACAGAAACACCGCTCCTGAACTGCCTGAAACGCCTTGCTTGAAGTCCCACCTTTTCTTCCGTAACGTGGTGATGTCACCAAGTAACACATTTGCATAATACCTGCCTAGCGGCTATTTTGGCACACCCTCAAACAAAGTTAGTTAGAGCGGAGCTGAAGCGGAGTCCGAAGAGTTCGTTTCGGTTGACCAATGACATCAGCGGGCCAGCTGACCGAACAGAGCAGACTGGGCTTTTCAGGAGGGCGGGGCAGGAGCTCAAACAGAGCATTTAAGACAGAGGGTGAAAAGAGGTGCTGCAGCACAGCCGGTATGAGAAAAGTAAAGCATTTTTTTAACATTAAAGCATGTAAACATGTTCGAGTAGAAACCCAAAATACAAGAATGCTCCTGAAAAAGAGCATTATAGGTCCTCTTTAAAAGTGTCAATTAATAAAAATGTCCCGGTTTGGTGTCTGTCAAGCTTCATTTAGTCAGAAGTGCAAGTAACACAGAGGTAAACGCTTGTCTGTGCGTCCTGTAAATTACACTTTATATTTTGTATGTACGCCTTTGAAAATAGCGGGTCTACCCACCCTAACACACTTCATTAATAGCTGATCAGGGCTACCTCCTATCCTGTTACTAATCCTCCTAAGGAAAAACTCCTTAAGTCAGTGTAGCATCAGTGTTGGCCACCCAATCCTTTTGTTGGGGGTAAATGCAAATGCTACAAACAGCATCAAGGCCAACAAAACAGACAACGTGATGGCCTGTCTTCTTTGAGACAAAAAAAAGGACCAGCCAGACTTCTTAAATTCTCCAAAATGGCTGGAGACTGGGCAAGATCCACTTACCAAGATTAAAAAATGAAATCGATCTCTAAGTACCTCGAAGTATCACATGACGTTGGGGGGTAGAGGACAGAGTGTGGTGGCAACGGCGGTGTGTATGTGTGTGTTAAGAGGACAGGTGACTTGTCTACGAGACACAGCTAATAACACTCATTGTGTTACGCCGCTTTTTAGAGATGCCTGCCAGACAATCCCAATAATGAGGGAGGGGATGGAGGCTGATGCACCGGAGCAAAGCACAGATGAAGCATCTGCCATTAAGAAGCTCTGACTGCTGTAGTTCGCCTCCCTCAGACATGAGATGTTTATCCATACATCTTCATTAAGCAACTTCCAAAAGGATTTCCCTCTGCACTTTGTGTCAGTGGGGTGCATGAGAATGTAAAATAGCATGACAGATGCAGTTGAACGCCCAAGGAAATAAAAAGTCTTGCCTAAAGTAAATGGTTAACATTATGCTCCTGTAAAGGCGATACTTTTCCTGTCACACAGCATGCCAGCCTGGTATTTAGCTGAGCGATAATGGGGGAGCAGGAGCAGAAGGCTGGTGACGGAGGAAGAGGAGGAGGAGGAGGAGGAGGAGGAGAAAGCATGTGGGCACGGAGGGGAAATTGGACACACCAGCACAGGGTTGTGAGAGAAAGAACGATATCAAGAGGATTTAAAGAGAATGAGGTAACATTACAATAACAACAGAGAACAGAGCGGGACACTAATGAGATATCGAGGAAAGGGGCGCATATTTAGTCAGTCACAGGGACAGCTGATGAAGACAGCTTGCAGTGAAAGAATACAGGGGAGAGGAAGGAGAGAAGTGGATGAGATAAACAGAATCACTGTCAAAAATGAGTACTTTTACTAATGGTCAACAAGTATAACCCATCTTACTGCCGTATACAGTAAATCCAATGAATCAGTTGGCCTCTAAATCTCGCGAGGTCTTCATCAGTGTCCCTAAAGTCATTGCTTCTGTGATAAATAACCCTCCAGCTTTTAATTTAAACAATAAATACAGCGCTCTTGCAGCCAAAGGTCAGCTTCTCACTTCATAAATTCACTGCTGCCAGTGCTGCACTCACAAGTCTCCTTCTCCAATTATATGAGGAGCAGTCATTTTGGACAGAAACCCAAACACAAGAGGCGTTCAAATGGAGATATGGCCAAAATGTTCTATCCCGATATTGTTTTTTTCATATCTCGATAATGATATATATCCCGATGTAGGTTATTTCATATCTCGATAATGATATATATCATGATATAGGTTATTTCATATCTCGATAACGATATATTTCACGATATAGGTTATTTTATATCTCGATAACGATATTATTCATGATATAGGTTATTTCATATCTCGCTAACGATATATATCACAGTATAAATTATTTCTTATCTCGATAACGTTATACTGTATATCACAATATAGGTGATTTCATATCTAGAAAACGATATACATATATCATGATATAGGTAATTTCATATCTAGAAAACGATATACATATATCATGATATAGGTTATTTCATATCTTGATACTGATATATATAACGATATAGATTACTTTATATGTCGATAACGATATATAAATATCACGATAGAGCATGTTTTATGGTAATTCAACAAATAAATAGACTATATGAAATAACCACGTGGTAAAGCCTATTTTTATATACTCCTGTGTGAATTAAATACTTGACAAATGAAAAGTTCTGAATATTTTCTCATTTAATTAAGAACTTTCGTGCAAAATGAACATACTGGTAAGCAGTTTCAAGAGAAATCATAGCGAAAAATAATGAATAAACATTTCCAGCTATACACTGACTACCAGTATGTTTACATGCATGCACACAAATAAAGAGTAATCAGATTAAGACAATAGTTTGATTTAACTACACTGGGTATTCCCATGAGCAGAGTTCAGATTTTCTACAAAATGTAAGTTTGTATGTGCTCGTTATCAATTTAGACGATTTAACTGCGTATCACGATATCTCGATATCTGATAAATTATCATATTGAATTATTGCCTAGCCCCAAAATGCAACACAAATACATTATATTAATACGTTTTGTGACATATTGTATTTTTCATGTATGAATCTGACCTCGAATTTGTGGCATCACATCACAGCTATATAAGCATTGTATGAGTGGCAAAGAAGCTGCTGGTTTATCAATGAGGGAGGGCGTGTGGTGGTGGATGACAGAGAGGGAAATAAATCATCCTTGACATCTTTAACTTGAAACTGCAGGCTTTTAATGCAACTGTAATCATATTTCAGTGCTTTTAGCTTTATCCACATGCCCATCCCTCACTCAATGCCAATCTCGATTACTAAAGAAGCTCTTTTTTGTTCCTTAGGGCAACAGCATGGCACTTGGCAGATTTCCACGGTGTACCTAAAGACCCCATTTCCCCCCCATAGAATAAGCTTGTTGAGTTAACCCGGAGAGCATTAAGCACACTGTCACAGGGGGGCTCTTTAATGTACAGTATGTTAGAGATTAATACAGGTTTGAGCTAATCAGTTTAAATATTCTCTTCAAGATTAATATCCTCAACTTCAATACTGAAACAACACTGATGATGTAATTAATTCATTTTGTTTTTTATTGTGCTATAAAGTGATTACAAAACGAGTGAAGACATGTGCAGGGACATATATAAAAAAAAGACCAAAATATATTATACAGAGAAAGACAAATAACAAAGTACAAAAAACAAAACTAAACTAAACTAAAACAACACAAGGGGATAAAAATAGGTTGAAGAATGTGTGTGTGTGTGTGTGCGCGCGTGTGTGTGTGTGTGTGTGCGTGTGTGTGTGTGTGTGTGTGTGTGTGTGATGTGGATAATGGGTGTGTGTTTGGCATTATATGAGGCTAGATGGTCATATAAGACATATGTCTACTCTTAAACACATACAGACATCCTTCCTTTTATGTGTATTGAGCATAGGGGGAACAAAAAACAAAACAAAAAGAAAATAAATGAGTAAAATATTAATATAATACAGTATATATACTCATACACATATATATTAATAATATGAATAATAATAAAGATGATGATGATGATGATGGTCATGATGTAATTAATTTAATCACAACACATTTAGGACATTTTAAGATGCCAAATTAAAGTGCAACAGTGGGTTCATTTAAATTCCACTCATAAAGCAACAAGCATGTGGTGAGAAATGAACTCATAGGGCGATAAGGAGATAAAGGCGATGCGTTAAGTTTGTCTTTCATCCTGTTTTAGTCCAACACCATCCACTGCTTGTTTTCCTACCAAGTCACATTTACAAACCAGCATGAAAACTCGAAACTACTTCATGGATTAAAGAATAGATGCGCGCAATATCACAAATAAAAAAACACAACAGAGCGCTCACTCACTTCGTCTTTGCAGCTTTGCCTCTCCTCTTCATGATGTGTTTCACAGCGAGTGAACAGCGATGAAATGGTCCGAGTAGATCGGAGCTCTCTCCGGAAGCTTCTCTTCCATCAGCTCGTTAAACTTGTGCTAGAGAGAGAAAGAGAAGAGGAGAGGAGGAGAGCTGCTCTGGCCACGACGCGCCACTGGAAATGCTCCTCTACAGCTCAGAGATCCAGCTCAGTGGCAGCCTGTTAGTTTCCACGCAACCAGACAACCACACTGTTAACAATGTCCCAGTAAAATAACAGTAGAGAACTGATGGCAGCAGGGTTGCCTTTATGTTACTGTAAAATCAACATTATTATACGGTCGCTGAAATTTACAGCTTTGTACTGTTAATGAAAAATAAATATAAATATTTCACAGTATTTTACAGTTAATTTACTGTTTAAAGATACATCATATAGCTGTTTTTCACCTTTTACATTATCTTACTGATTTGTTTTAAAGGTCCCATTTATAAAAAAGTGAGATTTTCATGTTTTTTTATTATAAAGCAGGCTTAAATCCTATATAAATACTGTGAAAGTATCAAAACACTCAATCCACAGGGAAATTCACACAGCCCGTATTCAGAAACTCTGCATTTGAAACAAGCCGTTTCTGCCCATTCGTGATGTCACAAATATACAATATATAGATCCTTGACACAATTTTAAACGTAAAACATTCTAAATGTGTCCCAGTTTATTCCTGGTTACAGTGAATGTGAATGTCATCAGCTGACAGGAGGTACACATGGACCCAAGCTGTTGCCTAGCAACGTTAATGCAATTCTGTTGCAATTCCGTCAGAATGCGCTAAAACGGAGTGTTTCAGACAGAGGGTAAATACAGGTATATTCAGGTGGACAGTATGAGGAAAATAACGTGTTTTTTTTACTTTAAAGCATGTAAACATGTTCTAGTAGAAACACAAAATACAAGTATGAACCTGAAAATTTGCATAATATGGGACCTTTAATGCACTATTTAGGTTGTATTTTTTACATACTTTTTAATAAACATAATTTTTTGCCTAGATAAATAGACTTAGCAGGTTACAGACATAGGAATAGTCACACTAAATACAATTAAAGGCACTTGTTAGGAAAAAGGGTATAATAAACTTGTTGACACTTTTCCCAAAATGTCTGTCTCTAGCTGGCTACAAGCACAGAATGCAAACCATAACAACATGTGAGTGAAAAACAATAAAGCTAATTCACTGATTTTACAATCATGTACAATGTACAAGCCTCACATGTGCAGATCAGGTCCCAGAATTAAAAAAATACTGCATGAAACTGTTACTGATGATACTTTAGACAGTTTATCAGCAGTACAGTGCTGTTTTTTAAGAATGCATTATAGTTCAGTTAAAAAACGGCCTATGAGCGTAATTTAACAGGTTTAGAGCGTAAGTAAAGCACTGTTTTTAGCAATAACAGGTTAATACTGTTGAAATCCTGTTGTAAATTAACAGCAATTGTTTACAGTGTAGGCAGCAACAGCGCGAGGGCAAAGGCATGTCATTGTTGGCGGTTGTAATCTCAATGATCTGATCCTGGATTTGACAACAACAAAAAAAATAACATTAAAGGGTCTATTTGTAACTTTCAGAAATGCTTGTTAACAGTGACACCTGTGGCCGTTGGATCCCACCATGGGATCCCAACCCAATAGATTTATACGTGTAAAAAGTTACAAACAGTGCCTTTAATGTAAAGTTTAGACGCATGGTGCGCAATGCATTTACGCACAGATGGAAAGGCTGGACTTGTTTGGTTGCCAGAATTTGAGTGTGCATTAATGCAGATATGTAATGTAAGGACTGATTGCATTCATTCATATCCTCCTGGGAACCGAGTTAAAAAAAAATGTCTTCCAATTACTTTTTTTGTGATTTCCTTCCTATTTAGGGTTAAAAGAAAATCTTAACAATTTAGGCTTGTTAAACATTATTTTTATCGTCCACTGTATAATGGACTACAGGACTATTTCAGGGTGAAAAGACAAAAAAAAATGAACAGATTATGGCTGTAGAGTGATATTAAACCAAGAATACATTCAAATTGATTAAAAACAAAAAACACACATGCCATATCACTGGAAAGCCTAGGATGTCCTCTTTACAATACACCAGGGGTTGATAGAGTAGGTCAAAAGAGTAAGAGGATATGCATGTGGACAAAATGTCCACAACAGAGGACACATGTCAATGGGCTGGGTCTTAGGAGGATATGCATGTGTTGATTGCTGTGAGAAGAAGTGGATGTGCATGCATCAGGTGCCTGTAAGTCACCCCTCCCTCTCACACACACACAGAGTGATCTCATACACATTTCCCCAACATGGAGAGGTTGTTGGGTTGGCAGCCCACACTAATCATGTATGATCTGAAAGCTGGTTGTTTTCAAACATGCAAGCCCCAGCCCGGCTGCCATGCAGGGCGGTGGATCTCTGGCCGTCTCCGGGCCCCCTTTTTCCTGCCTGCTGCCAGCTGATAAGGAAGCCCAACCAAATCC
Source organism: Sebastes umbrosus (assembly GCF_015220745.1). Lineage (NCBI taxonomy): Eukaryota > Metazoa > Chordata > Actinopteri > Perciformes > Sebastidae > Sebastes > Sebastes umbrosus. The sequence continues at coordinate 11,215,378 of NC_051288.1, read as the reverse complement.
ACTATGAAAACAGACTTGCATGGCCACTGGCCTGGGAGAGTCTGCCAGGCAGCCGGTCATAAGGTATTAATGGAATTAAAATCAATGAAGTGGGATACTCCACCCAAACTCATTCCCTGGAGCTCTGGAATGACACACTGTGAATGATTAACTGCAGCTATACTGTAGGGTCTTTCTTTCTTTCTTTCTTTCTTTCTTCAGGTAATATCATATAGACTGTCTTTTGTGACCAGTTACAGTGAAATATGACCGCTCGTTATGTCCCTGTATAATGCTCCTTAATTGGAAAATTCCAGTACTTCACAACTTGGGTCTTTTTGTCTCCATTTTGGACAATGTTAGCATTACGTGAAAGCAAAAGTGCCCCGGGGCCGCAGACCATCACATCATGCTTGTGTGGTAATTAGATTATTTGCAATTTTGTTATACCAGGGTCTGTAGACAGGTCCTGTGTCAGTTCTTAGTTCTCAGTTGTAATACCTGCATTTTTTTCAATCAATTTTATGCTTAAAAGATCCATATCCTTAAACTAATTTGAGTTAAATCACATTTTAACAAACAATTTACAGGAATACTGGTTGGTTGCTGGGGCTCCAGGTAAAATGGGTTGGGGAACTGGTGTGTTGGGGGCTCAATATCTCATTTTTGCCCCTGGGCCCATTAGTGGCTTTATCCAGCCTTGACAGCATGAATAGCAAATAATCTGTTTTCTATTTATCAATGAAGGGTGTTGATGGCAGAAAGGATTACAGGCAATTAAAACATCCTTATATACGTTATTTTAATGCAACTGTAATAATATGTTTGTGCTCTTTGGTTGTATCACGTGAGAGCGGTCAGACATCTTTTTCATGTCCTTTTCCTCATCCCTGTCTCATCTGGATTATTTATCTGGTTGCCACTGTATTATTTTAGGGATTTCACAGGTGTACTGCTGGATCCAAGTCTCAAACCAATTCTTTTAACATCAACAAATATATTTTTGTTTGTCACTTTGGACCATCTTACATCACTTGTTGTCATCCTGTTGGACTTCTCCTGTGTGCTGCCCAGGCAACATCTCTTGTTGCTGTGTAAACTATAACAGCAATGATCGTCCAGATTAACCTGCAGGAGATTGAGCTGCACAATGTCATATTGGGAATGGGCTGCTACGTTTTATGGTTACATTTGTTTAGCACTTTGAATAATTGCTTTGCTGATTAAGTTTGGGTTGAAGCGTTTAAAAGTCTGCTGAGGCTTGTTCTTCTTTGGTTTCATTGGACTCCAGCAGATAACTCATGTCTGCTGTCTCTACAGTGAAGAGGGGGATCACAGTGTGACACTAACCTGTAGATATATTGGCCATTTTAATGTTTTTTATTACATGGTTGATCGATAAAACCGTAATACATTTGTGTATCTCAGTCCCCCATCCCCATGAGAAACACATTGTCGCTGCTCTATAGTCACTCCTCTTACAGCCCTGAGGTTAAGAGGCTGCTCTTGTCAATTAGAAGGCGATCAGATAGGTGGAAGAGCATATGACAGTGAAACAGCAGAAAATAGGATTACTTTCCTCATCGTCAGAGGAGAGTGCACTGGCAGTCAGTCTTCAGCGTTATCAGATTACTTCAAATGCTCCGCTGTGGTTGGCAGCTACAGTAGACGGGCGCTGTATGCATTATCAACTAAGCATTAGTCCTGATACGCTTTCAAGTGGATCAAAGTTCCTTACTGTTTTTTTCTCTCTCCAGCCTGTCAAGTATCTCAACACAGGCTCAGGCGTCCTCTCCGTTACCCTGATACCTGTGCAGGTGGAACATACCTGCAAGCTGACATTAATCCATGAAGCCAAAGTGCTGAGTGGGATTTTAGGCTGAGAAAATATTAGCACCAAAGTGTCTACAATGTCATCTCGACAGGGTGGGAATGTTTCACCATTAGCCTTTTCTGTGTGCTCAGAGTTGCAGTGGAACTAGAGGACCCATATTAATGAGATCTCTCCCTCTCGTTCTCATTTTCTATCCCACTTTGTCTGCTCACACAAACACACATACATGCAGACGTATACTTACGCACACACACAAACACACTCTGTCTCCGGCTCCCAGCTTACTCCTCGTCCCCGAGTAAGATCAAAGTCCTGCCTTGTCTTTATGAATACAACATTACCCCGTGCTTTATTTATTTATATCCCTACCTGTCTTGAACCTTTTAATCAACTGTGAGAGAGGTGTATTAAAAGGATTTCTCTGCTACTGCCCGTATATCAGAGGGGTCACCTCACCTCATTTTATATAAAGATCCTTGTCTCTGAAGTCTGATATCATTGAAGGAAACAATGGACTGGAGATATGAAAGTGTTGTAAATATTCATTCATCCTTGCTGAATTCCCTGCTGACAGAGCCGGCTGAGTCTTGTCAAGAGCTTCAAAACCACCAAGAGTCTTCTGTTAAAGCAGATCATGAATGGCTTGATGCTCGCACTGGCATGTTCCGAGTGGTTTATGTTGTTTGTAGCTCGCAATACTTTGAGAGTGTTTCCAAAAAAATAATGCTAGAATACATTTTAAATATGTTTCAGTGGTTCCCAACCTGGGGATCAGGACCCCGACAATGGGTCATGACATTAATTAAAGGGGTCACATGATGATTAATAGAAAACAAAAATCTCATATGCAAAGTTATCTGTGTTTTTTTATTTTAAAATACTGTATTTTTTTGTATCTCTTCAGGGCTCAAACAATATTAAGTTTGTACATCAATAACGGTTAGGCTACCATGTTCACTATCTTCGTTTAGCGAGTTAGCATGCACAAAATACCCGGCATTAATATAGCAGCAAACAACTATTTGCTATGTAAAGATATACAGTATATAATAATGTCAAGATTCTCCTTCTGTGTGTGTTGTAATCCGAGCTTCTCCGTGCTTTATTGACATATAGCCGGGCTTTTTAGTGCATGTTCAAGCATGTGAGCGTGCCCCACTGGGTAGCTGGCAGCCGCGGCTTCTCTCATACGGCGGTTACAGCTGATAACGCTGTCCCGACCAACGGCGCTATTGTGGAAGCATAGCATCCACCCTCCTTTGTTACAAGCCAGCGACTCAGCCGTCGCCATGTTAAGAGCCATGCAGAGGCAATAGAAATGCTCCCAATCTCGCATATTGCACCTTTATTTAGTATTAAACACAAAGTAAAGCTGAGGCTGATGGGAATGTCATTCGTTTTTTGCAGGTATTTGGTCGTAAACCAAAGTGCTGGAATTATTTTGACCTGATTATGGTGCTAGATGAAAAGTCAAGGGATCACCACAGTTATTACAATTCATCATGCATGTCTGTACAATCTTTTATGGGCTTGAGTTGGTGCTATTTGGTCAGAGCTGACTAAGCTAATATAGGGAACCTAATGATGTCTGAACCTGACTGATGCATGCACAGGAACGATTTATGCACACATGGACTCCCATTTCAGTCAATACTGTTGAGGTCAGGGTATTTCACTCTGCCAGCTGATGAAGCTGGTTAATCCAATCGGCTTCCTTTGTTGAATCCATATTAGGTGTGACCTTGCTGAAGAAAAAACAGTTTTAAAAAAGTGAATTTCCGTCGTTACTCTATAGAGTTATGTAGGCGAAACACCTCATGGTAACATTCCTCACAAGTGTACATTCAACAAAGTGGCGTCAGTGATTGTGTTGTACGGCTTCTTAAATGTTAAGTTATTATAGTTGCCTGCCAACACAGGATAGAGGTGGTTAAAGCGGTTTTCCACTGCCCTTTTAAAGTAATTAATAATTCTTAGTCCTTCATTGTGTCTCTGAGACATATTTACAATGACAGCCAGGGAGGGGTTTTTACCGTAAAGGTCATGGTTTGGACCTCCAAGGACACTGCTGGGAATGTGATGGTCAAAACATGACCAAAAAGTCTTTCAGTGTTGAAAAGGTTAGAGGTTTACTGCAGATGTTATTTACTTCCTGTTGGGATGTCTGCAAAGGTTATGGCATGTTAAAGGTTTAAATATTCACGAGGCACATCTTGTTTTTTGTCATATAGTTTGCTCTTCTCATTTATGTGTTTTCTTGTGAGCATCGGAAGAAATCCATTTTTCTTTTAACAGTTTGCTGCCAGCTATTTCATCTGTCACACACCTGGAAATTACTTATTACAGTAATCATGAAGCTGTGATTTCAATTTTCTCTTTTCCATCATTATTTCATTCTAGCTGAGCGTTTTCATATCCATACGCACGTTATGTCTTCATGCTCTACTTCCTGTCGATCACCTAACACCCACAGTTAGAGATGCAACTTGTCTTTGCCTGGAAATGATTACTCAGAAACACTGAGTTGAATTTACAAACTCATGATGGTGTGACCTCCGGAGGATGTCCAACCCTAACACAGGAACTTATCTCAAAGAACAACCTTTATAGACATTGTGAGTTAAAGGCTCAAGTTGAAACATTTAACCAATGAATTGTGGGTAGAGGTATTATTTGACTCATGTATAACACAACCATCTACTTTGCAGTGGGGCCTACATGTTCTGGATTTGACCAACTAGTCTCAGCAAGGGGCAAAAGACCACTTCATAGGAAAGGTTTAAAGGAACAGTGTGTAACATTTAGGGGGCGCTATTGGCAGAAATGGATTACAATATTAATAAGTATCTTTTCTTTAGTGTATAATCACCTGAAAATAAGAATTGTTGTGTATTCGTTACCTTAGAATGACCGTTTATATCTACATACAGAGCGGGTCCTCTTCATGGAGCCGGTTGCCATGTTTCTACAGTAGCCGAGAAGGGACAAACTTAACACTGGCTCTAGAAAGGGTCACTTGCGTTTTCACGTTTTTCACATTTTCACATCAGCAACCGTATCTCCTACATGATTGGCACACAGGATGAGTTTCAGGTGGTTGCAATCTGCAACCTCACCACTATAAGCAGCCAAATCCTGTACTGCACCTTTAAAACTGGGGTTAATATATATATATATATATATGTATATGTATGTCAAAAGCAACAAATATATATACATATACATATATTTGTTGCTTTTGACATACATGTACATATGTATGTACATGTATGTCAAAAGCAACAATCAAATGTCTCAAATAGCTCTTTTTTTGCTGACCCACATTTCAGACACTCGTATTTTCAAATCCATTTTCGAGAGTATTTTCAGCGAGCTCTGATGGTCCACTCATATATCTTATCTTTGGTGCTCTTTGAGATGTCGTGGCAAATTAAAATCAGTTGCTGTCTCGAGAGTGATGAGAGTGAGGCAGCAAACACAATATTTGTCTCCTACAGATCTCTCCTACAGTAAGAGTGAGCACAGCTATATTTAGCCTTATAAAGTAGTACAAACAAAGAAACAATAAAAAACATCTACATGCCATAAAACATATTCCCGTACCAAGTGCCCTCCTCATAAGCAGGAAATCTCAAACATCTACACTGCCTGCAGGGGAGCTAATAAAAGGGTGACCTGATGACACAGGGGTCATTATCCTGTCCATATCCTGTCACCCACAGACACCCAACTTAATTCACTGTCTGCAGTATTATAAATGCATTTCATTATAAAGCTTACACAACATTCATATAAAATGTTTCATTACAAAACTATATGATTACATGCCGTACCACAATTTCCAGAGCCAAAATGAAGAAAAAAGATGCATGTTGAAAAGCATCCTAATCACTGTCAACTGATATATCTTTTTTCACAAAATTTTCTTCTGGAACAACCTGTCAAGTGCTCAGCTGGAATCAGTGTCTGTTTACCTGTCACCCTAATATCTGTAAAGCAGCTCTATCCTTGTATGACTGACATCAAGCTGCAGCAAACAGCCCTTTTAGACAGCTATCAACAGATCTGTGACACATCAAGTTTCTTTCTTCCCCAACAGTGGAGCTGTATCAGGCCTCAGAAAAACACAGGGCCATCAATAAATGAACAGGAAAGCAGGTGGTACTGAGAGCGCGGGTGTCCATCTACTTTGCTAACGTCTCTCAGCAACTTCGGATGAGCGACTATTTTTGGACGCCGAGTACTTAGTATTGCCTGTTTCAAACTGCCCACTAGTACTAGATAAGAGGAAGTCTGTGTGTGAGTGTATTTCAAGGTTAGAATAGTAATGGCATAGTTGAAAACAACAAAATATGGAACTGTATTCTTTTAAAGGTGCTCTATATATGATATATCCAAAGCATTAATAAAGCAGCTAACAGCTATTTGCTATGTAAAGATGTAGTAAAAATATAAAGATAACGTTGTAATCCAAGCTTTTTTTTTACATAGCCGGGCCAGCGGCGCATGCTTTTAATGCATGTTCGTGTATTTGAGCGTGCCCCACTGGCTAGCTCATGGCTAAGCCATGTTGAGAGCCGTGCAGAGGCAATAGAACTGCACCCCAATTTCGCATTTAGCACCTTTAAATTACCTTAAGACTATGTACTCTTAAGATAAATACATTTAAAAGAAAAACACTGCTTATATAACAAGGAGCCAATGGAAGGTATTCTACATCAACATAACTTGAATTTGCCCAACTTAATTTGTCAGATTTTCTTGTAGGCTATTTGTACCACTTTACCATTAAAAGGAATAGTTCAACATCTTGGCATAAAGCCTATATGCTTATTTGCTCTCTTGCCGAGAGTTTAAAAAGATCAATGCCACTCTCACGTCTGTTAAATCTGTTAAATATGAAGCTACAGACTGAAAATGGGTGGAAACAGCTAGTCCAGCTCTGTCCAAAGGTACTGCACCTCTGAAACTCACAAATTAACGTTATATCTCATTTCTTTGGTTGTCATTGTTTTGTTCCTTTAGATTATGCTTCTGATTACAGTTTTGATGAGGTGAATATTTTATAATATATTAAGGTAACAGTGAATTATATCTTCCAAAATACGCAACACTCCCGTTCACAATTCTTCTTAAGAAAAGTACATATACAGGATCAAAAAAGTACATTTTGAGCCTATATTGTCTCATTGTCAGGTGAATCAAAAATATATTTTGAAGGCAGCACACCCGATCCCTTGTGTTGTTGTAGGCCCTATGAAAAAAAAAAAGGATGAGGGCAGCTGGCATTCTTTCTTAAAGACGATCAATCATTCTTTCAAGCTGAAGATACCGAGTGCAAAATCAACCTGTAACGTTTTCACCTTCATCCATGTGTGCAGCTGTGGGTGTATTTGTGTACATACACTCCACCACACCCGCCGGACTACAGCTCAAGCTCCTCAGCCCTATTATTATCATGCCAAGGTCAGATGAGTGGGCAACATAGCAGAGGAAGACAGATAAGTACGATAGAACGGTTAGATAAATCAGGCTACTGCATTTTCCATTCACTGATCCAGTCCAGAAATGTAAAGGCCCTGTGTTTGCTTAGTGCTGAATAAAATCCTGTCTTTTCTCTGTAATCCTGCACTTCTGAATCACTTTAGCTGACACGAAGGAAAGCTCTGCACGATGATACATAGCTGCAAAAACACATCAGTTGAGGGGCTATCATGAAACTACAGCGGCACACTTCTGGGGAGATAAAGTCATTAACCACTAAATAGCTTTTAGGCAGCTATTGTGTACGGTGTGTACGCGGGTGTGACAGAGAGATTGGAGGAAATGAGGGAGAGAGAGAGGTGGGAGGAGAGAAAATTGATAAATGAAGCAAATTTGGAAGTGAAAACTTTGGGGAAAAGGGAACACTGTGTGTGAGAAGCAGCTGTCACCTGCTGTAGGCCACTTTGGCTGATACAAGTACCTCGGGTGCTGATGAACACCTGACTTTTTGGAGAGGTGTTAAATTATTTGCCGACTTCGCAGGTGCAGCTTCAAGACGGGGATGTAAATAAGATGGAGTGTGCACAGATGTTGAATACTGCAGCTACTCTTAGCTCCGTGAATCCTGAACGTCATTATGCAGCTGTGGGAATATCACAGTTTCTCTGATCTCTGTAAATCCTGCACGATTATACAGCTCATATTAGGCTTCAAAGAACATGGGAAATGTGCTATACAGTAGCTTTGTGTGACATGCCATCAATAAAGACAGGCCTATGAGTTGGTGACCAATTAAGTTAGACATATATAATTTCCTATGAAATAAGCTTTACAAGCGCTTTCATGAAAGTGTGTTTAATAATAACCAATTAAAAGTTCTGAAAGACAAAAAAAAAGGTCTGTTTTGCCACTGAATTGACATTTTTAAGATAAGTGGCTGCACAGTACAGTACATAGCTACAGTGCAAGTAAAGTGCTGACTTACAGGTTTACTAGCGTTTACATCAATATCCAGTGAACTGTGCGGAAATGGTTGCCCTTTGCTTTTTACACATATACCCCAAGGGTAAATGAGCTGTGATTCAGACACTGCTCACCCAATAATCATCTCCAAACACCTTTAAAACTCAAAGTCAGCACTCTAATCTCTGTTTCCAGTTCGCAGTAGTAGACTACAGCCAAAATGATAAAACACATATTACTGTTCATATAACTTACTCAGTGCCCATTCTATAAATTAATATAGGCTATTAGCTGTGCATGTATATATAGACCCAGCCATAATAGTGGCTTTTTGGGGGAAAAAAGTGTATGTTTTGTAAGATATTTCTTATTGGTAGACCAATAATATTGCTTCAGCTCACCTTTGTCGGTGTTGGTGTATCTATTGTAATTTAATCTTAAACATGTATGGTGTGCGTGGTAGGTCCATATGAGTGGGGCTTCTATGAACCATGACAAAAATAATCAGTCATTCAGTTAATCAATACAAAATGTAATGTTTATTTCCAAATAGGCCAGTTATTGCCAAATCTGAATTGAATGGACTGTTTTTATGAAGAACAATAAAAAAATGCTTAGTTTTCACCTGTTACTCTCTCACCAGCAGACTGAGGAACAGTTTTTTCTGGCAGGCCATCAGACTTTTAAATAGATAATTCATACGACACTTTCTCTCACAAAAAGTGCAATAAACAAGTGCAATATCTCAATCATATATCTTATACTGTATATACTTTATATGTTCTTAATATGCCTGTATATGTTCTTAATATGCCTTGTACAAAGTATTTCCTTTTATAATTGTAATATAACTTATTATTTTTAATGGAGCTTCACACAATTGTACTTGTATAACCAGCATGACAATAAACATCTTGAATCTTGAATCTTGAATCTGCTGTTTGTATTCTAGCATGTATTCTATATAGGCTACAGGCTATACATACTGTATATACAGTTTATATAGGGTTACAGTTTATATAGGGTTACCCTATATATATATAAACTGTATGTATATATGGTATATATATATTCATATACATACATATACTATATATACAGTGTATATGGTATAGATATATATATACATATACATACATATACTATATATACAGTATATATGATGTATATATATATACATACATATACTATATATACAGTATATATATATATATACTGTATATACAGTATGCATGGTATAGATGTTTCTATTCTATTCTTTTCCATCTTGGGAAGCTGATTGGCTGTGAGACACAAGGTGGGCGGGCTCATGCCTCTTTAACCGTCACTGATTGGTTGTTTACTTGAAATCGGGAGTTCTGCGTTCCTGATTGGAGGAGAGCATCAGAAGGCTCTTCGTTCTGATTGGTTAAAATATCTGGCGGGATGTTGTTGCCTCCAAGTTTTGAATTTTCAAAGTGTTTCTCTTCATTCAAGCGTCGACACGAATTAGTGCAGCCAGGCAGCAGCTTAGGTGGTGTAGTTGGTTAGCTAACGTTAATTAAAGACGTCTTCGATAAGTTATTGAAAGCAGTAACGTTAAATATAAGAAGAATGGCTGAACCACTGAAGGTAACTTTACTGAAACTTCATCATGTGCTGCTAACCTGCTAATGAATGTGGAGCTACCTAGCAGCTAATGTTATTGTTAGAGTAGCTGCAGTGAAACTTCTTAGCTCTGCTTTAACATCTTTTATTAGTAACAACTTTAACATAATTATCGTTAACACACTGGTGAAGAAAAGAACAATGTTTGATGTCACTAACTCTCCTCAAGCATGAAATGTGATGTAGGCCAATACATGTTTAGAAACCATCTGGCTCACAGTGAGCTAATGTTATGTTGTATTTCTTCCTAAACAAACTAAGAAATAAGCTTTCCTTCTCACACAGCAGACCATGAGGTTGCACACATAATATAATGTTGCATTCATTTAACGTCAGCATCACAATTGAGTTGAATTCAGCAGTTTAAAGTTGGCTAATGCTGCAGATAACAGGTCCTGAAGACCCCAGGGGGACTTCACTCACAATGTGACATTATCATTGATTTGTCTATAGTGTGTGGACGACGTGTCATTTTCAAAATTATAGATAGATAGATAGATGAATACTATAGATAGATAGATAGATAGATGGATAGATAGATAGATAGATAGTAACTGTATTGATCCTGAGGGAAATTCAAGTTTCCAGCATCACAGTTCCATAGTGCAAAACATGTTAGTAAAAAGGCAGTAAAAAAGTTAGTAGTGCAAAGTACAAAAAAAAAAAAAAGGAGATGAAGAAAACTGAATATAGTACAGTGTAACAGCTGTGATACAGGACTATTAAAAAAGTGAATATAGTGCAGAAGAGACTGTTAAAAATGAGTATAATGCAGGTAACTCCAGTAGCTTAGTCTATGAAAGTGCACTGTATGCATTATTATCTGTCCTGCAGACCGTCCTCCTTAGAGAGGTGTTGTACAGTTTGATGGCTCGGGGGACAAAGGATTTCCTGAGTCTGTCTGTGGAGCACTTGGGGAGCAGCATCTCCCTTATTGTCTGCAACCAGTAAACCACTGTATAAACATCTGCCCTCCTGAAGTGTCCTTGAGCAACACATTGAAATCACATCCCAGCAACTTCAAGGGGATGACATTTTTTTTTCAGTAGACATATTTTTGTGTTCACCAATTTTTCTGAGGTTTTGTCTACATTAAAACTCAAGAATCAAGTAATTACAACCATGTGGAGCTGTTTGAGTGTTATTGCAGATGCTGTTGGTCATTGTGTGGAGGTTACTTGTAACCAGGGAATGAAATTAGCACCTGCCACCTGCCAAATACAGGGTAAATGTTGGCTGTGGCAGGTGAAATTTTAGCATACAATGCTATTTTAACATATAATTATTAAATTAGGTTTATAATAAAGTAATTTCGATACATTTTTAAGTAAGTACTGGGGTAATTTTGCAGTAATTCCAAAGAAATTTCAAATAGGTAACTTGCTAATTATCACCTAATTACTATGAAATTTGCAGATCTGTAAAATGAATTGTTACCAAATATAGTCATGGATTAAGGTTACATGATATATTCCATAATTCTACAGTCTGGTACCACTGAGTCTGTGTTTACAATTTTTAAGCATTCTACCTAGACTTCAGAAGTGGCAGACAAAAACAAAAATTAGTGGCTGGTAGAAATGTTCAGTGACCTGCCACAGTGGCAGGTGAGGAAAAAGGTTCATTTCAGACCCTGCTTGTAACACAAACTCCTGCTGCAGTCTTGACTGCAGTGCCAGAAAATTAAAAGATAACCCTGTGTCATTCACAGCAGACGTTCTTTGAAAACAAGCCGGTGGAGAAGACGAAGAAAGATCCAAAGCGCATGTCTGTGGAGAGGATCTATCAGAAGAAGACGCAGTTGGAGCACATTTTGCTCCGACCGGACTCCTACATCGGCTCTGTAGAGCCTGTCACTCAAGTAAGAGGTCACACAGCAATGTCTGTGTCTTTTGAAATTGATGGCTTCTCTAATAAACCTTTATTGATTTAAGTCCTTGGGTAAATCTCACAGGAGCTGATGTGAGCGTGGACTATTTTAGATATTTTCTGAAGAATTTTGCTCTCACTGCATGGTGCATGATGTTGATTAGAAGAACAAAGCACTAATGGTTCACATTATACAAATTTAATACCTGATGACCTTTGTAATGACTAGTTGATTTCTTTCCTCAGCAAATGTGGGTGTATGATGAGGAAGAGGGACTGAACTGCCGTGAAATCTTGTTTGTGCCTGGGCTTTACAAGATTTTTGATGAGATCCTTGGTGAGTAAATAGCTCTAATTTTACATGGTGTTTTAATAGACAAATTGTTGACCACCTATTAGCGGGCCTACTATACTGATGTTTTAATTCTTTCAACAGTAAATGCAGCTGACAATAAGCAGAGGGACAAGAGCATGTCCTGTATCAAGATCAACATTGATGTGTGAGTAATATAAAATATTGCACGACCAAGATCTCAAAATATCTTATAATCCTACCACAGTGTGCCTTTGCTTGTAAGTTGTCAGATAACCTCAACTCATATCCAGCTCAACTGTTCTCCTTGGTATCACAGCAGCACATGACCAAATGTGTGTGTATGTTTTCTTTCCTTTTTAGTGAGAACAACACCATCAGTGTGTGGAATAATGGAAAGGGTATTCCTGTGGTGGAGCACAAGGTGGAGAAGGTGTACGTGCCTGCTCTCATCTTTGGACAGCTCCTCACCTCCAGTAACTACGATGATGACCAGAAGAAAGTCACTGGTGAGACTGAAGACTCTAGGAAAATGTTTTAACAATTTGGGTTTTTATTTTTCTAGTTTAAGCCATCTTGGCTTTTGGTCACGATAACACTTTTCTCACCAATGAAGTTGCAGAGATCTAGGCATGCAATGACAATGCTAGGCTCAACTTTACAATAGAGTCCAACAGCGTGAGCAACATGTGCAGTTAAACAATCAGACAAAACCTTTAACTATAATATCTAAACTATTTATTTGGAAGTGGAAATTACAGCAAAATGTCTGTTATAATCATTTGAAAGTATGATTCATAATTATTATTATTATTATTATTATTATAAATACTTACATAGACTCCATTGTAAGAGGAGAGTTTACACATTCCCCGTTTCAAAAAAGATATTTCATCTTAATGGAGGACCGGCAAACTATGATAACATAAGATCCGAGTAGTCAATCACAAGTTTCATCACAAAACGATATTATCGATTCTTTGGACAACGTTATGATATTTGCTGACATCACAAAGTCTGCCACGTCAATTAACTTCAGGGGCCTGCGATCGATATGAGTAGATATCATATGCCCATTTAAAACAATCAATTGCATTTATATCAACTCACTAAAAGCAACTACAATATGATATGACATTTTTATTACTGTGCTCTGTAGGAAGGAAGTGCACTTGGATGGAAATGGTGGTGCAATGAGAATTTCAAAATAAAGGCGTATCCTAAAGGGGAACCACGTCCATTTTTTCAAAATGTATACACGTTTTTCCAATGGCCTATGACAGTCCAAAAATATCAGTAAACATGAACAACTCTCTCCCAAATCCAAAAACTAGAGTACTAAAACTCAAACTTATGATGTCATAAGGTATAAAGTGTGGAACCGAAGATGTTATAGGTGACACTGAGAGCATCGAGGGGAATGATCTGAGTATATGGGAACATTTTCTGTGTCACATCTGAGAACACTACCATACAATAAAGCTCATTTGGATATAAAAAAAGAAAACAAACATTCTGTGGGTCTTGCAAAAACAGTCTCCAATCATTGTCTATGGAGCAGCTTCAGACTTTATACTGTATGACATCACAAGTTTGAGACTTACTTCTCTGGTTTCTGGCTTTAAGAGAGAGGAGTTCATTTTCACAAATATTGATTGCACTTTCCTAGGCCATGGAAATAACATACTGAATTCTTAATGTAGGTGATGTTTCCCTTTTAAAGATGATGATATGCATCAATGTTTTCACTTCTAGTAGTCAACAGAAATGTAATATTAAGCCACACATAGGGTTTTGTATAAACAAGCTACAGTCATGTTTGGTGTTACTCAGTAGAGCATGACATTTTTCTAGTATCCTAACCCACATCTTCATACCAATACTTGTTCTTTAGGTGGACGCAATGGATATGGTGCTAAGCTTTGCAACATTTTCAGCACAAAGTTCACTGTAGAGACTGCCTGTAAACAGTCAAAGAAGTCCTTCAAGCAGGTAGGAGGCAGGCTGAAACCACATTTGCTATTTTGTAATCAGTGTAAAGGGAAAAATGTAATTTCACGGTATGTCCATGTTTTCCACAGACTTGGCATGACAACATGGGCAGAGCAGGGGATTATAAGATCAAACCCTTTGAGGGAGAGGAATACACTTGCATCACCTTCAGTCCCGACCTGGCCAAGTTTAAAATGAGCATCCTGGACAAAGACACAGTGGCTCTGATGACCAGGAGGGCCTACGACATCGCTGGAGCCTCCAAGGGTGTCCGTGTGTTCTTCAATGGCAAGAAGCTGCCAGTAAGTTACCGTGCTGTTTCACATTTCTGTCTCACTTTCTGCATTTTTGCTTTCTGTCATCCACCCATCTATCAGCTGTCTCTTAAATTAGAAGTGGGTTTTAATTTGTCCTCTCAAATATCATTTATTAGATTCAAATTAACTTCAACAAATGTCAAGACAGCCTCCACAAACTCCATTTTCAATTTTGAAGCTGATTTAAGTTTCAGGCTAACCTCCTTCAGCTGAGAAAATCTTTTGAAAATATAACCATATAACTGATCATTGCATAAGCCTGTAGGGGATACATTTTGCGATCAACACTAAGATCACTCTTGTGCTCCAGCTTACAGGTTTCCGTAGCTACGTGGACATGTATCTGAAGGACAAGGTGGACGAGCTCGGCGGCGCCCTCACCGTGATCCACGAGGTCGTCAACGAGCGCTGGGAGGTCTGCCTCACCATGAGCGAGAAAGGTTTCCAGCAAGTCAGCTTTGTCAACAGTATTGCCACAACCAAGGTAATTTCACAGTGTATGAAATGGGCTTTAGTGATGAATTGAGTGTGGGTTATGACCTCAATGCCAAACTAGTAATTTCATTTTTTAAGTAGTCTGTTGGAATGCTGGGCGCCAATTATAATTTTATCTTAATTCGTCAGCCCTGTTTAAATTTACATCACATAGCAGCTATGAAGCATTTTAAAGCTGACTGAACTAGTAGACCAGGCTCCTTTGGCAGCAGAGTACAAGGTTGGCTGCTCTCCCAGCCACTTTGTGTCACTATGATTAAGACTTATGTCATTTATTCTCTAAATGGGATCTTGTGTTTGTTCTCTGCAGGGAGGGAGGCACATTGACTATGTTACAGACCAGGTGGTTAGCAAGCTCATTGACGTGGTGAAGAGGAAGAACAAAGCTGGGGTGGTCATCAAGCCTTTCCAGGTACAGTCATCTCTCATATTTTTTTTTTTTTTTATATGAAGCTGAAATTCCAAATATTCTCCTGTTAGCAGAGCACATAATTGTGCATGCTCCTCTCCCTCTCCATCCAGGTGAAGAACCACCTGTGGCTGTTTGTCAATTGCCTGGTTGAGAACCCCACCTTTGATTCTCAGACCAAAGAGAACATGACACTGCAGCATAAGAGCTTTGGATCCACTTGTTCTCTCAGCGACAAGTTCATTAAACAGGTGCCAACGAAAAACCACCACCGGCATTGTGTTCTTACCCTCAGCAGTGTAATCATTCCGATATCACACATCCCTCTTCATTTTTTTGTTCTCCGTAGGCCACAACCTGCGGGGTTGTGGAAAGCATCATGAACTGGGTGAAGTTCAAGGCTCAGACCCAGCTCAACAAGAAATGCTCAAGTGTTAAACACACAAAGATCAAGGGGGTGCCTAAACTGGACGATGCCAACGATGCAGGTATTGTATACCATGCCTTTTTTTTTCTCTTCTGTCAGCCTCATGAGAAAGTAAGCTGAGCTGCCATCATCCTACAGTAACCATGTTCTCCGGCAGGTGGGAAGAACTCCATCGGCTGCACGCTGATCCTCACTGAGGGAGACTCAGCCAAGACACTCGCTGTGTCTGGGCTCGGAGTGGTCGGCAGGGACCGCTATGGCGTCTTCCCTCTCAGAGGAAAAATGCTCAACGTCCGGGAGGCCACACTCAAACAGGTCAGGCCCACAGTCATTACATGGCAGCCACATGTCTTATAAGTCATATCGATACTAGGTCTGTATCGTTTGTATTTACTTTGTATAGACATGTATTGAGCATCATATGTCTGTAATTTAGTTCAGCAAACAGCTGAGAATAAAACTCGTTTGGTCTCCCTCATCAGATCATGGAGAACGCTGAAATCAACAACATCATCAAGATCCTCGGCCTTCAGTACAAGAAGAACTACAGCGACCCAGATTCCCTCAAGACACTGCGTTACGGCAAGCTGATGATCATGACAGATCAGGTGCGGCAGCAGTTTCATTTATTCTCATCTCGGACGTCTGTTTTTTATTTTTTAGTGAATCCAATTTGTATTCATTTTAAACGTACTACTCTTTAGTGCTGTCATAGAGCACCGTGTAAACTTTTTCAGGGTTGTCACCCACTTCATTATAGGTACAGTGATGCATGCAAAAGTTCAAGTGGTATTCATCTTTAGGTTTACTGATTACATTGATGTGACTGGACTCTACTGTGCTTCTGTGACAGGATCAAGACGGCTCCCACATTAAGGGCCTGCTAATCAACTTCATCCACCACAACTGGCCATCGTTGCTGCGCCACAACTTCCTGGAAGAGTTCATCACCCCCATCATCAAGGTACATGGTCTCTGAAACCACAGGATATTTTGGTCTGTGTTTGACAAGTTATTCTACTAATAAGCTAATATTAGTAGCTAAAGAATTTGAGGATACAGCATATATTGTGAACCAAAGTACTGGAGGAGTAGTAAAGTAGTCTCCCTGAATTTGCAACAACGCTGCCATCTGGTGTCAAAACCACAGAAGCACTTTCTTATTGACAACAATTCTACCGTTTATATAAAAATCACACTTCTCATGAATCCTTTTTGATGATGGTTAGCCTATATTCTATCCTTATTTTACCATTTTGTTGTCAAAGGTGAGAAGACAAAAAGTGATTGCATATTTCTTTTTCCCTCCTCTTTAGGTAACTCTCAAGAAAACTCAGCTGTCCTTCTACAGTATCCCCGAATTCAACGTATGGAAGGAGAGCCAGGCCAACTACAAATCTTGGAAAACAAAATACTACAAAGGTTTGTGATAAAACCCCCTGTGTGGTAGTAAAGAAAGACAAGTAAGCAACCCTTCATACCTGACCAATGTCAAGGTTATAGGCTTGAGTGTCATTATAATGGCTCTTTCTAACCTTTTGTGGCCTTACTCCATCCAGGTTTGGGAACCAGCACATCGCAGGAAGCCAAGGAGTACTTCTCTGATTTTGAGAGACACCGTATCCCATTCAAGTACGGCGGACCTGAAGACGATGAAGCTATTACCCTTGTAAGACGTTACCCATCTGTTTCATATCATTTCAAACTTCCTGGCTAGGATATAATTCGTAGTTGGAGTGCTAATATTTGATTGTTGTGTTTTGCCCAGGCCTTTAGCAAGAAGAAAGTGGATGAGCGGAAAGAATGGCTGACCAACTTCATGGTCAACAGACGCCAGCGTAGGGCTCACAACCTGCCTGATGTAATTTTCCAAAAGATTGCTGAACTCCATGTGCTTTATTGCTGTTTGTCTGTTAAGTTTCACCGTATCCATCTGTTGCCGTCTCTTCACAGGAGTTCCTGTACGGTCTGTCCACCACGTCCCTCTCGTACAACGACTTCGTCAACAAGGAGCTGGTACTTTTCTCCAACTCTGACAACGAGAGGTCAATCCCCTGCATGGTGGACGGTGCGTGAAATGATTATGATCACCAAGAATACGTTTGCAAATCTTAAGGGAAATGTAACATTTAATGTGTGTCTGCATTTATGTGTGTGTCTCAGGTCTGAAACCAGGCCAGAGGAAGGTGCTGTTTAGTTGCTTCAAGAGGAACGACAAGCGGGAGGTGAAGGTGGCCCAGCTGGCTGGCTCGGTGGCTGAGATGTCAGCCTACCACCATGGAGAGGTGAGATTACGTTACACTTTGATAAGTTGATTTTCCCACATATGTTTACAATGCTTATGATTTTTTTTGTAAAATTTCTGAGAAGCTTTCTTTGCTTGTCTTTTTAATGTCTAAAGTAGCCTGTTGGTTTGATGTCAGGCTACAGCCAGTTGTAGAGTTCATTAGTGGTGTAACGAACCGTAGTTGATACGTGATCCGTACGAAACAAATAAAGTTTTACTGCCGATCCTTATTGGACGATATTCAGTAAAAAATATGCGATCGGGAGATAGGCAATGCTTTCTAGTTGCCGATCCCTGATAATGTTACATTGTGAACAATATATCCATGTTGAAATCGGCAGGAGGAGAGCTGGTAGCGTTGACAGCACTGGAGCTAAGTGCTAACATACGGAGGTTCCATTGAGTTACATTATGGTGCATTCAGGCTCTATTCAGTAAAACGAGTATTGAGTAAATTCTAAAGTTATCATGAGGAATCTTGTAAAATGTACTTTTTGGCCTGAATCTTGAATAAATATAGTTGTTTAAAGGAGATGTTTTCACAGCAATATAAAATAGATAACAGAGATAGATATATGACCTGTTTAACTTCCTAGCTCTAAGCAGCTTTTAAGACAGAATTACAACTTTGAAAGCCAAGAATTTTTTAATCAATAAAAATACAATATTTTGTTTCCTAATCATTTGAATTGTGTTTTTATGCAAATAACCACTATAGATAACTATAACAAAGTACATGTATTTCAATTTAAAAACAACAACAAAAACGATCTGTATCGCCCAATATGGCTCATCGACGATAGGCAATCTGCATCTGCCGTAAAAAAAAACATGATCGGGGCATCTCTAAAAGTTTGCTCCCTCTTTTTTTCTGTTGAGCCGATCCGTGGCTCAAAACTGTAATACGATCCGAACCGTGAGTTTTGTTATCCGTTGCACCCCTAGCTAGCGTTCATGTGTTGAGAAAACAATAGTTTGTTTTTTATTTTTTTTTAATAGCTTGGCTTGTATTTTGCTATCACACATTGTATGTCGTTTGCTTTCAACTTTTACATTAATTTGAAATTGATACTGCCATCTTGGCCTTGGTCTTCTGCAAGCAGCATCTTTTGATAAAACTGTTGATTTAATCCGTTCAACTCTGTTCATTTTTTCAGATCTCTCTGATGATGACCATTGTAGGTTTGGCCCAGAACTTCGTGGGAAGCAACAACTTGAACCTGTTGCAGCCTTTGGGTCAGTTTGGAACCAGGTTGCACGGCGGCAAGGACTCTGCCAGCCCTCGATACATCTTCACCATGCTCAGGTCAGCAGCCTCCTTATAAACTACAAATGATCTGAAGCTACAGGCCTCGCGCACACATTTGAGAATGTGGGGGAATTAATTTTTTTGGTTTACCTAGTCGGTGATTAACTAAAAAAAGTTCTCCAAACTGTCTCCTTCTAGCTCTCTGACCCGCCTTGTTTTCCCAACTGTGGATGGCAACCTGCTCAAGTATAATGTCGATGACAACCAGCGCGTAGAGCCGGAGTGGTACATTCCCATCATCCCCACTGCGCTGGTGAACGGCTGTGAAGGTATCGGCACAGGCTGGGCCAGCAGGATGCCCAACTACGACATACGAGAGATCGTCAGCAACATCCACCGCATGCTCAATGGCGATGAGCCTCTGCCAATGGTGAGCACAAGAAAATGGCTGTTGTTGCTATCTTGTGTATGTTCTGGTGTACAAATCAGATGATGAGGGTGCCTTTTTGTTTTCCTCCCATAGCTTCCAAACTACAAAGGCTTCAAAGGCACAATTGAGCAGGTGGTGGACAACCAGTTCATCATCAGCGGAGAGGTGGCCATCATCGATTCCACCACCATTGAGATCTCTGAATTGCCCGTCAAAACCTGGACACAGGTTAGTCACTAAAGCTTTGTCCTTCATATTAGTGATGTGTTCAGGATGTTCCATCATGTATATTCATCATAGATGGAAGAAGTCACAGTGACGGCAACCATTGGTCTGTGGACTGCCATTAAATTAATGATTTTTAAAGTACTTTTGCGACCAATTAATTTACCTCTGTATGTAATTTCCCGCTGTTCTCTGTGGTTTTAGACCTACAAGGAGAACGTGCTGGAGCCAATGCTGAACGGCACAGAGAAGGTCCCCTCTCTGATCACAGACTACAGGGAATACCACACCGACACCACCGTGCGCTTCGTGGTCACAATGACGGCAGATAAGCTGAGCGAGGCGGAGGCTGCTGGCCTCCACAAAGTCTTCAAACTTCAGAACACCCTCACCTGCAATTCTATGGTAACTGCTCACACACCTGCACACACAGCTAATGTTTCAGTGACAGATCAAGTCTCGTAGCTTACTATAAAATCGTTTTTTTTTTTTTAGGTTCTGTTTGACCACGTGGGCAGCCTGAAGAAGTATGAGTCTGCGCTGGATGTTCTCAAGGACTTCTTTGAGTTGAGGATGAAGTACTACGGGCTGAGAAAGGATTGGTTGATCGGCATGCTGGGGGCAGAAGGTGCTAAACTCACCAACCAGGCCCGCTTCATCCTGGAGAAAGTCCAGGGAACCTTGGTCATTGGTTAGTAGCTTCAACTTTTGTTTAAAGCATACACTGCTGCGATTTAATTTGAAGGACATACAAACAGGAAAGATGAGTAGTTTGTATTTTTTTTTTATTTTGATTAATCATACATTGCAAGTTTTAACCTCAAATTTAAATTTTGAAGAAAAGCTATTTAAATGTTTTCATGTGGAACAGCTTCTGAAATTGTAATATTCCTGGAAATCACAATTTAGATGATCATTTTAGCCATAATTGTGGAGACCTAGAATGTGTTTAGATTTATTTTGATCATAACTCTTAACACTATCCATCTACTTGTAGAGAACAAGCCGAAGAAGGAGCTGATTCGCATGCTGCAGGAGATGGGCTACGACTCTGACCCAGTCAAGGCTTGGAAACAGGCCCAGGAGAAGGTAGGACACTTTGAATCACATGGCGTTCAGCTACGTTAATGAGGAATGCTCAATAATCAGCCTCCACTCCAGCAAATAACATTATGTGTTTGTGTTTCTGCTCTTAGAATGTGGAGACGGTGGAGGAAGAGACGGAAGAGACGGAGGAGGAGGACACCAGCGGGCCAGACTACAACTACCTGCTGAATATGCCCATGTGGTACTTGACCAAAGAGAAGAAAGACGAGCTTTGCCGACAGAGGGACGCCAAGGTGTGATGTTCAGCTCTGCTGCAATCTTACCGACTTAAAATTCTAAATTCAAATTAGGGTTGTCAGAGTTAACACGATAATAACCAGTTAACGCAAATTTGTTTTAATGCCACTAATTTTTTTAACGCATTAACTCAACTTGCTTTTTTAGGTTGTCACGGTCTCAGTTTTAAAGCTAGAGTGGAGATACTGGCATCACATGAAACTAGAAAAACCTAAGGAATCCATTGGTACCAACCATGTAATACTAGCTTGTTGCGAAGGAGGCTAAATAATGCTCCAAACTTGCGCTAAATTTTGGCGAGGAAAAGCTGGCACGGCCATTTTCAAAGGGGTCCCTTGACCTCTGACCTCAAGATATGTGAATGAAAATGGGTTCTATGGGTACCCACGGTAACTATGGGTCTCCCCTTTACACACAAGCCCATGCCTGTTGGGCTTGAGTTTGCCATGTTATGATTTGAGCATATATTTTCATGCCAAATGCAGTACATGTGAGGGTTTCTGGACAATATTTGTCATTGTTTTGTGTTGTTAATTGATTTCCAATAATAAATATATACATACATTTGCATAAGGCAAGCTTATTTGCCCACTCCCATGTTGATAAGAGTATTAAATACTTAAAAATTCAATATTTTAATCAATTGACAGCCCTATTTCAAATCTCTCCTTTGTAAACGCAGTTCATTTCTGACCCAACTGCTGTTTTGTAGTTGACAGAGCTGGACACCCTGAAGAAGAAGTCTCCAGCAGACATGTGGAAGGAAGACCTGGCTGCTTTCTGCGAGGAACTGGAGGTATTGGCACCACGGTTTTAGAAAAGGGATTGGCAATATTATAACCCATATGAGCATGCATGCATACTGAGCACTGATCCATTGACAAACTTCCCCCCCCCCCGAATAATCTACGTTGTGCACAGAACATTGAGGCAAAAGAAAAGGAGGTCGCCGACATGCCTGTCGTTAAAAAAGGTGGAAAGGGCAGAAAGCTGAAGGTGAAGCAGGAGACTCTGCCCACGCCGCAGGGTCGCCGTGTTGTCCCGCGCATTTCCAGCACCATGAAAGCTGAACTTAACAAGAGGGCTGATGTTAAGAAAGGAGAAGGCAAGAGGGGCAAAAAAATCAAGGTATGATTTTATTTTATTTTTTAATTAAATTAAATCACACTACAAAAAGTCTATCTTAGTCTGCCTTGATGTTTTTATAATTTTTTCTGGCACAGCACTTTCCAAATGACACTTAACATCTAGCTTGACCTTCTTTTCTATAATCGTAGAGTGAAGATGTAGTGATGAAGATGGAGTTTGGAGACGATGCGGAGAACGCAGAGCCAAGCGAGGAGGTGGGCTTGGCTGCACGACTGAGCAAGAAAACTAAAACCCAGCCAAAGGAAAAAGGTGAGCGTGGATGAAGATGTCATATAACACATCTTGAGTTGATTTTGAGTTCAGAGGTTCAGAGCTGTCCACTGAGCTTGTTCCTTAAAGATTGTTAAATATATCAGACTGTAAAATTTCTCTTCTGTGATTGTATAATTTTATTAATTTCATATAAAAAGTTAAATTTCATTCAAACAAAATGAAAAATAAGTGACGTAAAATTTATTTTTGAAGCGTTGGAACATGTTTTATTCAACAATCACGATCAAAACATAATTTTGATAAATATAGTGTCCTGTTTACAGTGGAGATACCAGACTAATAACATACTCTGGTACAAGTAAAAGTCCTACATTGAAAATGTTACTTCAGTAAAAGTATATAAATATAATCAGGAAAATGTATTTTGAGTATTAAAAGTACTCAATGCAGAAAAATGTCCCCTGTGACGGTTATACTATTATTTACTACTATATTGTATCATTAGATTATTATTACTCAAGCTTTAATGTAAAAGCAGGATTTTTTACAGTTGTACAAATTATTACAAATAAATTAAGATTATTAGAATAATTAAAAAGAAAAGCAAATCTTCATATTTATGAATCAAAATAGTTGCCAATTTTCTGTCAACTAATTGATTAATCGACTAATCGTTTCAGCTGTTCTTGTATAAACAGTTGTCTAGTTTAAGTTAAATCAAAATATCATATTTTATAAGCTCCTATGTTTTGTATTCAAACATTTTTTATCTGGAAAATAACTAAATCTGTCAAATAAATGTAGTACAGTATTTCCCTCTGAGATGTAGTGGAGTAGAAGTAGAAAGTGAATGAAAAGAAAACACTGGTGAGTAAATGTACTTAGTTTTATTCCACCACTGCCTGTTTTAAATGTGCAACCAGTAAGCAACGGCTCTTTAGTGACATCTAGTGGCAACATGTGGCAAATACATCATTTGCAAACTTTATTATATCTACCCACACTTTTCTGAATTTTACAGCAGCAATTACTCCACACCCCCGCTATGGTAACAAACAGACCCAGGAGCCAGTAAAACAATATAAAGTTTGGATGCATGGCGAGATGGGCACACAGACCTTTTTTAAATACTCTATCTACTGTAATGAAGCTGCATTGCATTTTTTTTTTTTAAATTAAAGATGACTAAGAAACACCCTTCTCTGCAGCAGCATCAAAGACCGGCAAGCAGAGCACTCTTCGGTTCACACCCGTTGCCAAGGAGCCCAAGAATAATCCATGGTCGGACGAAGACGCCAGTCTGTCCGACATGGAGGCAGAGGAAGTGGTCGCCCCCAGGGAGAAGGTCAAACGCAAAACTAAAGGTGAATCTGCTAGATGGCCGTGACCTCTATCATTGCTTATCGGTAGACTGCAATCATCTATTACGGGAGGACTTTAGTAAAACAAACTACTATTAACTAGGGCTGACCTGAAGCTGCGACCGTTGCCATGGTATTCAACCTCCAAATCCCTATTCGAATGATTAATTTACATTTTTTTTGTTTATACTGTGTATATATATATGCAAATGCCTTGGCATGAAAAGAAAACACTCTTTACATGCTCTTTAGTGACATCTTGTGGTATATATAAATATGTAATAATAATGTAGAAATACCAAAATACCCCATGAAATAAGGAATAATCCCACAACATTGTTTGCGTTGCTAAATCCGACCATTCTGTTGCCTGTTTCTTCAGCTGCGGTGAAGTACAACTTGTCCGACAGTGAAGACGAATTTGATGACTGGGGAAAGAAGGACGCTCCAAAACGGAAAGCCGCTATCAGTGATGACGATGACAGCTTTTTGCCCGAGCCCACTGCGGAGAGCGACGCCGACTCTCCAGCCCCGTCCCCCAAAGCTCCAGAACCCAAGTGAGTATGAAAACGACTTGATGTATGAAGCTTCTTTCAGTCAAGTTATTTAAACTTTTTTAAATCAACTTTTTGTCATTTTCTACGCAGGAAGAAAACGTCAAAGAGCAAACCGACAGCTAAACAAGCTAAATCCAAGTCGAGCTGTAAGTATTTTCACGGGACGCTCGTGATAAGAGCTTGAGAAATGTTGGGCTATGGGTCTGAGGTTTGAATTATCTGCTCTTTGTGGTGTTTTTGCAGCTCAGTCCGACGATCAGGCGCCTCCAGCCAAGGCTCCAGTTCAACGTAAAACTAAGGAGGCTGCACCCAAAAAACCCGCCGCTGCCAGGAAACCAGCTGCATCCAAGAAGAAGGCTGCAGGTATTTAGACGAGCCTGCCGAGCTTATTTAGAGATTGGGGTTGTAACAGCAGTTGTACACATTTGTCAGACATGTTTCTGGTGAGCACACGTCGATCGGACACTTAAGTGCATGATGGTTGAAAAGAAACAAGTTAAATGCATCCTTCCCTGATCTGCAAAGTTATTTTTTCTTGTTAACTTCTCATAGATGTGAATCAGCCGTCCGTCTTGGATGCTTTTTCTAAGTCCAAACCTGCGTCCACCACGGCTGCTAAGAAGGTTCAACCTTCGTTCGACTCCGGTGACTCAGAGGGTGAAGTCAAAGCTCCAGTTACAAAGACGAAGCCAGTGATCAAACGCAAACAGGCCGCCAGCAACGACTCCGACAGCAGCTCAGGAGACCTCATGTCACGCCTCAAGGCCAAAACAACCGCCAGCAAGGTCAGTTTCATTCAACATTCTCATTTTACAGCTAAACAGTTCGCTAAAATGTGTTTCTGAAAACATTTGAGGCGAGAAATAGGCGTTACAGTAACAGAATACTGATTCACGTTTGGTCAGCACTGCTTAGTTTTACCGTTTGATCGGAGTTCATGAGTTTCACGAGCTGTGATTGACAGCTGCTGCAGAGACTGCTCGGCTCGGATTGGTTGTTTTCCTTTGGCGCGGTGCGATCTTGCAAATGCCATTAGGAGCGCTGGGGCCTCTATATGCAATATCTGTTCACCTGAGGAGCGCAGTGAGATGCCGCGGATCCCAGCGGGACGTCAGTTGAGTAAGTGGTCCTTAATGTGTACACAGGAATGTGTCCGTTTGCGGCCCAGACCACTTCTGAATGTGGCCTGAAAGATCCGATCTCAATGCGTCTCGAGTGCGGTCACACCTGTACTAAGAGCTGTCCACTTGTGATCCGATCACCAAGGACGCATGTTGGTACCAGGTCTGAACAGGGCCTAGGAGGACACAGAGGAACATGATTTTTGTTTTGCACTACTGTCAGGATAAAGTGACCGAAAAATAACTTTTGATCATATTTGCATCATATCATAAGTTACCTACTGCAGCTTTAATGGACCACATTATTCATTTAGGTATTGTAAGTCACTATGAACACATTTTAATCATTGAGTATTTTCTCTGTTGTTGCAGAAAACCAAGAGGTGGGATGAGGACGACGACAGCTTCCAGGTTTCAGACCAGGAGACGGCAGCAGCAGCAGCTCCCGCGGTAAAGCGGGACAAGCCCTCACGCGCCCGCAAACCTGTAGCCTACATCCTGGACTCTGACTCGGATGATGACCTTTAAATTTTACTCTCCAAGTCAGTTTTAGATTTTGTATTAAAGACAGGTTCTCAGCCAGTCTTACATGTAGTTTGTGCCATGTGGTTAATATGGCTTCGTTTTCATCACTTGAAGGATGGTTGCATTTACGCTTGTGGATGGTCTGATTCATTGTACCTGTCAAATAGCAGAAGTATATACAAAAAAAAAATACTCGTGTGTTACACCCGGTGTGCATTTCCAGTTTTAGTCTTAGGATTCTTGATATGTGTTTTGTCTTGTCCTGTAAATATTTCAATGGCTGTTTCATTTTATATTGAGAAAAATAAAGTTAACTTGCTTGTGTTGATGATTGTGCTTGGAGTTGTTACTCGCTTGAGGGCTAACGGACAGATGTGTCATCTGTTTGTACAAGTCTGGTTCTCAGCTTTCACATGTCACAGGGAGGGAGGGAGGAGCGTCAGCCGCACATGTAGATATGCGGTGATGCAACGGGGATCAGGTCATTTGGGACATTGGGATGGGTAAGTAACATTATATTTCCACCTTCATCAACAAGATATAGATAAATTATCTTCTTAAAACTGTTTTTGTTCACAAGTTGAGTTTGTGATTATTCAGAGTAGTAAAAAAACAAATTCTTATCTAGTTTTTCCAGTACAACATTAACGGACCGATCTAAAGTCATATAACTACTGGGAAACAATCATTTTATTGCTTACATCAAAGAATTGAACTTCAAACCTCTAACCTCAATTAAAAAGGTCAGGTGTATATTAATGCCTCTGACTGAATGAAGCACACTGTATGTACAATTAATCAGCTTTATGAAAGTTCTCGTGTTGACCGTAGTGTCCGGGGAAACTGTCGGTACAGCTTCCTGCCATTTAGGAAGCTCTTTGAAATGCTCATCAAGACTTTGCCTTTCTTGGGTAAACATCACTTCTGTCTGGGACGCTTGATGGCCACAGATTAGGACTGAGCAGGAATTTCCTAAACTGTTGCCGCCCTCTCGATCATTAGCCCGGGCAAACCTCAATCACAGAGAGAGTGAGGGGGAATATACCACGAGCTGGTGTTTGGATACAATTTTTTATTTGTTGAAATCTTCCAGCAGGACAGCGGGACAAAACAAACCAGAAAAGACGAAACAGGATTTTGAAGGATTATCAGAGAGGGTAGGTTTCTCATGTCCCTGCTTTAGGTAAATGCTAAACCTAAGGAAAGTTTCAGACCGGCAAGTGGCTCAACCAGCTGGTGTACTTCCACAAGTAGCAACTTGTAGCTGATGAAAACGGTTTTGTCCTCAAAGTTAAGGTTCAAATGTGCGTAGAATAACAAACATTACTGGATAGACTGGATGTCCCATTGTGGTGGTTCAACTGTTTTCTCTCAGAAAGACTGAGCCCAAAGACTGTATTGAGTATGATTAGGAAAAAAAAAAGCCACAACATTTGTTGTGATTGGTCAAAAGTCTTGAAATTTGGTACAGACATACTTTGAGGAAGTATCTAACGGTACAACTTTGAATTTTTTAGATCACATGTAAAATCTCACTTTTATTAGGGGTTAGGGAGTAGCTCTGCTGCCGGTCCCTCTTGTTTTTGTCAATCTTCTTCTTCCTTTTCGTCTTTCTGCCTAGGAAATCTACCTTCCCAAGCAAGAAAATAAACTGAACTTTGCACATAAATCCAGTCCTTTGCCAAACTTCCTCAACTGGCTTTGTGGGACAATAGTCCTGATGGTGGCGCTACAGCAAACGATTAAAGTTTAAGACTTTATTCACAGCAAATCAGCCTTATTTGCTAGCACTTTGGCCCTAAGTGAGCAGAACTGTCCAGATGCTTCAACCTGGCAGGAATTATGAAGTACATCACTCTGTTTTTCTCAAAAACTGTAAAAGTTATTAAACTTATCTCCTCCCACGTTTTACTCAATCTTCAGACTGTCCTCCAAAAACGATCCAGACAGATTTTTTAATTGTCAAAGATTGAGCCCACAGTGCATCAAAACAGTTAGTTTAAACAGCACTACTGCAAATTCTCGCTAAATAAAGCTCCAAAGTTCATGAAAATAAGTGAGCAAATTATCAGGTCATTGTAGATGTAGGGTGGTAAATTTCAGAATTTGATCTCAAAAACATTATTTTTTTATTCTATCCTCATGTGAACCATTGCAGTCAGTGGAAATCAAGCATTGTTAAACATCAGTTTGTCACTTATGGAGCAATCAATCTTTATTAAAATACATTTCATAGTAACATCTTTATTAGTGACACGAGTTTGAAATCTGCCTTTACATGCAACTCTGGTGATTGCCTGTGGTGAGTTCGAGACCCGATCGAGACAGAACGAACATGCGAATGCCTTAAAGGATCAATGATGATGGACCGTCTTGTACTTCTCACTTGTCTTCCTCCTCTTCCTTTTTTCATCCTCATCCTTCTTCTTCTTCTTCTTCCTCAAAATGCTCGGCCCCGACCCACAGCTTAGCAGCAGCTATAATTAATAGTCAGGATCTTTGAAAAACTAGGAAAAACGCTAACATTGTGTTTACGAAATGTTTTCCATATGAAATACATTTTTTACACATATTCATATGTGTGCATATCTTTGATATGCAACTTGTTGTGAGTTCATAAATACCAAATACTTGATTGTGCTCTTGTAGTTTCTGAGATACAGCTATTTTCTCATCATACTACTGTATATTTGGGCACATCAGACTACTGTTTTTTCCTAAAATATAATGGAGTCTATTGCAAAAACAGAACACAATCAAGTATTTGGTATTTATGAACTCACAACAAGTTGAATATCAAAGATATGCACACGTATGCATATGTGTGCATATCTTTGATCTTTTCTTATCATACTTTATCTAGTATTTAGGCACATGGGACTACTGTTTTTTTCCTCAAATATAATGGAGTCTATTACAAAACCAGTAGTCCCATGTGCCGAAATACTAGATACAGTATAGTATGATAAGAAAAACTCACTTTCCAGCTAAACAGTTTGACCGATTGAATTCACATCCGTGTTTAGGCAAGCCCAGAGAACACTTCCACCAAAGGAAGGAGGAAATTAAAAATGTCAGTTGTGGGCAATAAATGGGAGTACGGTCATGTGTTAAATGAAACCTCAAGAAAATGAGACCTATATAGGCCAGTGTTATTGTTTTATTGTCGTTAAATTGCTGTCATTGCAAGTGGTATAATCATGTTTCATTTTTTGTTTCAGGTCATCGGAACGTGAACACTATCACCATTGTAGACGCATAAACCCTGGGCCAACCTTTGACCTGCAGATTGGCCTGATTAGTCTCACTATGAGTCATGACTTGAAGATAATAAGAGACATTTTACTTTCTTTTCTTAACCACAGACAGCATTTGCTGTGAGACGGACAGGTGGACAGACTTTCAAGAAGAAGCCAAGACCAAGAAGCGCTGCAACCATGAGTGAATGGGGCTTCCTCAGTAGCCTCTTCGACAGCCTCCAGGCCCACTCGCCGATGCTCGGTCGTTTCTGGCTCTTACTCATGCTTGTCTTTAGGATCCTGATCCTGGGAACTGTAGCCAGCGACCTGTTTGAGGACGAGCAAGAGGAGTTTTCCTGCAACACCCTCCAGCCGGGCTGCAAGCAGGTGTGCTATGACCTGGCCTTCCCGATCTCCCAGTTCAGATTCTGGGTTTTTCACATCGTCCTCATCGCTACGCCTGCCCTGGTTTTCCTCATGTATGCCATGCATCACCACAACAAGAGGGACAGCTGCTCCAAAGCCAGCCAAATCAGCGGCCAGGACTACGGGGAAGAGCTCCGTTTGAGGAGGCTTTACATCGTTAATGTGGCCTTCCGCATATTGGCTGAACTCGGCTTTCTAGTGGGCCAGTGGTGGCTCTACGGCTTCAAGGTGGAGTCCCAGTTCCCCTGTAGCCGCTTTCCCTGCCCCTACACAGTGGACTGCTTTACCTCGCGCCCTGCAGAGAAAACAGTCTTCCTCTGCTTCTACTTCGGTGTAGGGGTGGTATCAGCCATTTCCAGCTGTGCAGAGCTTTTCTTCAGCTCCTTGAAGTGGTTCTGCATGAGCCAGCCGGCCTACGCCCCGGAGCGCCACTGCGTCTGCCAGAACCTCCAGAACATCAAGCAAGAGGAGGCGGAGGCGGAGGTGGAGGAGAAACCACGAGGAAGGGCAGCGTCAGAGAGGCTGCCCGGCAGCGTGAGGCTCAAGGGAGGGTCGCAGAGGAGCAGCAGCGCGAGCAGGAAGGTCTCCAGCATCGGCCACAAGCACAGTGGAGGCAAATATGTGAGCCCCAGGACATTCATGGTGTGACATTCAAACATGCTGCAATCACTTTATCTAAATGTTATAAAGATATTACTATTGCCTGTATGCCATTTCACTAAAAAAAGTATTAATGAGGGAAGGAGTTTTCTTTGATGGGAGACATCATAAGGAAGTTCTTGGGAGACAGTCCTTTAATCAGGAAATGAGCAGAAGACTGATGGCGCTGATAAGGCGGACACATTGTTGACTTTTGGTCTCATGAATCATTACAGAACATAAACAGTTCAGGAGGGAAAAAGATTCTGGATTACGTTTGTTTAACACTGATTGCTTTTTTTGTTTCAAAGAGAACTGATTGGACGCCCCTGAGCCACACCCTTGTTAACGGGAAAAATAGTACATTGTGTTATTCCAGATGTTTTGGACAGAGAAGTCAAAATCTATAAATGAAGATAACTCTCTCTGTAAACTGGAAACCATTTCTGAATTCTATTTTAGTGTTTTTTTACTTTAAAGAAATAGATATTTGCTTTTTTTTTTTTTTTTTTACTGTGAATTAGAGAAGCTCAAGTGAACTCATGTTCTTACCAGTGAGCAACTTCCGGCTCTGTAAAGTGAAGTCAATGCAGAAGTGCTTTAAACTTGCATTCTCTCTAACAGCCAGCAGGGGGCGACTCCTCTGGTTGCAAAAAGAAGTCTGATTGTATAGAAGTGTATGAGAAAATGACCCTACTTCTCTCTTGATTTATTACCTCAATAAACATTGTGAACATGAGTTTATGGTCTCAATCGCTAGTTTCAAATCTTCTTCAATACAGCATGATGTTCATTTAGTGAATAATGGTCCCATTTAGAGTCAAATAGACCATAAAGCAGGGGATGCTTCAGGGCGTGGCTACCTTGGGATTGACAAGTCGCTACCATGGCGTGACCTTTCACAGTGTGTTTTCAGTTTATGAAAGTTAATTCTAATCTTTTTGGTTGCCTAAAAATATCTTATTCAGCATTCGGTTGTACTTAGCTCCACCCTCTCGTGTCACTTCTGGTTGCAAAAATCCAAGAAGCTTAGAATCGGGACAGTCCTGGACAAACCGGGACGCCTGGTATGCTAACCCGTTTCTGTGAGAGTGGTATCAATCTTCTCATCTAACTCTCAGCAACAAAGCAAATATGAGTATTTCCCAAAATGTCCAACTACTTTATTAAGTGAGATCAGCTGGTGTGACAGTTATTATGACAGAGAAGTAAGTTAGCTTCTATATTGAGGCATTAATAGCAGTAAATACATTATAAATTCAGCTGGACTGGTTGTTCAGGTTTTACATGTGCTACGTATCTTTCACGTTGTCATGAATGAATGAATGAATGAATGAATGAAAAACTGCACTTCAGAACCTTTCGTGAGATCAATGACTTTTTTTTTTTTACTAATAACACATTGCATTATGTTTGCACTTTTGTAACAGATATTTATGCTTATGGTATTTTTTTGAAAGTGCACTGTGAATGGGCCAGTTGAGTGCAAAACATATCGTACAGTTATGATATGATTTGTGAGTCACAGTCTCTGTTTGTTTAAGAGACTGCTGTTGCAAAATGTGATTTGTCCAACTACATGCCAGAAACAAGCTGAGTAGCATTTTTTTCGTATTCACTGTGTGTCACGCAGGCTGTTGAACATGAAGCTACTTGCTACTTTGTTCATCCTGCATGTAGAAATGTTATTTACCTATACCTGGGTGGTGTAAGGGACTCAAGTCAAATCAGCCTCATATCACGTTACACCTGCAGAACATGAATATTAAAGTTCCCCTCCACTCTAAAATGTGTTTCGCTTATTGTTATTAGATGTAAATTATTATTTAAAGTAGAGTATTTTAATATATCTTAAAACATGTCTGGAGGAGATTATTTGCAGCCTTATAGTCTCCACTTTGTCGGTTGTTGATACCTGCACAAAGTAATACAACACTTTCTTCTCTCACTGTTATAAGTTTATATTCTAAACACTTTATGTTGATGTTAATCTCAGATATTTGATATTTCCGCTGCTGAGGAAACCATCATAATGCCTGCATCAAAACCTGAAAATACAATAGAAATTCATGTAACAAATCCACATAAAACACCTCTAATTAATAAAATAATACAAATAAATTATAAAATAATAATAATAAAATTAAATAATAATAAATAAATACATTTAAAAATGATTTGATAACAACATCATCAAGCATTAGCACCAAACAAATAATCATGCACAAAAAGCAGCCCTATCCGTTCCTCCTCATTTTCAGTGCATGTTGTCAACACTAGGTGGCAGCAGTGGAACAGACAAACATGGCCTAGTAGAATTATGAAGCCTCTCATCTTCAGTGAGATGACTTCATTTGCAGCCAAATTATTACACTGACAGCACCCACACGCTTGAGTCACCGAGACCTCTGCGTGACACCGCGGTTTGTTAATTCATGTATATTAGCATGCCAATTGAATGAACTAGTTTTTAACGGTTACTGCTGTATATCTGCAGCGAGAGCCAAATGTGATTGTCGTTTGAAGATTTAAGCAGCCGCAGATCCAAGTGGCTCATCTAAACACAAAGTAATCTAAATACTCTGCAAAGAAGCTTATTTTTTTGACTCAAACACACACACACACACACACACACACACACACACCTCCTGCTGCTCCCTGGATGCATCATATATGCAGATTGCAAAGCGGTGCAGCTCTTTGATGTGCATAGAACAGAATTGTAGATGTGTTTTATATAACCACTGGAGAGGGAAGGAAGGAAGAGGATTACAGTCAGAACTTTCCCTGTTTCCTTTTGTTTGCTTGCGTCTCTTGCCTTTTCATGTCTGCCTTGTCAAACTGGAAGTCTGCCTGTTTCTATACCTTCCTCCTCCTCCCCCTTCTCCTCCTCCTCCTCCTCTGTCTGTGTCTTTCCATACTTCTGTCTTTTCTGAATCCGAGGAGGCCTCGCTGCTGGAGACTGTCTCAAAGAATATGTAGGGCATCTGTTTTCAGCGACTCCCTTCACACCAACACGGAGGAGGAAGATGGAAGCGATAACATCTTTCTCCCACACCCTTCCTCCACATCCTCTTCCATTCTCCCTCCACCTTGAATGAAACACTTAAGGGGCTCCCCGTGCTCTACCTGTGTCCCCAGTACAGTTGACTGACAGCTCCACATTCTGCTAAGTCATGTAGGACCGATGATGCTCGACAAAAAGCTTTCTTTTTCAAGGGGAAATACAAGAAAACGTGGCTCCTATAGTTTGCTATCTTTGCTCCAAAACAGAGGATCAGCAGCTCACTCTGTTGCATTACTGTTTGATTTGGTTTGTTTACGGCACAGTGCCCAGCTCTAAGCAAATCAAGCTGCTTGTTTACTAGCCGGAGTTTTGGTAACTTGTGACACAATCATGTTGATTCCAGTCCCTGTAAGTCAGGATAAACATGGCTTGTTCTTGATATTTTCAGAACATATGAATACTTTTATACTTTTTGCAAGGAGGTCTTCTGGAAATAACAGTTTACCGTGTGATTATAATTTGAAAAAAAAGCGACTCATTTATTGGAATAAAAAAAACATACTAAGTCCAAGGCACTCTTCTGGCAAAAAATTTAAAAAAGCCTTTATTCAATTGGCTATTTCATGATGAAATGCTAAAAACAATGCTGGTACATGTAAGATTGGGTATAAACCCACTCGTAGCGGCACAAACAGCCTTCTTCAGGGTGAAACCCTCAGCACACAGCTTTCCCTTTTTTGTGAGTACACAGACAATTGGTGATTGCAAACACCTGAGCAAGAGGCCAATAAACTCTCAGGTGACAAGTGCAAAAATGTAGTCACTAGATGGCTCTACAGGATGTCAAGAAAGCAGAGAAAATAATGAAAATAAAATAAGAAAACATAAATATACAGATAACAAGACAGAGAAAAGTAAATAAGTAATAGTATATAACCATTTATACCATGCATAAGAGCCACTACAAAAACGGACTAAAATCAATTTCTTCATTTAGTCCTGGATATGTTGTGGCCTTCATTTGGTGTATGTAAAACTTCCC
The DNA here is from genome assembly GCF_015220745.1 of Sebastes umbrosus. NCBI lineage: Eukaryota > Metazoa > Chordata > Actinopteri > Perciformes > Sebastidae > Sebastes > Sebastes umbrosus. The sequence continues at coordinate 11,180,835 of NC_051288.1, read as the reverse complement.
TTTTTGAAAATATGAATCAATATTCTGTTACTATAATGCCTATTTGCATATTATGACGAAGTAGCATGTCTGATTTGTATGCGTACTGCATGCAACAGTATGTACCAAAAGTAAAAAGGAAAAGTGATAAAATATGATTTAGAATGTAGCCTCTGTCTCTGTCACTATTCCACAGGCCACTTCATTGCCATTTTCCATCCATCCACCAAGTGCCCTCACACATTTCCTCCTTTCCCCATCACCTGACTGCCCCACCCATCTATTCACCTGTTCCCACCTTCTTCATCAGCCCTGCAGTTACCTCACCTCACCTGCATCTCCTTCACTCATCAGCCTCTCAGTTCCATTCATTCCCTGCAAGACCATCATAGTTGCTATGCTGCTTTTTTTTTTTTTTTTTGCTTTGGAGCTTCTGTTACTCTAGCCCTTTTACCTGGACCTGGACCTTGACCTGGACCAGTATCTGCCTGCCAGTAAGCCAAAATTCCTTCAATGCATCACTGAACTGATCCTGATCCTGTCTGCATTAGGGTCCTATTCCTATCACCTGTATTCACCGTACTGTGACATGCTAGCTGTTTCCCCCCGTTTCCAGTCTTTATGCTAAGCTAAGCTAACCGGCTGCTGTCTTTACTGTAAAGATATGAAGGTGGTAGTGATCTTCTCATCTTGGCAAGAAACAAATTATGGTAAAAAAAAACAACCAAAATAATAATAAAAGATTGTAATATAAGGTATCTGGAATTAATTTACCCTACAATTAGTACCACGTTACATACTCTTTTACTGAAACCTCCCTAAGAAATGACAGTATACGGATCAGTTCCTTTCTAAGAAATGAATAGGAAACTACTTGGCTTCTTTGTTACCCTGCAGGAATGCTCCTGCATAAAGCAAATAAGCATATATCCCAAAACCTTTTCTTTCAGCTCCAATGCAAATCTCACCACAAACACGTTGTTGTCGCCAGAATGCAAGTAGTGTGACCTTCGTCGCTCAAACTACGAAATAAATGCTCCAGATGTTGAATAAAGTCATCCTAACATTCCCGTTGTGGTGTGAATGTGCCCTTATAGTGATAATATACAACAAAACTTGTATGAATATTTCGTACGTGAACAGAAAGTGTACTACTGCGCCGGATATCCAGGCTCAGTTACATAACCGTGACCTTTATGACCCCTCCTTAGTGCTGACGATGCTCTATGCATTTCTGTGTGTGCTTGCTGACCTCTGGCCGGCTACAGAGCCGGTGGCCAAAGACGGCTAATATCTCTCTTCTCGCTCAAAGCCGCTGAAGCGTGCCTCCAAGTTTATGGCGTCTCCGAAGAGCTCGGGTCACCGCACATCACACCTCACCACTCTATCTCCTCTTCCTCCTCCTTCTCACCCATCCATCTGTACCCTCCCCCCCTCTCTTTCCCTTGCCACAGGGTGCACAGTGTGAATGCAGCATTTACAGTGAAATATTCTTGCTGCCTCTATTCCTCTCTCTCATCTCTCCCTCCGCCTTCACTTCCTCCTGTTTTTCCCTGCCTGGAGGAGGTGGGGGCGCAATGTGAATGGTGCATCGTCATCCGAACTCACTTTATCTCCCTTCCCTCCCCCCTTCTTCTTCTTCTTCTTCTTCTCCTCTCATTTTCTCAAGGAAAACATTGCGTAGAAGCCCCTGGGCTCGGGCCACTTAACCATGTTGCATATAGTGAGTAGAGGAGCGGGGATGAGCTGACTGCTCTGCCCCCGCTGACACAATAGCTTTGTTTGATGACGATGATGCTTCTTGGCTGCTCTCTTCGCCCCGGCGCGGCAATGTGTTTGACGGCGGTAAAGTAAACTGTTATGGTTCGTTTGTAGCTTTTGTGCCGTCTGGACATCTGGGTTTGAGGGAGCTTCTTTCCAAAACAAGATAATGCCTGTTAGTGAAGCTGCAGAGCCAAGAACATCAGGTTGCAATATACTTCCCCAACATGAATACACAAGTGTTTAGGGACAGACGGACGTCATGTGGTTCTGATTTATCCTTTTCCAATTTTTTTTTTTTTTTTTTTAGTGTGCACACTTTTGTGAGAATGGAAAAATCAATGTTCCTCTGTGATGACTGTGCCCGCAAATGGCCGATGGCATGCATAGAGCGCTGTAATGATGGATAAATGGACGGATGGATGGAAGTGAAATTGGGAGGTCGAGCACTCTCCCCTGGTTTCTGTCATCGGTGCTCACTTGTTTTGGATGTCCTTGTGGTCCTCGTGGGAGATTACAGTGTGTGTGTGTGTGTGTGTGTGCACTCAAGTGGAGGTACTGTGTGTCCTTGTGAATTTAAACCTGCGTGTGTGTGTGTGTGTGTGTGCAGAGCTGTCCAGAGCGGTGTGCTCAGCAGTCGTGCTCGGCTGCACACTAACGCGATGTGACAGGGTAGAAATACCAGCACCGACCGCGCTCTCGCCCACCCACCGTCACACACACCAACTCCACTCGCACACAGCTACCATCACCCCCCCAACTCCCCTCCCCCATCCCTCACTCACTCCACCGCACCGCGCCCACACCCCATTGGCTGTCTACTTCCGTCACTCCACGTCTTCTGCTCGGAGACAGAACCCTCCGTGTTCTCCCTCCACCCCCTTCTTTTCATTTCACCCCCAAAAAATCCTCCCCCTTGGTTGCCTGCTTACCAGCAGCATTACATGGGGCTCTAATATGCATCAGTGAGTGACACGGTATCAAATGGGACATATTACGCAATATCCCATTACGCAACGGCACATTTTCATATGTTCATCCGCCCAGCCTCGTGAGGGCTTTGCTTTCTCTCTCCTTTCCCGTATCTTCCTTTTACTAAACGATGAACCAAGGTGACAGTCACAGTAGGGGACGAGTCATTTGACATTTTGCGGTCGTCGCAGTTTGACCTCTGACCTCTGTTTCCTTCACAGCTGGCGAGTTCAAGATGATATGACAAGGAGAAATTTAAATACCACATTATCTGAACATCCTGATGTCAAAAGAACAAGAAGACACCTTTCTTTAACCTTCAGCCGCATTGTGCGTGGAAAAGTTTCGACTTTATCATGCAACACCTTGCTTCACATATTTATACCGTTACACGTTTTCACGCCTGGATGCTGATGGATAAAAGCCTGATCTTCGGCTACTAAGCGGCTCAGGGGCATTTTTCTGCTTTACTTGTTGAGTGTAGGAGAGGGCTGCTGTGTACTTTCCAATAATGATGAACAAGGAACGTGAGAAGACGTAAATGCAAAAAGACAGAAGACAAGATCCCTCACTATCTACTCCCTATAGGTTATAAGATGAGAGCTGCATATAAGTACATACACATTTCATAATAATTCAAATTTCACTTTTTCTGTCACTTCAGATCAAATTTCACATCTTTTTTTTCTGAATAAATAATATCTCAATGTGATAATGTCTTTGAGATAACACAGGAGGGCTCTTCCAGCACACTGCTGCTGTCCAACCTGTAAGATACACTCTTCATTATTTAGAAGTTGGACATTAAAGATAGTTAGAGTAGATCTACTCACACAGTGGAGATGCCTACAACTTCATTTGGTATAAAATCCTTAGAGTAGAATATGTTCTGTGAATTTATTTATGATGCACCAATACCAGTGGCAAAACTGCAATGAACATGTTATGTTATTGGCTAACTATTACTGATTAACGCACTCACGCAATCGATCTTTCGGAGGTTGTAGTAAACTCAGTTTTAAAGCTAGAAGATACTGGCATCATATGAAACTAGAAAACCTAAGAAATCCATTGGTACCAATACTAGTTTGTTGCGAAGGAGGTTAAACAACACTCCAAACTTGGGCAGAATTTTGGCGAGGAAAAACTGACAAGGCCCTTTTCAAAGGGGTTCTTTGACCTCTGACCTCAAGATATGTGAATGAAAATGGGTTCTATGGGTACCCACGAGTCTCCCCTTTACAGACATGCCCACTTTATGATAATCACATGCAGTTTGAGGCAAGTCATAGTCAAGTCAGCACACTGACACACTGACATGTGTGGTTGCATGTTGGGCTGCAGTTTGCCATGTTATGATTTGAGCATATATTTTCTTATGCTAAATGCAGTACCTGTGAGGGTTTCTGGACAATATTTGTCATTGTTTTGTGTTTGTTAATTGATTTCCAATAATAAATATATACATACATTTGTATAAAGCAAGCATATTTGCCCACTCCCATGTTGATAAGAATATTAAATACTTAACAAATCCTTTTAAGGTACATTTTGAAAGATAAAAAATGTGTGATTAATCACGATTCAATATTTTAATCGATCGACAGCCCTAATAAGTATCATTTTTCTGTTGTAGTTGGTCGAGATGGAGACAGTTTTAATTATTCTATATACTGTTATAGTTTAATTTACAAGCGTGCATCATGTTTTATCATATGTTTATGTAAAATCCTAATTTGTAAAGTGACTAATGCTGCATGTGAAATGAAGATAGTGGAGTAAAAAGTACAATATTTCCCTCTGAACTGTAGTAGAGTAGAATTATATAGTATCCCAAAATGGCACCATCACATTTTCGTCTTGATTCTGGGCTCCACAGAAGTGCTTAATAGTCAGTGGTGGAAAGTAAAAAGTACATTTACTCCAAATGAGAGTACAATTTTATTATATTTCCATTTTATGCAACTTTACGGTACTACTGCACTAGATTTCAGAGGGAAATATGGGCTTTTTACTCCGCTACACCAATGTGACATCTGTACTTAGTTATTAGAATTGACATTAGAAATAAGCATATGATGAGCTAACAAAATATAAAGCATTTTCCAAAGATTAAACCAGAGGTTCCCAACCGTTTTGGCTTTTGACACCTGACAGAAAAAACAGCATATATTTAGGTTGTTATGTTTCAGACATCTGAGTTGTTCGTAGTTCCACCAAGTAGTGCTTTGATACTTTCTAATACTTATGTACCCTTACTTTTATTCTGAATGCAGGACTTTTACTTGTAATGGGATGTGTTCCCATCACTGTTGATGGTAAAGATGGGAGGCTGAGAGAAGGAAAGAGGAGATTAAAGCCGGAGAAGGGACACCATTACTCCCCCTCCTTGCCATTTTGACCTTTTATACAGAAGAATCTATATTAAGACTGAACACCCTGTCTACATTTTCTTTCTGCATCACTCTCCTTCTCACCTCTCCTTCTCTCTGTGGGCTTACGTGCACTTTCTCCCCCCCCCCCCATCCTCTTTCCTCCACCTCTCCTCCCCTCCCTTCTCTCCATCCTGTGTTTTTCCCTATCCTCGGGGAGACGGCTGCATGCAGAAGCATTGTGGATCACTGAGCTTCAAGACACCGTCTCTAAAAATTGCTCCATTTTTTTTTTTTTTTTCCTGCAGAGCGTTTTTCTTAAAGCGCTGAGAGGGACTGGCAGCTTGATATGATGCTGCAATTCCTGTCTTGGAATTTGTTCTGTGAGCTGATGGATGGAGGTTTCGCTGCATTATTGATGTTTCTTTGTCGTTGTCACAGATTATCAAGTCATATTTTGGGGGTTAAAGCAGTTCAAGTCGGCAGTTTTGGGCTCTTAAAAGCATGTGATGTGAATTTGTCACATCATTTTTAAATATATAAAGTCTGAGCATCCTCTCCATCAGACTTCATCTACAATAGTGTAAGTTTCACAGCAGTGCAGCCCCGGAGGCACCCATGTTGGATCTTCTCCAGTCCAGTGGAGGCGTAGTGGGAGCGGGGGGCTGGTGGAGACTACATTCTGGCTCCCTTCCAGCCTAGTGGGCATGAAGCAGGCCTCAGAGGCTCCTGGGATTTCCCTTTACACCAAACCCCTGTGCCCTACATTAACCAATTAGAGGAGAGAATTGCTTAACTGGACATATAAAAGACGTGCGTGCAGGCTGTGGGGAACGGGGATAAATCAGGAGTCACCAAGAAGCGCCAGGGGAAAGTAAGATGACAGGGAGAGAAAGTGTGTGTGAAAACTGTGCGGTGCTGATATAAAACACCGAAAATATCATAACGTAGCACCCCCTCCCGCTCCATCGCGTCTGATTCATCCGCCGTGCATTCCACACTCAGACGTGTGCTGCCGAAACACACAGGCCTGTGATAGATGTTTATGAGCTAATGTCAATTTTCCTCTGTGAATTTACTGTCAGTGGATGATGTATGCACTCAATATCACTGGTTATTCATCTCATATATATTCTCTGCAACGGCTCCAAAAGCAACGTCTCATACTCACCAATAGGTGTCGTCATTGCCCACGCTTGTTCTCAGGTTACCGTGGAGATCATTGCTGCCCTTTCAAAACTACTGGGGCACCATGTGTGGCGTAACGCTGCATTGTTGCCATAGCTCTGTCAGAGAAAGTGTGACAAAGGCGAGGAATTCTTTGTGTGCGTGTTTGTGTGAGGTTAAGTGTGTGCACACATTTATGAATAAACACATATTTTGTATGCGGACACTGCGGTTCAGAGAGTGCACGGCCAAAATGAAAGCGGGTGACGGGTGAAGGATGTGTGTACAGTGTCACCTCACCCTTGTGGTTCACCTTTATGTGTTTGTGTGTTTGTGTGTGTGCGTGTGTGTGTGTGTGTGTCTGTCCTTGTCCTGGCCATGCTCTTTGTAAGCGACCCACATCAATTCATAAGGTCTCTGCCCTTTTCCTAGTGCTGCCTGGGAAATGTGATGTGACATGTGGGATGAGCAAGATGGAGCAAAGGGGGAGCAGGAAGAGGAGGAGGAGGAGGAGGAGGAGGAGGAGGAGGAGGAGATAGAGGGATAGGTGAGGTTGTCGTAGGTAGAATCTAGAGGACACTTTAAGTCTGAGAGATGCACAAAGGCTGTCAAACAGAGATACAGACAGGCTGCATTGTGACAAACTCCTGCATACTTTAGACAGGCGGTGTAAAGGTCAACACGTACACGTATACGTATACGTATTTACATTAACAGGACACCACAGCACTTGAATCCATATACAGAATAGACAAAGTATTAATACTTGTCCAATAACATATTTAATGTTGCAACAAAATGTACTGATAAAATAATACAGCAATTATGCTATTACTTCATTAAACATCGTAATCCATTGCAGTGGATTGGCCGATATTTAAATTTCTTGGATTGCTTAAAATTAAGCGTAAAACAGGAAGTAGTTTTTATAAGAACTACATTTTCCACAATTCTGCATTTGTGAATGCATTTTAGCCATACTGGTACACGCAATCATGTCACCCATCAGCCCATTCCCCCGCAAAGGAATGACACAATTTTCCTTTCTTGCTTTTGGCGTGTCATTTGTACGCCATGTAGTCTGTACCTGTACCGAATACAATATAAACGCATCCACGTAAAAATACTACACTTAAGTGACGTAGAATAAAAAGTGAGAAAGACCGCTTATGGTGGGCGGGAGGGGAGGTGGATGGGTCCAACAAATACACAACTTTCAACCAGGAGACCGGTGTTTGAGACCGGGGTTTTGTTTTGTAAGTTACGTTAGTGATGTTTATCACGTCTTCTTTAGTGACGTGTTTTCCGTACTTATGTTACGTTGTTTCCGTATGTATTTTACTTAGTTTACATACTTATTTTAAGCCCAACCATGACATTTTTCCTAAACCTAAATAGGTGGTTTTGTTACCTAAACCTAACTACGGATATTACCGTAGTTTTGTTGAGTGGCGTACAATCGACACACGAAAGACGGCGTAAAAAAGCCTAAAATGCGTCCTCATGACACGCGGAATGTCCTTGTAATGTCGTACTATTTATACGCCTTCCCATATGATCAGGTTTACCCCACAGAATGATTTGTAATAACTGATCCCATAACTTTCCATCTAGAGCAATCATCAGGTTAACATTTTTGTCCGATACTTTTGTTTATGACTAAATACCTGCAAAAACTATTGACTTCCCCACCAGCCTCAGCTGTACTTTGTGTTTAGTGGTAATTATGGTGCCTTCAAATGGGGTCGTGTTTACCGTGGTCATGAGGAGAGTCCATATGAACGCCTCCCTCTTGCGGTATTCACGACCTCGTAAGTGGAAAATTTCTGAAAGCTTAGAGTTCACGACTTGTGGCGTGTTTGTCAAAGTTGTCAGAAATGGCGGAGGCCTTGGAAGTAAATTTTTCGGTTGCACAATAAGTTAATATATTGTAATGTTAGTCGTATAGTGTTTTCCTTCATAATTTTATGATAGTTTTGAGGAAAATGTTGATATTCCCAAACGGCCTCATCTTTTTTCCTCTGTTATTATGCCTTTGCATTGCCTGCATTACGTAACCCACTTGCTAGCTTGCTAAATTGTTAGCCTCAGTGGCTTTTTAAAGGCTGACAGTAAAGTTAACGCAGTTGCTTAGCAGCGACTTAACCACTTGAACGCCACGCATATTGTGTACATGACACACCGTGTTGTAAACACAAGCTCACGAGTTTCATTTGACGGCACCACTAGCGAATGCTAACATGCTAACATGCCAAACTGAGATGGTGAACATGGTAGACATCAAAGCATTAATTGTGAACTATTTCGCTAGCTGGTGTTAGCATTTAGCTCAAAGCGCTACTTTGACTTAAGTGCAGCCTCACACAGCTGCTAGCGCGGCTGCAGATTCTTGGTTTTAATGTCACATTAACTGACAACAACAGAAAGCGTGGTTGCTGTTTTTGACCCGTCTTTATCAGCGTACCAGAGGCAGCAGCCTATAAGAAACGTGTACTTAGTTAGAAAAACAAACGCGAACATGTTTTGCCATTGGAGTAAATGAAAAAGGCAACAGAAATTTAATTCCCCTCAGAACATTCGGCTACTGCAGCTTGTGGTGAGCAGACACTCGTGCCCCGTAATGGGCAGCAGATGAGAACGAGGGTGAGAGAGGGAATGACAGCGAGAGAGAGAAAATGAGAGGAGGTGAAATCTATTAGTGTGACAGGCCTCCCATAAAGCCGGAGACCTCTGGGGACGCACTCCAAGTGCTTAGCACAAAAAACAAGAGAGAGAGAGAGAGAGAGAGATGGAGACGGGGTATGAGACATACAGGACGAGACAAGAGACTAGAATTAAAGGGAAGTAAAAGACGTTAAAATGACAGAAAGTAGATACGTGCATGTGCAGAAACCACTGAAACTGAGCCTAGGCATGACATTAAACATCCTGGATGGAAATGTGTGTGAATGCATATGCGTGGAGATTGATAGGCCTGTATGTACTGTATGTATTGTGTGTGTGTGTGTGCATGTTTTCCCCTCCACCCACTTCTCTTTTGAGCGCTACCAGGATGAGTGCGTTCCATATGTATGTCAGCTCCGATCACTCAGTGAAACGAGGAGGGGTAGGAAAGAGGAAGAGGAAGGGGAGCGTGTGGAGAGACTCCCATTCACGTCTACATCACTCTATGGGTGACTGAGCATCTCAGAACCTGAGGTGAGAAAAAAAAGAAAGAGTTACACTGTTTTTGGGAGGAGGTGATAGATGAGAGTAGAGAAAGGTGTTCTTTGGGGACGGAGGGATGGATGGAAATAATATTCTTTTAGTGGTTTCAGCTTCTCGGGAGAGTTATTGGTTTACTGCTAACATTCGTTCCTCCCTCCCCTTACATTCTTTATTTCCTCTCCGTATTTCTGCCTCTCTCTCTCTCTTAGCTGTCAGTCTCCCGTCCTTTCTCCCTCCACGCCAGCCCCACCCATGTGTACTTTGACACCCAACTCCTGCTCCGGCGAGGCAGAGGGCCGGGCCCCAGCCTTCCAGCGTCCTAGACCTCAGTCATGTGACGCTGACCTGCTATGTTTTACAAGGCTGCAGTGCAGCGAAGGGGGCCCTCTGAGGAAAAGGGCTGCGTTCACCAGCGGCAGGAAACAAAGCACAGCTTGGAGGGGAGAAGTGGTGTGAGGGGGGTGGTGGAGGGGGGGGGGGATTGTGTAGGTGGAGGGGGGGGGTCAGGAAGCAGTATTTCAAGATATGTAACTCCACTATAAAAAGTTTGACATCAAGAAGCACTGGGTTTTCATGCGAGGCGGCGTTCAAAAACGTGCTGCGTTGTTGTCTGCCTGAGATGGAAAGTCTTTGATCAAAGCAAGTTGGATTTTTTCCACCTGGCGTAAGTTAGATTTTTTCAACTCTTATTGACATGCTTAGATGAGCTCTGGCCTTAATCTCCTCTCTCCTTCTCTCTCCTTCTCTTCATCTCCCTTCCTCTCTCTCCCCGGCATTAAATCTCACGCATGTGAGCCTCATCTCCCTCTCTCTTCTCCCCCCTTCCTCTCCCAACTATTCCCAAATGGGTCGACCTTCACTATCGCACTAGCTCTTGCCGCTTGCTCTGCGGCCGTAATCTATGGCTGTAGACGTATCCTGTTGCCCTCCCACGCACACATGCACCGACATGCACTCAAAAAACAGACTTCATACAGCAGAGTAAGCACATGAAGGATGACCACAGATACTTACAAGTGTGGACACACAAATGCATGCGCGCTCGCTCACACACACATACATCTGTGTCATTCCTGGGAGATTTTAGCCCATTAAACGAGAGCAGCCCGGTCCGGTCTCTCAGATCGCTGCCGTTCCCCCCTCTTTGTTCCCCAAATCAGGAACAGCTGTGCTCCTCCACAGTTGTAAGTCACTCACTCAGTGGAAATTTAAAAGCCATTAACCGAGCCCCTCATTGCTACCCCACCCCTTTTGTGTGTGTAGGAGAGTGTGTGTGAGTCTGTCTCGCTTATCTGCGTCTGCACACACAGATTCATGCACACTCGTGTGTACATGTTGAAAGCCAAAACACCCCCACGGCCCCGGCGCAGTACATTTGAGCCGGCGTCTCTTAAAACGGCCCTCTCTTGTCGAATCACTGTTTGCAAGTAAAACATGTCGAGCAAAGCGCGGACTCATCTTGTGTTTTTTTGGTGCACTGCACTGGTTTGTGCTGTGATCTGCCTCCCACACCTTGAAGGCTTCGCCGTGTTCCAGCCGCGAGTAGCTGGTGGAGGGGGTGGGGGGGCAGGGAGGTCACATGAGGTCATGTTGTCTTTGAGCGTGGAACAACAAAAACAAGGCCCCGCTGGAATAGCTCGCTGCTTGTCCACTTTCTTGGCTTAGCCAGCGAATTACTGTGCCAGGAAAAAACAACAAGCCCGGAGCCTTTCATAAGGCGAGCCCTTCGAGCTCACACTATAGACGCACGCACGAACACACGCAGCAAAGCAGATGTTCACGGAGACGGACACACAAAGATATATAGGCAAGGAGAGGAGGTGATATAGGGGGGAAAAAAGGGAGCAGGCCCATGACATGAAGAGCGGACACTTGGATGCCAAAAGTCAAATCTATGGTTCTTTTCCGCTGTTTTTCTTTTGTCTCCTCCTCCACCTTCCCTCCCTCCCTCTATCTCCTGTGGAGATCTCTCATTTCCTGCAGGCCCAATGTTGATTTCATACTGGAGCTCAGGGCTTAGAGTGGGAGTCTGTGAGATGGGTAAAGGGGGAACATGGGGAGGCGAAGTGTGGGGGTATTTGAGTTCAGGCCAAAAACAACCTTCACCTCCACTTCTCTCAATTACTCTGTGCTGATTTAAAAAATGTGAGCATGCTAGTAGAGGTGTTTTTTGTTTTTTTTTACTCACCCTACAATCACACACACCTCAACAGCTGGGAGAGGCCGCAGTACAACTACAGTCTTATATCAGTCAGAGACATGCTCCTTTGGGGAAGCTGTCTTTTTCCAGAAGGGAGGATTGTCCTCTTGTTGAACGTATATGACAATGATCGCTATTAGTCTATTCATTTGTTGTGAAGTCAAATGAGTTTTGTTGCTACAATGAAAAGGATTAGCCAGCTACACGTAGCATTGTAGCATTTCATGACTCGTGAAGCAAGGATAACAGCTTCTGCTCCATCATGATTGATGGTAAAATGCAGCAGGCTAAATGTTTCATTCAATAATGTGTTAAAGGGACAGTACGTAAGATTTGGAAGCATCTAGTGGTGTGGTTGCAGATTGCAACCAACTGAGTACCCCTCCGCTCACTCCTCCCTTTCCAAGACTGTGGTAACATGGTAACGCTGTTCGCCTCGCTCAGAGGCCATCCTTACCGTAATAACACCACTTTTTAGGAGCAATGGAAGTCAGACGGTGGATGGCGGTTCCACGGTTTTGCACTCTGTGGCTCACGTTACCGCAGTTTCACAAGCATGTCGAAGAACTACGGTGAATAAATGCGAAAGGCTCTCGCTAGAGTCAGTGTTTGGTTTTTCCACTCTGGGTCTACTGTAGAAACATGGTGGAGCAACATGGCGGATGTTGGCCTAGATATAAACGGCTCATTCTAAGGTAATGAAAACACAACGATTCTTATTTTCACATGATTATACACTAATGAAAACATAGTTATTAATATTATATTCCATTTCTGCTAATAGATCCTCTGAAAATGTTACACACTGTGTTTTTAAATATTGTACTTGTGACCTTCATCTTAAAGTCAAACTGAAATTAAAAGGTATTTTTACTAAGAAATCAGTATAATGGTTATAAAACTGGTCAAAGTTTAATTTGTTTTTCTAATGTGATAGATTGGACTTTTCTGGTTACTTGCCAAGTACACTTCTGTATACTTGTCGGTATAAGTATACTTAAGTATAATTTTGTTAAATTTATCTTTGATAAGTACATAAAAAGTCATCTGAAAGCATACTCTCTTATTTTAACTTTAAAAGAAGTATACTAATAGCATACTTGAATATTACTTGCTTGAATGTGTTCACATGTGGAATCTGTAGGCAATGGGACAAGAGTTCGGTTTCGGAAGCGTTCTGGTTTCCGTTGTAATTTGAGTAGTATTGACCAATCATGTTTGATCAGGCTTTGGTTGATTGCAGGTAAACAGTCCATGTGGAGAGCAAAAGAGGCTTATTATCCGTCGTCAGACCGATAGCCAATGGGCTTCGAGATTGTGCCCAGTGTGAATTAGAGCTGACATTAACAAGCTAGGTTTATTAACTTCCACTTTCCGAGTGATGATTGACAAATAAATTCATTCACTAAATTAGTGTGCAAAATATTATTCAGTCTTAATCCAAAAGTCCTCAAAGAGAATAAATGACTGCCAGTCATCATGACCTTATAAAACCCTTAGACCTTTGTGGGCAGGGATGACACATAGCTGAATGGAGGAAATAGTCTAGGTGAGGTTTCAGAGTGCCAGTTTCTATGTGGTGTCACTTTGACCTTTTAATCGTTGAGGCAGATCAATTTGTCAGCATACAAAACCAGAATGTTAGTTTGCATAAAACAATAACAGCTTTCTACACTTCATTTTCTGATTGCTACTTTTTCAGCATGTTGTGTTTATCTCACCAGCCTTAACCGAGGAAGAGGAAAAGGGCTGCAAAACGGAAGTTGAACTCTTGTGTCTCGCTGGCACAGACGCCAATAATACGCGCAGTTCGACGCACATGCATGGCAGATTGTTACACTCAGATAACTGCGGCACACGGCCAATTTCTGCTCCTCACTTCCTTTCTCTTATTGTTAGCATAGATGAGGCCTTCTAGACATGAACAGCTGCGGCCCTCAGCTTTCACTTCCCCTTCTATGAAACCACACATGTATCTGTTACCACAACAAGTTCCTCCAAACGTGGCCTCTGATGCCCTCTGCACCTCCTCCATGCCAGCACATGCACACACAGGCATGCTCGCACATATATTTATAGAAAAAACTGCTGCCACCGGGCCTCGTTTGAGGCAGTCCGGCGGGCTGGTTTGTTGGCGAGGTTGTCCCTCGAGTCCATTGTTGTAAACTAATGATATTTCCAGATCCTGTTAGCAGACAAGAATTTTTTTTAATTTGTTTTTGAGCATGGAAGGGCGGTGTCAGGAACTATGACTTCCTGTACACAACGTCAGATTTGTCACCTTTGTATGCAGAGATACAGCTAACCTCAACATACATACCTAATTTGGTATACTACTGGTACCACCCAAAACACACATACACTCACACACACACACACTCCCACAGTGAGCATTGCGTGACTGAGGCTTCACACCTCCCGTTCTCTCTTTCACTCAACGAAAGCATGAAAAAAATCCCTCACCCACAGTAATGTGAGAGGTGTGTGTGTGTGTGTGTGAGTGTGAGTGACAGTGTGTGTGCATGCGTTGGGTGTCCATGTGGGGCACAGACTGACTATGCCCTGTTTGGCCTCTGTCTTTGCAATTTACTCACTCCACTATACTGAACATGCACACACACAAATAGACTCTCACACACTGGCTCCAGGTTTGTTAAGCATATAGCTATTCATTAGATCAACACCTCACATGCTCGTGAGGTTTCTTTGCTCTGCGACTTCCCGGCTCTGTTTACACGCAGTCCAGATATGCTCCTACACATTCACACTGTAGCCTCAAAACTCTCACTCAGTAATTTGTGAATGAACTCGTTGACACAATAGCTCAGGCCTCTCATTGTCTCGCTTTTGTTTTTCTCTTGGGATTTTGGTCTATGCGAAGGTAGTGGGCCGCTGGCGGCGAACAATAGCTCTAGGGTGATCTCATTCGCTCCTGTCATGACGGAGACGGTTTATGGATGATTAGGAAATAAAAACAATATCCATTGCGAAAGGATAAGGTGCTCTCTTAAGCCTGTGTGTGTGTGCAGCTGGCTGCCAAAAAACGCTCCCATCCTCTTGATCCGTTGCACCGCTGCCCACGGGGCTTGAAAAGCTCAGTCTTGTGATGGGGAGGCAGTGGCCAGGTGGCTAATTGAGCTGTTCCCAGGGCAGCCTGTGACAGCGTGCCACCCTGTGCCAAGGTGTTGGGGTTTCCCAGGGCTCAGTAATAGATGATTTTAGTCGCCGTAGAGTGTGTCCAATCGGCCTGCCCCGCTGGCACAGAGCGGGCACACAGTACAGGACGCACAGGACAGACCGGTCACACTTATCCCAGTGGAGAGATGTTGGGTCGAGTGAGCCTCTTGATAATGCAGCGGACACTGGCAACACCGTTTCTATTTGTGAATACTGTGTATGGCTAAATAAGGAAATACAGAATAATATGCATTTGTTTTACTATTTAGTCTTGCCAGTTTAAGTTAGAAGGCTTAATTTTAACAAAATACATGTGTGTGCCCATGTAAATTATATTACTATATATTTGCGCTCCCCCTTTTTATTTTCTATTAACTTATTTGTTGATTTAATTTATTATTACTCTCGTATTTTTGTATTATTATTGTTTTTTTATTGTATTAAATACTGTAATTACGCACTGTAAATTGCATATATGAAAACAACCTTGAAAAAAGGGAAAAAATAAAGTATACATTTTTTTTTTTTTAACAAAATA
Source organism: Sebastes umbrosus (assembly GCF_015220745.1). Classification (NCBI taxonomy): domain Eukaryota; kingdom Metazoa; phylum Chordata; class Actinopteri; order Perciformes; family Sebastidae; genus Sebastes; species Sebastes umbrosus. The sequence continues at coordinate 11,165,462 of NC_051288.1, read as the reverse complement.
CACACCATTGTTTGTGCTTGCTACAGGGTAAGTAAAGGTATGATCTCTTTTCATGTTGTGTATATAGGTTGCTTGCTTGCTGAACTTGCATAGCTCAAAGAGATGGAGGTCTGCTGCACTTCCTGCAAAGACAGAAGTGTCTGCCAGAAGCTGAATACTTGGAATCTCAAGCTTTGTCTTGAGTTTGCTGAATATTCACATGCACCATATACAGTACATCAAATATTGTCACACTTTTATGGTTTTTCCTTTCATTGTCAAAAACCTGACTGTTGTCTCAGTGTTGTAAAGCTATGTCCGCAATGATTTAGCCTCTTCCTCCTCGTTCGGTGCATTGTTGCTGTCATTTAAAAGGCATGTGGTTGGATAGATGGCAACAACGGTTTGTCGGTTCGTCGTACGGTCAGTCCAGAAACAACTCTTGGATGGATTGCCGTGACATTTTATACAGCCATTTATAGTCCCCAGAGGATGAATCCCGATGACTCTGCTGATCATCTGACTCTTGCTCTATAGCGCCACCATTTATGGTTTTGAGTCAAATGTCTTGACCACTATTGGATGGATTGCCATGGAATTTGGTACAGATAGATATCCATGTTCCCGTCAGAATGAATTATAAAAACGTTGGTGATTGTTGAACGTTTTGTCTAGTGCCATCATCATTCTCAAAATTTGAATTTGTTTTTTTTTGATCACCTGCTAAACTAATAATATTCCCATCGGCCTTATCTATACGTTGTGTTGAGTGCTATTCATAGATAGATGTGTAAAATATGGACGTAGTCTCCGTGATGTCACCCATAGGTTTCTGAAGTGGGTATCTCCGGCCTTCGCCATCTTGGCAGTGACGACACAGCCTAACTCACACCATATCCAAAAATGAGCATATAGAGGTGAATCGTCGATATAGCTGACCCAGCAGAGCAGACAGCTAGTAGCTATAGCGACCTGATACGGCACCCACATGTCACTCAAAGCGGCCACGCCCTCAATTAGGCCGAACGTTATATAAATATTCACCCCCCGTACAGTTGTCATTATTGGGGAAATTAGCCATAGAGGCCATAACCGTGTTTTGTACCAGACTGTAAACATTTCTGCTGTAAAGTTGGGCATTTTAACATGGGGTAAGCGGATTGACTCGCTTTTGGAGCCAGCCTCTAGTGCCCCTTTGAAGAACTGCAGTTTTTGGCATGTCCGCGTCGGCTTCATTTCTCAGCACCAGATGTTGCCGCTTGGTGCCAATTAACAAATGTCAGCATGCTCACACGCTGAACCAAGTTGATCATGGCAAACATAACCATGGATACATTTCTGTTATCCAACAACTACATTACTGTAAAATGTGATTTGATCAGAGGTCATAAATGCTACCTTAAAGGGGACATATCATGCTCATTTTTAGGTTCATGCTTGTATTTTGGGTTTTTACTAGAACATGTTTACATGCTTTAATGTTCAAAAAACACACCTGTCTGAATATACCTGTATTCATGCTCTGTCTGAAACGCTCCGTTTTAACGCATTTCAACGGAATGGCAACAGAATTGCGTTGCTGGGAAACAGCTTGGGTCCATGTTTACATCCTGTCAGCTGATGTCATTCACATACACTGCAATAGGAAATAAACTGGGACACATTTAGTATGTTTACGTTTAAAACTGTGAAATGGTCTAAATATTGTTGATTTATGACATCACAAATGGACAGAAATCCGAACGGCTTGTTTCAAATGCACAGTTTCTGAATACGAGCTGTGTGTATTTGTCCGTGGATTGAGTGTTTTGATACTTTCACAGTATTTATACATCACTTAAACCTGCTTTATAATATAAAAGACATGAAAATCTTACTTTTTATAATATGGGACCTTTAACCAAAGCTAATAGTATTTCTGGGCATCTGTATCAAGAGCCTTAATCAAATATTCCTTATTCATTTAGTTGTCTAACAGCACGTAAGTGTAATTGTAGAGAAAGTAGTAGGTGACGGAAAATTGACTTGAAGATGTTACACGGAAATACTTACCATGTCTTTGAAGGCTGATCATCTTACACCAGTATTTTCCAAAATAATTTTAAAGTATGTCTTTTGTTTTGTGGTGGTTGGACAATGCCAACTTGTTGTGGACAGAGGCCTCAAACAGAGGAAAAAAAAGATGCCTTTTTAATTCTTTTCATGCATTTGTGGAGACATATAGTCTTAATACAACTCGTGCTTTCCCTGAATTCTTCCAGCATTTCATTAGAACGGTGGAACAAACATAGCTATAATCACTGGAGGCTGCATCTAATATGACATATGCTGCAAGTACAAACAGACATTTGAAACATTCATATATCAAAACAGTGATTTCCTGCATAGTTTGTGTGTGTGTGTGCGTGAGTTGTTTTTTTATGTTAAAAATATTTGTGGAGTGATGGGGTAGGGGGTAAATCTGGAGGGAGATTCGCCGGCTGTGAGGGATCAGTTTCAGGACTGTAAACATGGCGAGGACGACCACCCCCCCACCCAACTGAAAAGTGCCTCTTTTGAAATGGTTGAGCTTATGGGTGCCCCGCCACCCCCCCACCAAAAAAACCCCATCCGTGCCCCTCCAGCCGCCCCATCCCCCACCACCCCTTTCCTCTTCGTGTTTCCTGTTGAGCTGGCTAGACTCCTTTGACAGATTTACAACTCCGGGGTCAAAGTTTTCCGACGGCAGCAGATAAATCTTACACCGCCCCCACCTCTCCCCCCCTGCTTCTCCTTCACCTGATAAAAAGACACACACTCTGAGCAGCCGCCCTGCGCTGCCCCCACCACCACCAACACACCAGCCACCGCCTCCACCCACATCCTTTCATGTTCTTTTTTTTTTTTTGAGAAAATTCAGTGTGTGCACCTATGTGTGTGAACATGTGTACGAGGACGCCTTTAGATGTGTGTGTGTGTGTGTGTGTGTGTACGCAGAAGTGCCTTGCAGTTTTGTGGTTAAGAGAAGGAATGCAGAACATTGTTCTTAAACCATAAAGGCAGGCTCTTCATGTTCCAATCGTTTCTTGAGAGAGAGGGAGGTCTGGTGATTTTTTCTCCCCTCTGTTCCTTCTTTTTCCCTCCATCTGATTTTTTTATGTTTTGGCCCCAGTGTGATACTCACTCTGCTTTCGTCTCCTCTCCTCTCCTCCCCTAGATAGATAAGAGGAGCAGGAGTTTGCTTCATTCCACCAGCATGCAATCATTCCCCCCCTCTCGTCCTCTCTCTCTCTCTCTCTCTCTCATCGCACACACTGTAACATTCATTCTCTTTATTCGCCTGTCTTTTATCGCCATGTCTGTGACGAACATCTTCAGCTCTACCTGGGCAGACTGTGGAGAAACGGAGAGAAGTATTGACGGAGAGTCTCAAACACACACACACACACAGGTCTCGGGGCCATGTCTCTCTCTTTTTGCTCTCTTTATCCGCTCTGATCTCTGTTCCAGGGTGGGAGGTACGGCGATCAGTATTATTCACAAGCTCCACCCAAAGCACATAGAACCTTTTTTTTTTTCAAATTACTTTTACTAGTGTTTGTCATTTGGCATGTTGGGATGTGTAACCGCGAGGGCTGTCGATTGATTCAAATATTTAATCGCACATTTTGTTATCTGTTCAAAACGTACCTTAAAGGGAGATTTGTCAAGTATTTAATACTCTTATCGACATGGGAGTGGGCAAATATACTTGCTTTATGCAAATGTATGTATATATTTATTACTGGAAATCAATTAACAACACAAAACAATGACAAATATTGTCCAGAAACCCTCACAGGTACTGCATTTAGCATAGAAAATATGCTCAAATCATAACATGGCAAACTGCAGCCCAATAGGCAACAACAGCTGTCAGTGTGTCAGTGTGCTGACTTGACTATGACTTGCCCCAAACTGCATGTGATTATCATAAAGTGGGCATGTCTGTAAAGGGGAGACTCGTGGGTACCCATAGAACCCATTTTCATTCACATATCTTGAGGTCAGAGGTCAAGAGACCCCTTTGGAAATGGTCATGCCAGTTTTTCTTCGCCAAAATTTTGCGCAAGTTTGGAGCGCTATTTAACCTCCTTCCCGACGAGCTTGTATGACATGATTGGTACCAATGGATTCTTTAGGTTTTCTAGTTTCATATGATGCCAGTATCTTCACTCTAGCTTTAAAACTGATAAATTTGCAAGCTAATTGCGGCATATTTTCTTACTGAACCTTGTAAATTAGCATAGATATCCCTCTAATTTTAACGTTACAGTAACATCATAATATTTACAGTCTGCGCCAACAAAACATTTCCCCCAATATACACACACATTCTTCCCATGGTGTCGGATCAATGGACATGATTGATCTGATGGCGCGCTGGCAGCCAGTCCTGATCAATGTTAGCTTGGCTGATGGCCGCAAGACCGTACATCACTGTCGGTCACAATGTGTGTCGAAATAAGTGTGAGTGAGTCCTCTATCGCTTCCATCACCCTTGATAGATAGCAGCTTGTTTCTTATTGCATCATATTGCATTTGACTTTGTTTTTTGTTAGGCAAATGTTGCTGTTGAGATGCAGGTTTAGCCCCGAAGCAGAGCGGATCAAAACTGATTTTGGAGAAAAAGATTATTAGCAGACAGGAAATGAGGGATGAGAAGAGAGAGAGGAGGTTATGACATGCAACAAAGGTCTCTGTCTGGAATCCAACCAGGCACATTGCAGCAGCTATCACTATCATATGGTCAAGAACCACCCTCTAATCTCTGGGATTTATGAAAGTCTTTCAAAAAAGAAGTCGACTCAGAACGATGCCGCTATCGAGCTGAAACCAGTTTCCTTCCTGCAAAGCCGTCAAACTCAGATATGTGAGGTTCTCACCAGACATCAGATGCGTGTGTGATAACATGCAAATTTAACAAAACCAAACCCATGCGAGTCAACTGGGCTGATAATGTTGGAACAGATAATCTCACTAAGAGTGTAAACAGTGTCATTGCTATGACACACCCTGTCCACAGGTCATCCTGTTGCGCAAGCACACACACACACACAGAGACACACACACGCAAGCACACGCAAGCACACGCTATCAGATTTGCAGGGAAGCGCATCAAATATTACAAAACATCACATGCCTTGTGAAACACTCCACGCGCCGCGGCGTTCACTTTGTCAAGCGGGTGACCTTGAATACTTAAGAGGCCCCTCGGCGGAGGTTTCTCCCCCCCACCCCCACATTGGTGCTCTTCACACGTCAGTGCCGTGGGAATGAGTGATATGATGGCAAGAGAGAAAGAGAGGAAGGTTAAAACAGAAAAAGGAGAGGAAAGGGAGGTAAAGAGGAGGAGGGGGTACCATCTGACTCTCTCCAGGGAAATCTTATCACAGTGTCGTGGGGGGGAGGTGGCTTTCCACCAGAGCGAAAGATTGGGATGAGCACGTCGAGGGGTGGGGGGGCTGTAGGGGATTAACAAATGAACAAACCTGTTGTCCTCTCCTCCTCTTGCCCTCCTCCGTCCCATCATCCTCTGTTGCCAACTGGACATGCTCTATAAATATCTGCCTAAAAGTCCCCACGTAACCTCTCTGGAGTTTTTATGGTCAGCTTGTCTTTTCACAAGACCTGTTATTGGATTACAGTTCGCTCCAAAGACTCTTTCTTTCTCTCGTGTTCTACCCTTCCTCTCTATCTCTCTCTCTCTATTACCGGCCGCGCTATTCATTTGTCTTCCACACTTCCTTTCTCTCTCTTTTGTGTTTGTTCTCGTCCTGCAGGGGATGAGGTAAAGATTCCCAGAGAGGCGAGAAAGAAAGAGCCAATCTCTGTTTTGGGTTGATTTTTTTTTTTTTCTTGGCTCCGCACACCTTGTGTGTCACTCCACTGGTCCTATGTTGGCAATAATATCAAGCGACAGGCCGGGTTTCCACTCCAACGAGCCTGCGTCCTTAAAACAGAGGACAAGAGAGGATGTGAGAGGGAGGGATATAGAGGGATGGGAAAGGAGGGGGATATCAAAAAATAATGAGATGAGTAGATGGAGGGGTGGTAGGTCAGCGGATGAGGGAAGGGAGGATGAAATATCCCCCCCCAAAAAAAGAAATAATGATATCTAGCCTCTAAAAACTCATCGGATCGGCTCACCTCCTTCCTCCAGCTGCACAGAGGTCGGCTGTTCTCTGAGAGATCCAGTGACCTTTGAGAGCCAACTTTGATGTTAACTTTGCATGATTTGTTTGGCTGCTCTGCTGTCGTGGTGACGAGAGAGACAGAATAGAAAGTGAGAGAGAGACTGAGAGCATGGACTGTATTCCTGAAACTAGGCCAGTCACTGTCTAGAAATGTGGACTCATGATGCCGTTTCCAGCCATTTCCCGGAGGAGCTAGCCTGCCTGCTCGGCCAGTTCACTGTCCGCTTTGCTGCCTTCGCTGTCCTCCTCTGATGTATGATATTATGTGGTGCTGAAAAACTAAGAAATTTGATAATCGATTAATCCTTTAAAGGATATTGTGGTGATAAGTTGTCAAAACACATATTAGTCTTGTTGTTGCACTGGGTGACATCAGTTTATTTTATTTTTATTCTTTTTATTGGTATTTTTCCATTGTAAACAGAAGATACTCAAGTTGTTACATATTTTTTAACCATATGTTGCAATTAAAAATAACAGCCATTATGTATATTGCAAAAGCAGTAAATACAAGCAAGATGTATACATATATAGAGAGAGAAATATCTATATTTATATAATAACTAACATGCCCTTCCCCCCACAAAACAAGCTAACAAACAAAAACCAGTTTTCATGTTAAATGGCAAAATAAGTACTTAATGCTACAAATGGTAGAAAGTCCGCAAATTTCATGGTAATGAGGTGATAATTAGCAAGTAACCTATTTGAAATTTCTTTGGAATTACTGCCAAATTGTCCCAATATTTATCGAAAATTACTTAAACATTATTTAATAATTATATTCCGCTATTTCCAAATAGCTGGTAATTTATTTAATATATTTCCAGGAAAAGAATACAAAATTAATTGATATGCTTTATTTCCATGTCTGCCGGGAAATAGATGATAATTTGCAAATAACTTCTTAAAAAACTTCATGAATCATTACATTAGCTACCAGGTTACAGTCGTTAAGACAATAAGTCACACAATGGTGAGATTTGTGCCTGATCAGAAGTTTCTTCTATTAGTTTTGGTTTTCCACCTCCGATGGAGAGCAGCGCACAGCCGCTTCTCAAGCCTAAGGGCCCTATTTTAACCATTATATGCTATTTTAGCATATAATTATCAAATAATGTTTATAATAAAGTAATTTTCGATAAATGTTGAGGTAAATATTGGGGTAATTTGACAGTAATTCCCCAAAAATTTCAAATAGGTTACTTGCTAATTATCACCCTAATTACCATGACATTTGCAGACCTGTAAAATGAAGTGTTACCCTACACATTTGTATTATTGGGTGATCAACACAGCAGAATAAAAATAAAAATAATAAAAAATAAATAATAAAAGCAGCCAGCGTGACTGAGGTACGCTCTGTAACGGCAATGTCTCTCATCAGAAGATGACTTCCAACAAAGTGATATCAGTCGTCTAGCCAATAGGATCAAGGAGGACTGTAGTTTATTTTGATTCAGTCCCACATACACGGTGTAATAACACACAAGATGTGTATTAATCCACTGCTAAAAATAGTCTCCAACAAATGCACTCATTTTTTAAAAACTATAATGCTCAGCTGTTTTAGGAAATTACTGAGCTTTTGAAAAAACAAACATATTTGTGACCCTCAGATAAAGAGAGACAGACCAGCGTATTGTTGATTTTGGTCTTTTAGTGGAATTTTCATCCTGTAAGTAACAACAAAAATGCCAAATATTTGCTGGCTCCAGCTTCTGAAACATATTTCTTGCTTTTTTTTTTTTTTTATATCATTGTACACTGTAATATCTTCGGGTATTTCTGCAGTCTGACAAAACAAGCAATTTCAAGAAGTCAGCTTGGGCTCTGGGAACTCGTGATGGACACACTATTTTCTGACATTTTATAGACTATATCAAAATGGAAAAAAACAATACATTGTAGCCCGTAACAATCTGTTTTGTTATATGTATTTTTTCATTTGACAGATAATAAGACAAGGACAAACATTATGCAATTAAGTTATGTGTTGCTGGCAAACAACAGGGAAAGCATTGTGTTGCATTGCAGTGAGTTACGTTGCATTGTGTTTGGTTGAGTTGCATATTTCACTATGTTTCATTCTTTTCTGTTTTTCCTCTGTCCAGCTCTGGGGTCAAATACAACAACAGGTTTACAAAAACAGTACATACTGTTATTATTTGTGCTCAACTCCAGCTTCAGTGCCTTTACCTACCTGCTTCTAGAGGGTGCATGTAACACCTGCACAGTATAAGGTCATCAAATGCAAAGTTGTCTGACAATAAAACATTTATTTTGCAAGTCAGATGAGACAAAAGATATACACAAAGTAAGATAAAAGAAGGCCAACGCTCTATCCACTATTGGATCAAAGATTGGGACCTTTGGGTGCTGTGGTCTCCTTCATGCCCCCAGCTGCTGCTGCTGCTGCTACCAAGCCGCTCATCTGTTTGGGCAGAGTAAAGTTGGCTTGCAGAGGGACTAGAGAGCCGAGTAGAGGGAGGGAGAGGCCGGGCGCAAACATAAAAGCCTCGTGTCGACATCTGCCAGCCTACCTATGCCTTCACTCTGCCGGGCACTGCCAGGCCATTAGCATCATGTAGCGCCTGGCGTTAATCCAACCAGGACAGTGCGACCTTAATCTGTGCCTGTCACTGAGCTCCCCAACACATCTGGCCATCGCCGGATGCAACAGTCACGCCTGCCTCTGCTGCTCCCGCGTGCCCTGTGGTGGGCGTGATAATCCCTGACTGTTTCCACAGCCTCCTCCTAACATCGCTATAGGTTAGCCCTTATTAAACTGCACTCTCTAATCAGCTCTGGCATAATGAGTGGCTCCCACTTGTCGTGGATTAACATGGACACACGGCACTGTTCCACCCTGATGATATTGTTTTCCTTTTGTCCATCAATCGTGTCCAGAAAGTAACCCACAAATTGCCAAAACTTAAGATGAACCATTCGAGGTCAATGTCTAACCTTAATTGTTCAAAATCAATGCCTACACTTAATTTTTCCGGGTCAATGCTGAAACTTAAGCATTCGAGGTAAATGCCTAACCTTAACTATTCAAGGTCAATGCCTAACCTTAACCATTCGAGGTCAATGCCTAACCTTAACCATTCGAGGTCAATGCCTAACCTTAACTATTAGAGGTCAATGCCTAAACCTAGCTATTCGAGGTCAATGCCTAACCTTAACTATTCAAGGTCAATGCCTAACCTTAACCATTCGAGGTCAATGTCTAACCTTAATCATTTGAGGTCAATACTTACCTTACCTATTCAAGGTCAATGTCTAACCTTAACTATTTGAAGTCAATGCCTAACCTTAACCATCTTGCGAGAGTTTTGCAATTTGCGTGTTACCTTCTGGACACAACCTTGTCCATCTCCTCTTACTGGAGAACCCTGGTTTGTAAAAGGTGGGACTTTCCATAGATTGGCTCCAAGTTTGAAAGAGAACCTGTAAACAGCCTCTTTGGTTTATTTTCCTGCCAATGTAGAACAAATTCCCATCATTCACTTCACCACAAAGCTGGTAACCTCACTGGGTAGACCACTTTCAAGTGCTGTTATCATAGCAATCAAACTATAACTACAGGGGAAGTCTTCATTTAGAAGCTAATTTAGATTATTGCACATGCACACAGCTTAAAGTGGTGTCCCACACAGTACTTCATATAGATATGTTTGTGTGACAATTGTAAAAGAAAACATCATGTTCTGAAGTACCTACTTTGTAGTAGATGTAAAAAAAAAATAACCGAATTTGAACATGTGCTGAACAGATAAACGTGTTTTTTACTTGCTGTTATATGAACCCAGACACATGGCTGTGCAAGATTGCCATCATACTGCTGCGGTTCTCTAGCTGTCCTATGTGTTTCTCCTTGCAGAGAGATCAAGAGAAGGAGTTTTTCCTCCTCTGCCTCATTTGGATCAGATCAGCGGCAGGTTCCTCGTGGATCACAGGGAGACATTTGAGGATTACGGTCACTCCTCGCTGCCTGCCTCTGTCAGTCTATGTGCGGCTACTTGTAGCCCTGGGAAAAGCAGCAGGAGTCACAGATGAGCAACATCTGATCCCGACTGATCATTATATGTGGGTATCATTTCCCATTTGCGTGCTTGCACGCGATGACTCACAGGGACAGTGAGTCAGAGGACCTATATAGAGACTGAAACTAGTGACTGAAGTCCATGTGTATTAATAAATTGTCTAAATACGAAGAAGTCACTACAAAGCTTCGGCCCTAAATCTTTATCATTAATGATCAGTGATATGGTACCGTCGAAATGAGCGTTGTTTTCCATTTAGAAGGTGTAATTTCTCGATTTAGGGCGTCGGAAATATGTGAGCTGATGATATCTACTCTAAACTTTTGATCTCAAAAAACACCAACCCACCAAGTTCTCATAACAGAAGTATAGATTTGACTAATCTGAGAGTCCTGCTCATACAATATGTTGTATTACTTTATTAAAATGACCCCTTTAATAATACTTTTTACTTTTGATCTTGTCCCTAAAAGTAAGCTGAACTCTGACTGCTTGTGCAGAGAGTCATCAAGGGCACATCAGTGTGATGGTGACTTACACAGGAAGCCCAAAACAGGCAGAGAGCAGAGGATTCGGGTGGTGATAAAAAGCCTAAACCTCAAACTTCCGTCACCAAGCTCGTGTTGTTTTTCTCTTTCGCAGAGAGAGAGAGAGACGTACTTGATGCCCAGATGGCAGCTCTTGCTTTTTAAACTGGAACCCCTTCTGTGAGCCAGTGCAGTTCTTTTTTAAAATCCCCTTTATTTACTCTCCAGCGGAGTTTACTTTATGCTCGCCCCCCTCTGAGACCGTCTCCTGCTCAGCCAAGCATTATGCCCCTAAATTCTCATCACTTCCAGGTTGTCCTCCGTTGTTTCCCCTGTTTTTGTCACAGCACGACATGGTAATCAATAAGCAATTAAAAAAAGGGCAACATGGCACAGGACGTACTTAGTTCCAGCTTTTGCAGGGATATGGTTGCGGGCCTTCAGGGATGAGACCACTGGTGTGTGTTTGGGGACAATGAAAAATAAAAAACACATCTCAGATATTACTTCCACAGAGGACATTTCTAAAAGCTAACTGCACTGCTTTTAGCTTTTGTATCCGTGGCTACACAGATATGGGAGCGTTCTTTTATTGACATTACTGTGGTATTTTGCCATTTTTCCCTGACATTTGAAGAAGTTGACTGTGCAAGTTCCACGAATAACATTTAAAGCTCCAGCTTATGATCAGCCTTAAAGGAGGAAGAAGACGAGCCAGCTCAAGGTCAGACGATACTCGGCGGTAATCTTAACCAGGAAGAAACCACCCATCCTGTGTGAAGGAATAGCTGCCGCTGGTTTACGAGGAATTCACACGCAGCGGCTGCACCACCGGTTACACTGTTTACCAGCCTCTGATGCTCAACTGTCACTCTGCACCGCAGCGACCGAGGGCCTTTAAACGGCATCATCTAACATGACATGATCACTCGTCCCCAATTACAGCCGTGTTTACTGTTACTGTAACATATACAGACCTCACGAGCATATCAAGTGTGGTTTAGTCTGAGCTGTCTGCTGGGCGGTGGGATGTGTTTATGGAGTGGGTTTCTTTCTCTCCCTGCACCTTGTATGTTTTAGTGTGCATGTGTGTGTGTCTGGGCTGTTTTATCACAATGCTGACACCTCGTTCTATAGTCTTTTGACCCTGATAGACAGGCGGCCCGGGCAGATGTCTCCCATCAGCCGTGTCCAGTGCAACCCCCCCAACACCTCTGATATGACAGACAATACCTGCCTTCCTGGATGGCTATTGCGAGAGGCATTTATGTGTGTGTGTGTGTGTGTGTGTGTGCTTGCCTGCGTTAAAGTGAGTAACTCACTGTGTCCATGTGTGAGGTACAAGCCAGGAAAAAGTATAAGTGTGGTGTGTTTTGCATTAATGCAAGGGATGAAAAAAAAGAGAAAGGGAAAAAAACGTCTCCCCTTTTTTCTCCTCCTTTCTCTTAACACTCTCCGTTTTTTACAGGCTGCCATTTCCACTAAATTAGTGCCCAGGGTTTTAATTGCAGTTTATGAAGCTCATTTATTGGCGCGAGAGTCTGTGTTTGTGTGATCTGGCATCCAGCGAGGCAGGCCAGTCCTCTCCAAGCCTCCCTGTGGTTTATGCATTTCTTTTTTTTTTTCCACCCCTCTGTTGTTTTTTTTTTTCTCTCTCCCTCCTTCCTCTCTTTTTAACACCAGAATGTTGCTGGGCTTAACCGTACACGCTGCTGTTTTTATAGAGAATTAGCACTTCTCTACCCAACGCTTGCTGTGTGGCTCCACACTGGAAGTGTTGCCTTTAAATCAGCCCTCCCCTTTAAAACCGCCCAGGCACGTGCCAAGAACCACACTTTTAGCATACAGAAGCTAGCGTTTTTTATGACTTTAATCAAAGCCGAGATGCAATGCTCCAGAGCATTAAGTCAAAGCGTGATGCGCGATGAATACAGCATGTCGTTCATGATTGTTACATGCAGCAGGTTAAAGAGCGGACGTTGCTTTTGTGACCCATGACGATCTCACTTTCTCTAAATTTCTCTTTCACTTCCCCTCTCTTTCTCTCTTCCTCCACATCATCCCCTCTGTGGCGTTCCAGTGACACCCTGGAGGCTAATTAAGCCTTAATTACATTTGTTGGAATTGATTTGTGATTTAGTCTTTCCTCTGTTGTTCCAGCTCATTGGCCTCCATAGAAATGTCATTAATGCGCCATTATTTTCACGGGCGGTCTAATTAAAGGGACATACTCTCTGGGTTTCCTCTGATGAGATGCTGGGAAGGGGAACATGCTGGCGACCGGCACCCCGACGATCCAAAATGGGAGACGCGGCGGGAGGGAGGGGGGGGTGTAACATAACCTTATGTGCGACGTATAAAGGCGCTGTGCAGCATGGAGGTTGCCAGGTGGGAAGTCTCCTTCATGTTGCGTGACATGACATCAGCACGAGACACGTTTGTTTGGCTTAGAAGCTGGCTTTAAAGGAATAGTTCAATATTTTGTGAAATATATCTCTCATTTTCTTTGTTGCTGAGAGATAGACGAGAAGATCAATACCAATATCATGTCTGTACGGTCACTACAGGCAGGAGACTGTTAGCTTAGCTTAGCATAAAGACTGACAGTAGAAGGAAACAGCTAATCTAGCTCTCAAAGTTCAGAAATCTGCCCACAAGCACCTTTTAAAGCTCAGTAATGAATGTGTCTCGTTTGTTTTAAAATGCACACAAATAGAAATGTAAAAACAGGAAGTTAAGTGCTGAAACAATTTGTTGGTGACCAGCGGCCGGGTGCAGTGACTTCCTGGAGTCTGTTCTGGTTGCCTGGTAACCTCACAGTGATTTGATTGTTTTAATTAGTGAGATTTAGAGGTGCCGATAGGCTTATTTTTTTAAACTTTGAGGCTAGCCAGGCTAGCTGTTTCCCCTTGCTTCCAGTCTTCATGCTAAGCTAAGCTAATCAACTCCCAGCTCTAGCTTTAAAGGACCAGTGTGTAACATTTCGGGGGATCTATTAGCAGAAATGGAATATAATATTCATAACTATGTTTTGATTTGTGTATAATCACCCGAAACTAAGAATCATTGTGTCATCGTTACCTTAGAATGAGCTCTTAATATCTACATAATGAGCGGGCCCTCTTCACAGAGTCTGCCATGTTGCTTCGCCATGTTTCTACAGTAGCCCAGAACGGACAAACCAAACACTGGCTCTAGAGAGAGCCTTTCACATTTTTACGTTACCTTAAGGCCACCGTAGTTCTCTGACACGCTTGTGAAACTGCGGTAACTTGAGCCGCAGGGTGCAAAACTGTGGTACCGCCAGTCGCCGTCTGTCTTCCGTTGCTCCTAAAATAGTGTTATTACGATAAGGATGGCCTCTGAGCGAAGTGAACAGCGTTACCACTGTTTTGCACTCGGCGGCTTACGTTACAGCTGTCTTGGAAAGGAAGGAGTGAGCAGAGGGATACTCAGTTGGTTGCAATCTGCAACCACACCACTAGATGCTGCCAAATCCTACAAACTGTACCTTTTAATGCACAGACATGAAAGTGGTATAGATCTTCACATGTGACTTCCCAAAATGTAAAAACTATTTCTTGATATGAACTCACAGTGGTTGTTGTCTTAGTTTTTGATATCCAGCACTTGGTGTCGAATGCTTTCTCGTGCATATTCCACCTCCTCTACGCGATAACAAGAAGAGCGGATATTTGATGGGAAGAGGTGGAAATGAAAGGTACACAAATATGACCCTATCGCGCATTTAACCTAATCCCCTCTGGACGTGGTCCCAGGCCTAAAAAACTTGTTCTGTCTTAATAGGTGACCAGAGCATCAGGCTGCTTGCAACACTGCACAGCTAAGGCAGCAAAAAGCACGCTTGATTCCCCTTCAGAAATAAAAAGCAGAATTCAGAGTTGGCAGTTGTTTGTGCTTCTTTTAATACGCTGGTCTTTCCTTAGGGAGGCTTGTGGGAGGGAGGCATAAAAAAAAAAGGGAGAGGGGGTTTTGCGGTGCATTCACATGTGGAAGCTCAAAGCAGTAACAATCTTTCCCAGCCTGCTCTGGCCTCATATGGCCTATGGTATCCTGCTAAGTGCCTCATAGCACAAGACTATTCCCTCCTTCTCCTCTACCTTTCTCTGCCTGCTCACCAACTCGCTGCCAGAGAGTGACGGCCTGCCACTCTCCTCTGCCCGCAATTTTAGTGCAATTCTATCAGTTGTCTGCTTTCTGTCTGTTATGATTGTGTATAATGGGACTCAGTCCAACATGCTGGCTGACGGGCGTGTTGGACAACTGCTTCACAGTTGGCTAGGCTGGTGAGAGAGGGGGAAGTATGGAGGGAAGGAGAGAAAGAAAGAGGCGGAGGGAGGGAACGACAGAGCTGAAGATAGAGAGGGGGAGAACAGGGAATGGGGTCACTTGAGTTTGTTGCTCATAGGATATCAAGCGGCTCACTCTCTCCACCCCGTTTAGTAGTTTGGCTCTGCTGTTACCTTCCTCCCTATCTCATCAAAACCGCCATCTTTGGGAGTGTTACAACGACGTCCTTCATAAAAACGATCCAGTTTTGAGTCCCGGCTTAATCGAACCATGTAAACAATGATGATGAGGTTCAAGTGAAGCATTAAGTAAGCTTGTTTTTCTTTTATATGGCATCGGCAAAGCTCTCTCTGCCCGGTTGCTGCTCGAGCTGATACACGAGAAATGTTCTGATTTGTTGCAGGTTGCTTTGCAGGGGGAGAAAAAAAGGCCAAAAAAACAGTCTGTTGAGCAACGCAGGGAGAAGTTAACCATGTCGGGAATATGAATTGTCCCCAAAGGTGTTTTCTTTTACTTTGCCAGGTCCCTGCGATTGCTGAGTCATCTGGAAAAAAGCAGCGCTCTTGCGTTCTTTATTCTTGGGTAATGCAGCATAAAAGGACTTCCATTTTTAGCTTTACGGCAAATTACATTAAGCCACAGTTCAGTGAGCCCTAATGCTTTGAAAGTAACAAAAATCGACGGAGAGGGATAAAAGTTTTTTTTGATATTACTCTGGCTTTCTCCCGGCAAGGCCCTCCTTTGTACCTCCTCCCTGCCGCTGTAGCGGGAAAAGAATGGGTTAAACCTGTCTGCGGCCCACATCTGGGAATCATTTGAAACATTCCACAAGGCTTACCACATGTTTTCAGATGGACTAAATCCTGCGAAAGGCTCGGCTGTCAGAGGTTTGAAAAATCATCTTTTTTTTTTTTTTCGCCAGGAGGGGAAAAAATGAGAAAGAGAACATTAAACTGTATAATGGGTTTTCTCTCTTGCAGGTGAGATTAGGAAGAGACGTGGGTGGGTTTGCTGGGCTGTCACCGTGTGTGGCAGCGCCGGGTGGTGTGGAAACTTCGGCGTCCCCTTGCATGTTGGTGGCATGTTATTCGAATGTGCTCAGAGTGAACGCTGTTTCTTGCCATTTCTTGCAGTTCAAAGGAGGCTTTGGGGCTCGACTAACTGTTTCCATGCGCCTGATACAATCTCATCTGCACTCGCTTTCTCCCCCCTCGCTCTTTATTCTTCACAACCTAGCGCCATGAAGCGAACCAACGAGAAAGCTATGTAGCTTTTCAGCACGCCTGTCCCGACACACTTACAGACACGGGTGGCACATTCAACTCCTGGCGGGGGTCGCTTCTTTTGAGCGCTCAAGTGGTGTGATAGCTTCATTTTTATTTGTGATATTTTCAGAAGGGCTCTTTTACTAAGCCCAGTCGTCTAACCTTCAGCTTCGCCATGAAGCGTTTTCTATGGTGGCTGCTCGACGGTTTCACCGTTACACTCTAGTGTGGATGACAAGCTAATAAAGGGGAGTCGCGGAGTGATGAATGGTTGGCAGCCGGGAGTTCCAAATAAATATGTGGTTTTAAGAAGGCAGCGGCAGGCTGGATGAATTAAAAGCCAAAGGCCTGTGGATGGTGATTGACCAACAAGTCTTGGCACCTTCACGGTTCTCTCTCTTACACCTAATGCATACCCAAGAAAGGCTGGTAGACTGCCGGCCTTTCTGACGTCAGGCCGCTGGGCTCTCATGTTGCCCCGGCGCGTTAGACGCCTCGCTGTAATTGTCCGCTGACATTTGGGGACCTGGAAATGTTTCTGTTGGGCGTGGGCGACACCAGAGGAGGGGGGCCCCCTGCCTGTCTCCGTCACCCTCTCTTTTTCTCTGCGAACCAGGCCATGACATGTGGTATGTGGCCCCACGCTGAGGGTGAAAGCACTGACCAGGCTGGCTAATGTTACCACACTTCGGAAATAGCACTGGATTTTCACAGTGGACAGTAAATAGGCAGCCGATGTTTAGAGGCGGAAACTGAGCACCTGCCAGGGGGCTCACCAGGTGCCTTGTAAAATGAAACATGAGAGAGACACTCCTCTGCAGTCCTGTAACAATGACCATCTAAAGGGACTATTTTATGTTATGGTTTTCATAGGAGGGGATCACAGGATTAAGGCAGCTCTGTGAGGTCATTGAGAATATTGAATGTTGTGCCTCTTAAAGCTGAAGTAGGCGAGATCGGAGCAAATATGATTAAAAAAAAGTTATTTTTATAAAACGGTCGCTATATCGTGACAGTAGTAAATGAAACAGGAAATCTGAAAAAAATCCTGTGCCTCTGTGTCCTCCGCTGTCCTCTGGTGCTCCTAATGGCATCTGCAAGATTTCACAGACCGGAGGAAAACAAGCAGTAAGAGCTGATCTGAGGTCTGCTGTCCAGCTGCTGTCAATCACTCGCGAAATCCGACAAAACGGTCAAACTAGGCAGCGCTGATCAAATATGAATCAATATTATGTTACGTTAATGCCTATTTCTCGCCTTAAATGTTTTCAGAATCATCTTGTAGTGTACTGTTTAGCTGTAAAATGAGAAAATTTGAGACGGAAGGGGTAAGCGGAGGGGTATTCAGTTGGTTGCAATCTGCAAACTCACCACTAGATGCCACTAAATCCTACACACTGGTCCTTTAAAGGAATAAGAACATTTTGGGAAATGGGCTTATTCGCTGTCTTGCTGAGAGTTTGATTTCTGTACAGTAAATATGAAGCTACCACCAGCAGCTGGTTAGCTTAGCTTAGTTTAGCATAGAGACAGCTAGTCTGGCTCTGTCCAAGCTGTTTCACCTTGTTTCCAATCTTTTTGCTAAGCTAACCAGCTTGCAAGAAAGCAAAGTAACCTATGCCCCAAAACTTTTCCTTTAAAAAAGCTAAACAATGCCTACTGTATATGTCACCATTCATGATTTTTATTTCCCTTTCTCTATTCAGATAATTTTCAGAGGCTTAAATTGGTAAAATGATAAAAATCTAAGTACCAATGACAAAAAAAGCTAACATTATGGGACAGTGTAGAAAAATTTGCAGGATTGTATGTAGTCTGTGGAGTTTTATTTGTTTTACGATCCTGTTACTCAACTCAGGACCCCCTTATACATTGTCTGACCACTTGGGAGGATTCTGACCCTCAGCTTGGGAACCACTGGAAGATCACTAGTCAGTGGTAAGTATTCTACTATCCAAAAGCATAGGCAGACGTTCTATATGCATACTGTACATAATCCTTCATGTCAATGTCAGGCTTGTCTCCTTGAAAGTCTTGAAAATGGAGAGGGCGGCATTAGAAATCTTGGATCTTCCAAGCATGTCCAAACTCTGATTTTCTGTCTCCGTACAGTATAGCCAGACACAAAACTAATGCCTTCCAAGCCGCTGTGTCGAGCCTGACATGCTGAAGGTTTTGCTTTGCACACAGGGAGGCTATGTAAAGCATGAAATGGAACATGCATCACATGGCTTTTCACCATGCTTGCCGTGTCCTCCCGGCTGTACAGTACATGCTCAAACGCACTCTATATTTGTATCTCAGAGTATAGCGAAGGAGCTGTACTGGGCTGGTAAGCCATTAAGATTCAACTGCAGTAACTTCCAGTGTAAACCTGGCTACAAGTGGAGGATGCAGCTGGGCTAAGGAGACCCCAGAGGCCTTACGATCCAACCTAGAGATATGTAGAGGGGAAACACAACGCTACACAATACAAATCCCCACACTGCAGTTTAGTGAACGAGCCCATCCAGTCTGCATGAACACATGCTATACACACACACATGCATGCTGGGCCTCAGCTCCACCTGTCAGATGGCAGTGAAATAAGACAGTTCCCTCTCTTCAACTATTCTGTTATGACAGCAGCTACTTCCACCAGTTCATACTTTTAGCATCTGATGACTCCCTCAGTCCATGGTTACTCGCATGCCTGTGTGTCCCATGTCACAACCAGCCCCCTCCCTACCCCCCGCCCCCCAGCACTGCATTCCTCACTTGTGTGCTGATGTGTGACAACTGACACAGCTTAGTGCCACTCACAGCTTTTGTGTAAGAAAGCCTTAAAGGCAACAGGGGAAACAAGGAGGATACTGTCACTCGCACTCTCTCTCTGTAGCAGTGTCAGCGCTCCCAGGAAAAGATGAAAAGCAGCCGAGAAGGTAAACGCGGTGGAGGCAAAGCATGTCACTAGCTGTCTCGTGGCCTTTTGTCCAATCATGTGGGACAAGGGGTTTCACATCTGCCACCTGTCATAAAACTTTGCTTTTTGGGGCGGAAAGCTATTTGAGTGTAGCAGTCATATCTGAGAGACAGGAGGGAACCTGGGCTCTACCTCGGCACACAACCCCTTCGCACGCAAACACACGGATGCAGCCACCTCTTTGCGCCTTCTACTGTATCCACACCTGTGTGCACACACAAACTTGAGTATGGGAATATTAAAGGTAAAGTTGGTAAATATTTTAGAAAAACATTTTTGTTATATTTGTTGAAATTCTCATTACATCCTGACAGCAATCAATAAATCAAATGCTCTGACTAAAAAATAGAAAAGAAATCCAGTATCTGTGGCTGTCGCAGGACTGAAATAAACTGGTTCAATTATTTCTTCTGACCCAAATGAAATGATTGGATGGCCTACCTACCTACTTACCTACCTACCTGCCTGCCTGCCTGCCTGCCTACCTACCTACCTACCTACCTACCTACCAACCTACCTACCTACCTACCTACCTACCTGCCTGCCTGCGTGGACTCTGCCCGTGCACTCCTTGCGCGTCACTGGAGTCTTCCACAAGAAGGGACAGACTATCAGTGTTGCCAAATTGGCGACTTTCTCGCTAGATTTAGGGACTTTTGGAGCTAGTGCTGCTAGCTACTTTAATTGGAAAAGAGTTGGCAACACTGGGCTGGATTTTTCAGTTGGATCATTTTAAAAAATCTAGTGTACTCTTTCTAGTTTCTAAAGATTACCAACCCTGCCTTCAATGTTGCAAATTACAGTTATTTTAATTATTGATCAAATTATTTTTATTATAATAATAATAATGATAATAACTGCTTAACCAATTATTTTCATACAAACTGTGTAAATAAAGTCAAATACCAATTTTCACACATTACTGGAGCTTCAGTTGACATCTAAAAAAAATCAACCAATGACTATTTGTCTCATCAGCTGAAAAATCTAAAGGGTTTTTATTGATAATATAAATAAAAGTGAGAATTTTTCATGTTTTTGGAGCTATAAATGATTACTTAACAAATTTGCTACCAATTAATTTGAGCCATATGTATATACATGCACACACGCACACTAGTTTTGTCTTAAACGATTGCTTACATATTACAGAAACAATTTGGTTTGTGAGCTTTCTTGGTTCATTTTATTTAATTTCTTTAATGAGTCATGTAGCATCACATAAATTGTACCAGCTGTTAAAACAAACCAAGCTCAGGGCTAATTTTCACATGCAGGCACAATTAAAAACATGCACACAGGCATCCGTCATAAAAAAGAGTAATAACAAAGACATCATCACATATATTGCACATCTATTAAATGTAAATTATAGAAACATTTAAAAATCAGACAAAGTGTTTAGTATAGAAGTGAAAATGCAGAGTCAGTGAGCACATAGTTGGGTTGCTGATGTATAATTTGTCTTTAATTTAAAAAAGAGCTGCAGCTCTTTATGTGACCTGGCAGAGAGTTCCTCTGAGTGCTGGGTTTTTTCAGTAGGAGCTGACTGACCAAGTGCAGTGTGACAAAAGGGTACGGTACAATCTGTGATGGAGGATATTTTAGAGCCTTTAATGGTGTTCTCAGCAGGACAGGGAGGCACAGTCACGCAACGGAGCAAAGGCCAGATTGTTTAAAGTTTTATACAAATGATGCATATTTGAATAAAATCAGACAATTCTCCAGTTTCTCTGGTGTCCCGTAGCGATGATATAGAGTTGACAATTTATAAGTTGATTTTAGCTTTTAAGGCTTGGCAAAATAGAGAAAAGTGCTTTAAGAAAAACTACATCATGCATGATTGAAAGATTTAGTTTTGGGGTGAAGCATTATTATTAGAAACAGTCTGAAATGTGCAGCATAAAAGTTCTTATTCATCTCAGTTAAATCTGCAGGGGATGGAATTGGAGCAAATTAGATTAAAAAAAAGTTATTTTTATAAAACTGTCACTATATTCTGACAGTCGTCTATGAGACAGGTAATCTGAAAAAAAAAAAATCATGTGCCTCTGTGTCCTCCGGTGTCCTCCGGTGTCCTCCAGAGCTCCTGATGGCATCTGCAAGAGTTCACAGACCGGAGGAAAACAACCAATCAGAACCAATCACTCGCAAACTCTGATCAGACGGTCAAACTAAGCAGCGCTGATCAAATATGAGTCAATATTCTGTTACTGTAATGCCTATTTCTCTCCTCAAATGTTTTCAGAAACCTCTGTTTTCAGAAACCTCTTGTCTGTTAGGCTGTAAAATGAGAAAGTTTGTCCTCAACTTTCCTCAGTTGAGGAAACACTAAGCATTGCCCACCAGCGGGAGCAAACTTTCTCATTTTACAGTTAAACAGTACACTACAAGATGATTCTGAAAACATTTGAGGGGAGAAATAGGCATTACAGTAACAGAATATTGATTCATATTTGATCAGTGCTGCCTAGTTTGACCGTTTGATTGGAGTTCGCGAGTGATTGACAGCTGCCTCAGTTGAATGAACAGCCAATAGGAGCGCTCTCTCTGAAATGACCTGCGATTGCCCAAAGTCTCCCGTCAAGGGCTAGATTTTTTTAAAGCCTGAAAACAGAGCTATGAGGAGGTGCAGAAGTCTAGTTTTCTCTCAGAACACTTGAATTACAATATGCTGAAAGGTTATTATGGATTTTTTGCCCGATGATGCCAAAAACCTTCTGCCTACTGCAGGTTTAAGGCTTGACAAAATAGGGAAAAGTTCTATAAAAAGAACTACATCATGCATGATTGATGAAAGATGTAGTTTGGGGGGGGGGTGAAGCATTATTACTACAACAGTCTGAAATGTGCAGCATATAAGTTCTTATGTCTCAGTGGTTGTATAATGAACGCATTATATTCAGAATGCAATTTTCCTCGCAAAAGTAAAACACTTAAATGATTTATGTGCCAAAATTCCACATGTTTTGAGGCTTGTGTAAAATTGTTATTTTAGTATCTTTGGCTCGCTACACGCTCTGTTGCAAGCTGGTTGAATTGCTTTTGAAATATCAAAAGTTACATAATCACACATTCACTGCTGGAGACCCCATTGACTTTAACCGCACAATAAAGGTTGGGTATAAAGTTAGCTCTTTGGCAACTTCAGAAACTGAGTCTTTTGGCTGCCAGACTGAGAATAGAAAAGGGAGTTTTGTGCATTTTAGAGTTTAGTTTAGTTTATTAAGATCCCCATTAGCTATAGCATTGCAGCAACTATTCTTCCTGGGGTCCACAAACACACATACAATGTGACAGTGTAAGAATAAACAGACAAGAACACTCACACAGAATAATATAACATAACAATGCAGAATAAAACTGCACAAGACTGAAAAACAGACAAGACAAGCTCCTGACAATAAGAAAAAATTTAAATAGTCCGTTACACTTCATTGTCCTGCAGTTATTGCAAATCATATCATACATCCTACAAGAAATAAGTAGACTACTTGAGATATAGCCCTTTTCACCCCAGAATTTCCGGTCCACTGACTCAGACAGCCCCTCCACATCCACCAGATGTAATACAACTCACAGTATATTCACAAATTGCTCAAAACTCAGCCAAACTAACGTGTTTTACTAAAATGTTGAATTGAATTTTACTGTTTTCTTGTGCGATATGTCTAGGTAGCAAATTCCATTAATTCATAGCTCGGTACGTGACCGTTTGTTTGATTGCATTAGTCCTTGCTTTTGGTAATGAAGCATATTTATTTATTTAAAAAAGATTTCCATTAGCTGATACCAATGGCATCAGCTAGTCTTCCTGGGGTCTGAAATCAAGTACATTATATTTACTATATACATACGATATACAACATCATAATTGTGTTACGCTATGTTCAACTCATATTCACTTTTAACTACCTTATATTTAAAAATAACGATAAAAAAAAGTTGTCATTAAAATTTTGCCAACATATATTAATTTTTACATTAATTTACATAATCTACAATTATTTAGCCTCAAGGTCCATTATCAGGTAAAAAGAACAAAAATGATACATTAACCAACACTGGACTATCGATCAGCTGCTTAAGTAATGCATTCTTAGATGGTATTTGAATGAGGATGAGGATTTGCTAGAGGATTGACGGATGTAAAGAGGGCAACTATTCCAATGTTTGATGGCACGATAATTGTCTTTTTTAAGGCATTCGATTCTGGGTGAGGTAACATGATTTGGCTATCACCTGCTGTTATAGTGAAATGACTGTTAACGTCTCTGCATTATGTAATTTCACTGTATAAAAAGTCGGGTTTAGTGGAATAAATGCTGTTACTAAAGAATGTTACTGTGCTTAAGGCGCGAGTCTTTTCTCTACTGGTAACCATGATAGTTTATGATGCTGTCTGTGTTCGTTTTTATGGGGCAACGTAAGACTAGCCCTTCAGCTTTGTTTGTGGGCAATTTGTAATTTCCTCAGCACACTTTCCGATGCAGAGGACCATACAGGTGAGCAATAGTCCAGGTGGCTTGAACTTAAAGATTTAAAGGTCCCATATTATGTTCATTTTCAGGTTCATACTTGTATTATGTGTTTCTAGAACATGTTTACATAATGTAATGTTAAAAAAGAAATTCAGGTTAATAAACCTAATTTCAGTGAAATAAATACCAAATAAAAAAAGGGGAAAAAAAGCAGATATGAATTATTTTGACTATAGTTATTATCAAAGGAACATAATGTTGATGGATTATCACATACTGGTATATGTAAACTTTTAGTCTAGATTTGAATAAAACACCCACAATTCAACGAAAGTAGTGGTCAATATATATATATTTTTTTGCAAAGACCACAGTGGGCAACCATCCATATTACTTTGGGGCAATTAGATTAAAAAAATCCATATTTATGATATGATGAAGTCTGAAAACGGGTCAAATTTGACCCGTTTTCAGATACATATACATATACAGATACATATACCAGTATGTGATAATACATCAACATTATGTTCCTCTGATAACAACTTTAGTCAAAATAATTCACAATATCTGCTTTTCTTTTATACTAAAAAATTCGGTAGAATTTCACGGAAATTAGGTTTATTAACCTTAATTTCCCCCCAAAACGTGTAAAACTTAATAATTAGGAATGAAGTTGGCCAAAAAAGGTGTAACACAGAACTGGGTGATAGTTTATACTGTATGCTTTATAAAAAGTCAAACCAGACCGAGTTAATTTTGACCCGGGAGGACAAAAGTTGCATGGTCAACGGGAAGACAACAGGAGGGTTAATTAAATGTGATGATGATTTCCTTTTAAAATGTTCTAAGGATAACGAGCTCTTGATAACATGTATTTTGTTGTACACCACATATAGTACATGTGAGCAGAGCCCTGAGCACATCTGGAGGCAGCAGCAGGACATCCACTTTTTCTGTGTGTTGAGGACTGGCCCCCAGAAAGCAGCAGAGAGGGGGCGTGGCCACAGAGAGCTGGTGTCGGGTTTCACATCCACAGAACGTGACTGCAATGGTTGCCTTCACAACAGCGGTGCCAAACTTACCCGCTCTCTAGAAAAACGTCTCTCCTGTCTCTTATTAACGTTACCTTACGGGCTCACCGGTGAGAGGGTTCGTTAACGTCACTCGGAACAACGTGAGAGACACCGTTTGCAGATTGTGTGAGTCGGCAGAAAACTTTTGCAAAGAGAGAGAGTACCACACGGAGGAGAAATAATCCAGCTGCGCCGCGGCGGCTCAACTTCCACCGAGAGCACCGAGGAGAGGAGGAGTCAACAGGTCCACAGGTATTATTATACCATCCACTTTGCACATTGACAGCTTGTCAACATTTGACAGCATGTCTCTCCAAAGCCTCTATAACAACATGAAGGTACCGTGTTTAACTGTTCCACCTGGAGAGGGCTTTGAATGCATCACGCGTGGTGATATAAATACGCACGTTTTTAAACGGAGAACTCTCTTCAAGTTGCGAAGTCATGGCAACCAAAAGACAAGAACGTAACTGTTGCTAGGAGATAATATTGTGTTATATTCAAGTGGAGAGGACGTCTCTGTTAGGGCGGCTAGCATGCGGAGCTAACAGTTAGCTTATAAAGACAGAGGACACATTTCTGCACAGTTTAGGTAATTAACAGAGCTATAACTAATGTTTTGCATTTAAAAAAAGTGCCAATATGTGAAGTTAAATATGCATTGCTCTTGTCTGCACCCACTTGTTTGTGTTTTTGAATGTGGAGAAATATGGGTGTTTTTGGACGTCTTGCTTTGGCTGCTCCTTCAGTGTTAACAGTTAGCTTGTAAAAGACACAGGACACATTTCTGCACTGTTTAGTCAATTAATGCTTGGTATTTTTAAAAAAAAGTGCCAATATGTGAAGTTAAAAGCATGCAATGCTCTTGTCTGTACACACTTGTTTTGCTTTTGCAACGTCAGGACTGAGGAATGTGGAGAAATATGTGTTTTAGAGGCTTATTTTGATCCATATTGGGCTACTTTTACGCATGGAAAGAGTGAACTTTGCCCTAGTGCATGGTGTACTTGTATTGTCGATCATATCAGGAGCTCACTTCCTCTCTCTCCTCGGTGTGCTGTAAATGGATGAACAGGCTCACAGAGGGGCAACCACAGCACTGCATTCCTCTGATGTGCTCTAATGCTGGAGCTGCAAACTTGATGACCCAAACACACACACACACATTGCACTGCATTCCTCTGAAAGTGGTGCCTTCAAGTGCCTCTGCAAAACTGACGGATATCTCCCTTAATTTGTTAACACCCCTGATTAACCCCTGTCAAGTTGAGGTGTCTGGATCCTCAGCAAAAAATTAAATGTCAGTGACTGTGCTATAATATTTTGAGTTACATACCCTGCAGCATCAGAAAAGTCATCAGTGTGATCTTGTAAAATGTTGTCTTGTGAAAACCACAAGATTACAGTGCAAGCATTACCCCTCCATTTATGACTCTTAACAAGTACTTCCTACATGTTTCCTTTTATTTGAGTAATCTTTTAAGCACTTTATGCATTTGGCACAGGCGTGATTTGTTGAATGATGTTTTATGACGCTACAGATTTATGATGCTGGCTGCAGACATGGCAGTGCAGATTTGTGTGTGTGTGTGTGTGTTGGGTGGGGCTGGAAGAGGAAGATGCCCTTTTCCTGTGACAACCTGTGACATTCAGAGCGAGATGCATTAGAGGCAGAGACGCTCGGTGGGAAATTTGGTGTGTCTGATGGTTTTCCCACCCTGTCACATCCTCTCTTGGTGTGATTCACAGTTAATAGTTGTGCCACCGCAGTAATTGGGAAGGCTTGGGCTAACCGCAGTATTGTTTACCTGCCCTGTTACATAAACTGTCACATATGATAATAGTTTTGATAATAACCTTTAGACGTTTATTATAACTGTTTTAATCTGTTGTCTAGCCATCTTGTGACACCATGTGATGCCCATCGTTGAGTTCTAAAAATATAGTTCCTGTCTCTGTGGTAGAAATGAGGTTATCTGAAAGGTATGATGTTGGCATTCATTCAAGTAAATCTCATATGTTAAAGCGATATTTTGGGTGTTTGGAAGTTGCGTTATATGAGCTACTTATCCATATCAGTGTATTACCTACAATAGGTGACGGTCGGTACACCCCCAGTTTGGAGAAGCAAACAGGAGAACAAGCACGGGAGCAAAGCAATGTACTGCTGTGGCCGGCAGAAATCGTATTATAGCCACGTAAAAAAAAAGCACACCTTAAAAAAATCAATATCAGTTTAAGTGTATGCTATATTTAGAATATTTTTACTGCTTTACCTTGCCGTCAGACAGCCCTAAAGTCAATCCATCTATCTATCCTTTGCATGGGGGAACTGAAGCAGTTATCTATGCTCGCTTCAAACCTACCAGACTCCATTGACAAAATCAGTAATTTTACCTCGCAGAACACAGAATTTGCTGATCTACCACTGCCTCGATCGGGGAGTTATTCGTTTTATTGTGTGTCTATGGTGTTTTAATGGGTTAGTTCGGATTCACCAAAGTCACTCAGTAGCCCAAACAACTAACTGATTGAAGCAGCGGTAGACCAGCAAATTCTGTGTTCGGCGGGGTAAAATGACAGTTTTTGTCAAAGGAGTCTTGTGGCTTTGAAGAGAGCACAGATAACAGCTTCAGTTCCATGTCAGAAAGAGCTGTTTTGTGGCAAGATAAAGCGGTGAAAATATTCCAAATATAAATTGATGCAGATTCTTTTTTGTTTTTAGGTGGGCCTTTCTTTAAGGTGGCTAAAATATGTTTTTCTGCCGGCCCTGTCCACAGCAGCACATTGCTTTGCTACCGTGCCAGTAACTCCTGTCTGTTTCTCCAAACTGGGGGCGTGCCGACCGTCATTTACTGTAGGTAATACACTGACTATGGATAAGTACCTCATACAACCCCACTTCAAAACACCCAAACTATCCCTTTAAGATCTAACATAGTGAGAAAGTTTTGGAGAAATGATATCCTCAAATCGTTGTTGACAGCAGTGTTGATGATTTAGCATTGTTTCTTGCAACAATATATTCAAAACTGAAGAGCCCAGGAGTTTAGCGTACGTATTTTAAAAATGTTAAACTGCTAAGTGTTGTACTTTGTTTGTTAAAAGGCAGTAGCGTTCTTTTATGCAGCACAAGGCGGTGTGTTTGTCTGTGATACTGTCAACCCTCTCCGACAAGCGTCAGCAGGAAGTTGGTTCTCTCCTCGTGTGAATGGTGCCAGTTAAAGGTCTCGCACGCCTCGGCTTCACAGGGCACTAAATGTGTCATCATCGTGGTGGCGGTGGCACACTCGCTTTGCCCCCTCTCCCTCGCAATGTCCCTTTCCTTCCTCTGCTTTACAGAGTGTAAAGTCAAGTGTGAATGACACTGGAAAGGACTTTGTTTTCCTCTTTTGTTCTTTAAAAACACAGTAGTAGTGACTCAGTGGCTCCGAGCTCTGTCAGATTTATTCGTCACGCTTGATGTTTTGTTTTTTTCTGTGGAACAAATGACTATACTTGATAAAGGGTGAGGAGTTATTTAAGGTTGGTTGGATTGTTCACATTCAATCTACCAGCTGATTCTGATCTTTCTTTTACTTTTCTGTGGAGCAATGGCATAAAACTAGTATTGACTTTGCATGTTGAATTTAGAAGTTTTGAGTGACCTATTTTCATGTTGCATGGCAAGTTACAGAGCGAGCACAGTGTGTTTTTCCCTCCCTGTGTTACTATCAGGTGTTACAGTGTCATTCACACAGCTCAGTAGGTCATCATATTGTTTATTCATGCAAATCGTTTTGATCTCAGTCACAAGATAGCATCCTTTCCGAATAACACGCAAACCACCAATAGCAGGGAGAGTAGTAGAAAATGCACATTTAGCAAGTTTTGCATATTAGAAGCAAAGAGGAAATATTTCCTTAGCTACATTTGGCATTGGACATAGCTTTCTCTGAAAAAGCCCTCAGTGTGTGTCAGGTGGTTTGGTTTGCTTTGGTCTGTCGTGGTCTACACACAGCCTCGCCACAGCAGCAACCTGCTCCCCTGTTGTTGGCGAGCCGGGCTGACTCATGAGGCTGCGCAGCACAAACTCATCAGGCACTGACAGATGAGACACGCTCCCCACAATGTCAGGGCACCCTGGAGATGTCACCCAGCGCTCGCCTAACGGTAAACACCTCTACCCAGTCCCACCCACACACTGTCAGATTCTCACTGCTAGTGGCTTTCTAGAGTAGGTGAAGTGAAACACACACACTGCAGAATTAGAGTTTCACTCACCGTATGTAGGAAAAACCAGTGGGCTAGCTTTTTAGACTTTGTTTTGATGGGTACCTGGGCTGGGACAACACACCTATATACCGATTCGATACTATCACGATACTTGGGTGTCGATTCGAAGTGTATTGTGATTTCTAAGTATTGCGTTTCAATATTACGATTTACTGCGATTTTTGTTAACTTTTTTAACACTAGACCATGGGAAAAATCATACACTTCTAGGGACTTTTACTTTGGAAAACATCTAAATTAATACAGTAAACTGTTTGATATCCAGCATGTATGTAGTCAGAGATGTCCTGAAGTCAAATATATCAGTCATTGTCAGGCATTATTTATGAATTTTTTTCCAGCAACCCAAAAAGACATTTCCCTCCCAATTTAGTGGTATTTTCTTTTTAATTTATAAGGGACATAATGTTTTATACTTCTGGTGAATATAATCCAATTAATCTTATTTCCATATATGTATTTTGTATTTACAGCGGTAACTTCCTTCTACCTCCGCATGGACTCAATTGAAGCAAATATATCGATTCTGGCATTTCAAAATCAGAAAAAAAAATCACGATACACAGGTGAATAAATTTTTTCCCCCACCCCTAATGTATACATGTGTTGGTTTGCCAATTTACTACTGTTGCCATTACAAATAGTTCAGTTTGTCAGCAATCTTTGGCCTAAGATAGAAACGTCTACAAATGGAGTCCAGTCGAACCGAGCAGTGTAGCTTTACGTTACTAAAACCAGCCTTGACCTAAATGAAACAGGCCCCGACTCAGTCAGAATAAGTAGAAATAAATTGGGATATTACAGTGGTTTGGCAGTGGTGCCCAATGACGTAGTCATTGCCTCAGGGACTGGGGCGAGTGTGGGAAAAGCAGGAGAGAAGAAGGGTGGGAGCCGATACCAGGAGTGTAGCCGAAGAAGCCGAGTGGGATTTTTTTTTTTGGAGGGGGAAGTTCTGGAGCCGCTGTGATGTTGGGATGTGGGAGCTCCACTCACGTCCGTCGGCAGTTAGTCAGGCCTGCTTTTGCATACTGATTTCTCTTTCCGCTGCTTTCCACGCAGCTCCCTGAACTGCCCGGCCCTGCCAGCCTCGCAAGGGTTAATATAACTACCCTCCCTCTTTCGCACTGCCTCCTTTTATTCCTCTTTTTATGGCTTTGATGGTATTAAATAATCTTTACGTGTCAGAGTGCACAGCTCCCAGTGTTCATGTCGGGAGAGCGAGATAGCAATTAGGTCAGAGTGGTAGAATAACTCGGTTTCATCCCGGCCTTAAAGCGGCAGGGTACCTCACTTCAACTTGCTCTTTATATTCACCTCAACCCTTCGGAGTGAGATTTTCAAAGAGGTCCAAGGCCAGTGGGGTTATCAAAGCACTCCGAGAGAGAGCTTTGTATCTCTCCGTTGTGTAGTCTCATGATAAAATGTCCCAGAATGGATCACCGTTTGTGATATTTTAGGTTGCTCGCTATGTTAATTTGCCTGAAGAATCAGGCCACGTTTGTCTCCTTTTTTCCTAATGAGGCTGAGCTAAAGACCCATATAACCTATTATCCTGGTTATTGATTCCGAATGTGTTTCAAGCTGCCGCGTGTTTCAGTACTAGACCTTGAAATCATCGACACATATATCTGCAGAGTTTTCCTCAAGACTCGCACAAAAACAACGATAAATTGAAAGCCTTGTGTTTCTGTTTGACATGATCTTACATGATCTGTGTTGTTAAGTTTCCCCGAGCCTGTTGTCCCATGTTTTGAGATTGCATTTCTACCATTTGGCACGGGAACACTCTGGCCCCTTGTCACACTGTTTCATTGCACTCGTCACAGGGTTTCATACTATTTTCCACAGTCATTTTGTACCTTGGCTTTTTACAAAAGTGTCTCTGCCCAGTCGGACAGTCCCCCGGCGTGACGACTGACATTTTCAGTGAAAGGGCCCTATTGTTGCTCCTTAATCCCCCTCCACCCTCCTCTCCATAAAACAATGGTATCAATTGCTTCCACTGAGTACATCCACAGCTCTGAGTGAGAGACAGGCTGGCCGGGCCTGTTAGCTAGCCTGCCAGCCGTCCTACCGGGTAGCCAGACCGACCTCTTCATTCCCAGTGATGGCTCTGTGCTCGCGCCCACAGATTCCTCTTCAGGCATCCGCGCTAATATCATCTCTGTAGTATGAGAACCAGCCCTTGATCGTGACTGCACTGCCACCTCGTAAATGCACAAATAATGGCTTGTGTGTATATTTATTTTCCCGGTGAGACAGTGGAGCAGACCGGTGGATTGGACCCCCCCATCCCCTCTCCTCCTTAATGAATGGTCTCCATTCTATTTTCCTTCATTTTCCCCAGGACACTGCCATTAACTTTGACAGATGATATGTTCTTTCACTGAAACAGTGATCCTGAGCGCACTGTCACTGGAAATTGGATTCGCACACCCACCCCTTTGCTCCTTTGCCTTCTTCTCCATCTCTCCTTCTCTCTCCGTCCTCCTTTTTTTCCTGTTGCTCTCTCTCTCAGTCTGCGCTGAGGGACATGCTGTTAATATTCCTTTTAGAGCTGCACTGTACAGCTGAGCTGCCAAGTTAACCCTCTGCTGCCATGAGTCAGACAGCTAGCCAGATAGCTGGTGTCACTTACACAGATGTCTGACCAGCCAATCTGTCCTTAAGCACTCCTTGATAATACCAGTACTGCTCTGTGCCAGGTGTGTGTCTGTTGTCAGTTATGACATTAGTATGATTTTTGGTCGGTTGTCCAGAAGAATGAAACATTTTCTTTTTCATATTTACTTAATAATTTTAGTCTTAAGGCCGTTACACACCAGTGGCATTTCTATTTGTGTGATTCATTTGCACTATTTCGTTCCAACTGTTGTTTCTGTCATGAGTACCTTCACACAGAACGCAAATATTACACAGCGTAAAAGTGACGTAATTTTTTTTTCCGCAATGAGTTCAATTTTCTGAGCTTTCGCACCGCGAATAAAGGCATCAACCAATCACGTTGTGCGGAATGAGTTGCACCTATATTTATGAAACAACAATAACACGGAGGCTCTGTAGTCTGAACCAGGACGGCAGACATTATTACTCGTATCAACTTTGACGAAGGTAGTACAGACCATATCAAATCCTACCGTTCTTTCACAGTAAAAGCTCTAGACCAGCGAGCAACCTCCGGGTCTGAGGACTGAAGCCAAAGCAGAAGTGCTTTCTAATAGCCAGCAGGGGGCGACTCCTCTGGTTGCAAAAAGAAGTCAGATTGTATAGAAGTCTATGAGAAAATGAGCCTATTCTCACTTGATTTATTACCTCAGTAAACATTGTAAACATGAGTTTATGGTCTCAATCGCTAGTTTCAAGTCTTCTTCAATACAGCATGATGTTCATTTAGTATATTATGGTCCCATTTAGAGTCAAATAGACCATAAAGCAGGGTATACTTTAGGGCGTGGCTACCTTGTGATTTACAGGTCGCTACCACAGCGTTGTCCGTGTTTTCGTCTTACAACTTTAACCCTTTCATATTGTGTTTTCAGTTCATGAAAGTTTATTCTTACCTTTTTGGTCGCCTAAAAATGTCTTATTCAGCATTCAGTTGTACTTAGCTCCACCTTCTTGGGTCACTTCTGGTTGCAAAAAACCACGATGGCGACGGCCAAAAACCAAGATGGCAACGGCCAAAATGCCAAACCCGAGGCTTCAAAACGACAGTCCACAAACCAATGGGTGATGTCACGGTGACTACGTCCACTTCTTATACACAGTCTATGTGTGCAACTAACGATTATTTTAATTATTGGTTTAATATGCTCATTATTTTTGTCTTCGAATGTCTTGTTTTGTGAGACCAACAGTCCAAAACCCAAAGATATTCAGTTTATAATGATAAACACAGAGAAAAGCTAAATATATTCACATACCAACTTAGAATGGTTGGTATTTTTGCTATAAAACATGACTTAAACAAACAAATCCTGTGTCATTCCCAGTCTGCTACAGGCAACGTGACACGTGAGTCTCCTGTGCAGCGGCCATGTCCAGTTTCAAAGCACCCCAACAAACCAAAGCATCTTAACACTGATTTCAGTGGAACAAATCCCCTCTATTGTGCCTCCTGTGTGGGCGTATGTGGCAGTTGACAGTGTATTACCCAGCTGCCGCGGCTGCAGCTGCTTGCACATTAGCTCGAGTTGCTCGGCCACATTTATCAGTGTGAAGTGAACGCCACGGTGGAGAGATAATGGTCCTGAACAAAGATGATACCACTCTCACTGCTGCTGCAGCTAGCTCGAAACAACTAGCTGGTCGTAAGTGGCTCGGCTCATAGCGTCGTTATCGTGCTGCTCTGCTGCCTCGGCTTGTGCCCGCCAAGTCTATGTAGCTAGTGAGCCTCTGCTACTTATTCTGTCTCCAATGTGGGCTGTCATCACAGTGCAGAAGCACCAAATATCTGTCATACTGAGATGTTGTGGTACAACGCCTGTTAGAGGACAGGATTCCAGTGTTTGCAGCTGGATGTCAAGCTAGAATTACCCTCAAAACAATGCTGCAAAAAACGATTACGAGCTAATTATATTAACTTTTGTGTGGGTTTATAAAGCAGTAATTAATCTTTCTATGAAAGCTAAATACATTGTTGTTGTTTTTGTATTTTATGCATAAATAGAATGCATGTACAGTATATGTGTTTGTGAGGAAAGCATCTCAGAAATGCACCCAGCAAACTAGGCCTCAGCCTGCAGATGTCTGTCAGCGAGAAAGCACAGCTCGTGTAAATGATACTCATTCAGTCAGTGAGACGGTGACACACTATCAATAACGGCGGATCGTTTGATTGGTTTTGTGCTTCATTCTGTGTCAACATGATTTCCATTTTTCTTGGCTTTTTGTGTCGCAGTAATAATTCTGTAATATGGCGCACCAGGCAGCATATGGCTGCCATTTATGATCAACAGCCTCCGTAAAGAGGTGACTGGAATATGCAAATGTCTGCATGCTAATGGAATAGTAATGTAATGAAGTGCGTTGTATATGGGCAATAATGAGTCTCTGGTTATTGAGGGTTGATGGCATTTTGTTGTTTCACAAGCTGCAGCTTTTTTTGTTTGTTCTTCGTGGCACACGTACACACCATCACCCAAAACATGTGCACACACAAACACTCCCACAGACTTAGATACATGAACATCGCCTCCTTATTGATTCATGGCATTGGATGAAAAGCATATTGATAAATACCTGGAGTACTTGCCCATTGAAATTGTGAAACTAAATTGGGCAGAACTGAGACAGATGCGGTGCAGTAAATTAAACAAGCAATCTTCTCTGTTGGGTGACAGCACAATGGTGATTAGGGTTTCATGTGAGCTGCCCTACATTATTTATGGCTGTGCTGTGGGCTGCCTGCAGTTGAATAAACCCACAGTCCATTGACTGGGCACATTACGGGAGGCCAACTCGTAGTGAGAGGGGGGGAGTTAAAAATGGCTTTATTTCCTCTCGAGGAGGTCCATTTTCATCTAAATGAAGGTGGAAGCCCCCAGCGTGTTGTTTCCAGGCCCTGGCGTGTGTGAAATGTGTTGACTGTGTTCCAGGAGGCTTCGCTGCTCCGCTCTGATTCGTGTTCCAGGGTGATTTCTGCAGAACCTCTCATTTGTACACATCAGCCATTCCTAGTTTTCTTAGTCACTGCCTACTCAACTTGGTGCCCACTGCCAATTCACAATT
The DNA here is from genome assembly GCF_015220745.1 of Sebastes umbrosus. Lineage (NCBI taxonomy): Eukaryota > Metazoa > Chordata > Actinopteri > Perciformes > Sebastidae > Sebastes > Sebastes umbrosus. Next base: position 11,130,592 of record NC_051288.1, on the reverse strand, counting down.
TGGCCTTTTTATTGTCAGTACAGTTGTACTTATGGATGTGTTTTCCTACATAATACAGCCCTGTCTCCTAAAAATTCCCATACTATTACACTGCATTCTCAATTACGTTTGGAAGGAAACGTATTTTGTCGTGGATTACATTTGTCTTTGACGTATCACAAATACGTTTATTACACGGCTTTGTTGATACTCGATTCTGATTGGTCAATCACGGCGTTCCACGGTCTGTTATTTCTTTATAGCAGACCACTGCTATGTATAACAGATCGTTGCTATGTATAACAGACTGTTGCTATGGGCGCAGTTCTGATGTTGGACTCTGGAGGACCGTTTTTGTGTCAAATTATTGATTTCTTAAGTAAGTAGCCGTGTAAGCCAAACCATGATGTTTTGTTACTAAACTTAACCAAGTTTTGTTGCATTTTTTTGTTGTTGTTTTTTTCAATTTACAACGCTAACCACATGTCTCAAACTGTTCAGAACTGTGACTGTAATCTGGGAGAAAATAAGTTTCCCTCTAAATTGAGAATGCAGTTTAGTTTTATGGGAGTCTAATTTTGTTGGAGACAGGGTTGCATAATAAGATATGTTGAATGGTTTTGCATTGGTATCCATAGAGACAAAGTGTGTGTCTTATGTGTCAGGAGAAAGATATAGACAGGATCAAGACATTCTATCCTCATCCACAGCATAAACAAGATACTGAAGTACAAATTCAGCACTTCAGGTGTTTTCCACCTGTAAACTGGCACTGAAATAGAGTCAAAACCACCTCTTTTTTTAAACCAAAACTAGCTTTGCATGCTAACGCTAGCTGTCTGTTTGGGAAACATTAATTGGAACTACTGGCTACTGTTAATTGCTTCACACTAACTTGCAGTTCACTTACTTGCAACACAGTGCTGGGCGTTAAGGAACAGGTTCCAGCGTTTTAAAAGGAGCGCAATGGATTATGACAAACAAAGGATCGGAAAGAGATTGAGCTTTATATAATCCATTAAAAATGCCTTGATGGCCTCAATCCCCATCCCACAGATCAGACTGGGACACACCTAGTTTAAGCTTGAAATACAGCCACAAGCTATGTGTTTTATTGCAACAAAAAAATCATAGACAAAATGGATGAGGCTACATCTGGCCATCATGTTGGAAAACTACATCAATACAACTACATCGATAACTGAGAACCCCATTAACGTGTTACTGATTTTCTTCTTGCTATGCATATTATAACTAATGATTTTATTTGCTGTTATTAGTTTCTTCGTGGATGTTATGTAAAAGCAGAAATAGTTGGAGGACACTCAAGCACAGTAAGATGTGGTTGTTAATACAAAAACAGATCCACTCAGCCAAGAGTGTTATGGCTTACTGGGACACTTAAAGGGACTGTTTGTAAGAATCAGAAATTGCTTGTTAACAGCGACACCTGTGGCCGTTAAGTCAATGAAAGTCAGCGTCCTGTTGCTCGCGCTTGTGACATAGACATGAACGAGCATCGCTCAAAAACAGTGAGGTGACACACGTCAGCTAAAACCACAATGTCACTCTATGTTTCACCTGCTTGGCAGTAATATTAGCTGACCAGACGTATGTTTCTCCATGAATCACTGCTGATCCTTGTGTTGGCTTTTCCTGCCTCATCCTTCCGACTGCGGCCAGAGGAAACACGGTAGACACCGGAGTTTTGGTCGGAGACGATAACGTTTCTTGCTGCGGAGCCCCGTCACTTCACAAGACACGGGAAACCTCTGTTGGTCTGGAGGAGCTGCAGCATTTATTTCTGCATAAACGTCCACTGTAAATAAGGAACACCACTAGAGTATGATATAAAAACCTAAAAAAAGAATGGACCCACCCTTTAAATTGAACTGAGTTAAAATGTTATTAGTATCACCTAGGTTTTTCCTGCTGTAACAATTTAAAATGTTGGCTGTGAAAAGATCTGTCAGACCTGGATGCTGGTTTTGATCGCTCTCCTTCTGTCTTTTGCTCCTCACACTCTATTGCTCCCAACACAGAGGTGTCTGGTGTGATTCAGCAGTGAACACGGACAGTGGTGGGAGTAGGAATGTGAAAAATGAGGAGAAAACAGTTTGCAGACCATTTGGAGCTCTGCCCGTTGTTGCACCTATGCACATGTGAACTCGTGCCTTTTGATTTATCCCCGTTGCCTAACATCACTGCGGTGCCTGAAGTGCGAAATTATTGTATAAGTGTTAAACAGTTATATTTCAGTCAACTTTAGCAAACAACAGAATTACAGTGGCGATGATGGGATGTCTATATATTGTTTTCTTTGCTCAGCCTGTAGAGTTGTTGCAGGTCATCTGCTCGCTAAGTGACAAATTGAAAACAAGAAGTTAAAGGAAGATGTGAATCTATTTTCTTACCTATTATATCTATTATTAAATGTCCTTTTTGTTTGTTATTGTATAGCCTTTGTATTCTTTTGTGTCCTCACTGGTCTGTAGTAGAAAGGGAGCAGCTGTGAGGCTGTGGGTTTAAATTGTTCATTCCAATTCAGCTTTAAGTTGTTTTTGTGGATATTTCTCTGGATTATATTTAGCTTCTACTCCATTATATTATTCTTATCTTCTTCATGGATTCCTACCTGCAGTTGTTGCATTAGAGAACATCCCTTATCTTTTTATTTTAGTGCCCGCTAACCGGTGTGGAATGACGCTGCAACAGCACCTCTTAAGCTGCAGAAAGAGGCCTGATTATCAGATTGTACATTTCAGAAAGTTACGAACGTCCAAACGCTTGAGTGCTTTTAAGTGATTTGGAGAAAGCGCTCGAGTCTTGGAAGCTCGTGTTTGCAGCAGAAAAAAGTGAATCTTCTCTGTGCGTTGGAGGTGTGGGATGTGAAAATGGGATGCCATCTCTAATTTGTGTTTTTGTTTGTGCATTTCACTTCAAGTAGATTTTACGCCCTTGCATGCACGGAGTTATGAAATGGCTAACAAGAAGGCTATGTTAGTTTTTTATGTGAAATTGACATCTCCACTCTGATGAATGTCCGTTGCGTGAGCGTGGTCTAATTGTCGCTCCGCACAACAGCGTGTTTTCATTCTCAGTTGGCCTCTGGCCTGGGATACCCCACTCAAACTCTGGTCCACTTGTCCAGAGCACCAAAACAATGCAGAGCTGGCATGCTTCTTCAACCACTGTCCCCTGGGGGTGGGCTGTTTTATGATCTGTCCGTGTGCCAAATCTGGTCCCCGCTCTCAACTGGGTCTTTGTCATTTCCTCCGCGTGAATGTCAGAGCGGCGGAGCTGTGGCTCCATGGATGTTCAGATACCTTGCATGGCTTTCATCAGCGCTGCTTCCCTCCCCTCTCATCCTCCAACCATTGTTTTCCTAATGAATGAAACTTATTTTTTAGCCTCTCTCGTGAAGCATGAAATACAAGCTTTTATATTGGCATTGGCAGCTATTTAAACTTCTGATCCGATCCAGGCCGCGCTCATTAAATCGTCAACATGATGTAACGTTTCACTGCCGCTGCCGTGTGCCAGCATGGCATGTTTTTCCACTTAGGGGATTCCAGTATTTGTCTTTGTCATAAACACAGGGCATCTGGCTGCCAGTAGTGGGTCCAGCCTTCATTTGGACTTTGACATCGAAATGTGGCTGAATTCTTCAGAGAGAAGCTGCCTGGCTTCTCATTTAGCAGCTAGCGTAGGTATGATAAATGTTACTAATCACCTATTGACCCCGAGAGGTCAAGCCTCTGCCCTGTCGCCCATCACCCTCCTCCTTCCCGCTGTCTCCTCTCTGCCTCTGTACCCCCGTGGATAGCCTTTATCTCGCTCAGGCAGTAGTTTTTCTCTGCTTGTCCGCCGGCAGATACCAGGCAACACAACTATGCACTTTACTTGTTTGCAGTCAAGTGTGAGATTCTTTCCCCCTTCCAGATTTATCTTTCCAAAAATATCTGTTATTTGGCCTTGTGGCCTCTGAGATACATTTATGTTGTGAATGTGATTAGATACAGCGAGCCAGAACAGATATGCTTTCCTCTCCGTGTCGTCGGCTTTAGTTTTGACCTTTGCACTTCTAATATCGCAACCTGGTTTTTGGGACCTTACCGGAGAGATAAGTAAATAGAAGAAAGTGTGAGATTATCGGGGAAATAATCTTGTGGAAGTAATGAATTTGGTTGAAATACCAAGGACAGTGTATGCACACACACACAAACACTGAGTGTCTATGCTGGATGTTTTTTTTTTTTTTGCACTGGCAGTGTAAAGAATCGTTGAGGAGCTTTTGTTCTTTTAAAAATCCACCTGATAATGTCGGTAGCTGGCTCTTTGCCTGGGCGGGTTGGATTTAAAACAGAATAAAACCCAAAACAACTCTCCAGTGCCCAGCCCAGTGTTACACACTTTACACACCCAACACAGTGGCCCAGTTTTTCTACAATCCCCCAGTGAACCAACTCCTGTGTTTGGAGCCTTTAGAAGTGGATGGCGAATGTCACTTTCAATGGGGAACCCTCAGAGTGGAAGCACAGGTAGGAATAACAATGCTGGCAACACAACAATGGCACCAGCGTGATGCCAAGTTTTCTGGGTTCACAGATACTCCATCCTCTACCCCCCTTCCCTCTTTAAATGTTCCACATGAGACTGATTGAGCCATTTCGTATTGCTAAGCTGCGTGAAGAGTGCTACTTTTATAATGAAAGAATACTGCTAAATCAAGGCTTGACAAATCTACTTTCTCTCCATGTCCCCATATTGAGGGTTGGCGGATTAGGCTCTAATTTTAGTGCCACTTATCTCTTCAGCTGCTTTTAAGAATTAGTTCCAAATAACAAAAAAAAGGGGTGAAAAATGTGAAGGGGGTCGGATGGGAGGGTGCCGGGAGTTGGGTATTGTTAGGGAGCCGAGGCTGGGAAAAAGAGATTGTCTAATAAAGTGGCAGCGAGGGCCTTTGCATTAGAGCTCAAATTTACATACAAATCTCCAGAAAAAACGTATTTGTGGCAGTTGGGCAGAGGGCAGTTGTTTTAACGGTAATCTCTGAGGAATTTTTCAATCGCCATCGCTTCCACCGCACAGCGTCTCAAGTGGCTTCATGAGCTCACAAAGCCTGATGAAGTTTTCAAACAACGCCAACCATGAAAAATGTTACACAACTTTATTTTCACCTCTCTCTCTCTCTCTCTCTCTCTCTCTTTTGTTTTGTTCAGTTTTCCAGAAATTGGAAGTTTACAGAAACTTAGATTCAGGGCATTGTGATTGAAGATGAATGTTAGCCGCTGTGTGTTTGCTTTTAAGGCTGCACAATTAATCGAATATTAATCGTGATCATAATTTTGGCTTCCCACAATTAAATGAACGTGATCATTGAGGTTTAAAATGCATGCTCCGCTCATAGAAAACTTTGCTGCATAAATCAAGCACTTCCTAAACTTCCTAAACAAGTTTTTTGCCAGTCAGACACACATGTGCGGCCGCTACATGATGGATTTACGTCGGCACACAGCAGCACAGTCAGTAACGTCACACACACAACATGTCGTCGGTGTGGAAGTTCTTCAGCGTGAGTGAAGTAGACATATGCCGTGGAGGAACAACCTGAAAACACTTGGAACAACTTGGAACAACTAACTTAATCAGACACTTGTTATATTGTAATTCATTCCCATGATGCTGCTCAGAGTAATCGCAGTGACCGGATCGTCTGCCGACAGCACGGATCACGTTATGGTGCATTCAAGCTCTACTCTCTAAAATGAGTATTGGGCGATGGTAAATTATAAACCTATCATGATGCGTTCCAATGTCATCTTGTAAAATGTAGTTTTTGCCGAGAAACTTGAATAAATCCAGTTGTTTGAAGGAGAAGTTTTCACAGCAATATAAAATAGATAATAGAGAGGGAGTTATGATCTGTTTAACTTCCTAACACTAGCTCTAAACAGCTTATACTACATAATTAGAACTACTAATGCCAAGATGTTTTTCAATCAAAGCAAATATTTAAATAAAAATACAATCATGTACTTCCTAATCATTTGAATTGTGTGTTTTTATGACAGTTGGAATGAAGCACAACAAGGAAGTGAAGTGCTCTGTTTACTTCAAATGTGAAATTGCAATAAAAATATTTTATCCCCAAAAATCTATGAATAATCGTGATCTCAATATTGATCGAAATAATCGTGATTATCATTTTGGCCATAATCGTGCAGCCCTATTTGTTTTAGCAGTCTAGTTTCAAGCTGACCTACTGCAAGTCAGCAGTAAGTTCATTTAGTGTAAACAAAATCACTTCTCTGGACTCTAATGTCATCAACACCCTGGTAGTTTAGACCCTTTCCATCTCACATGTATTTGGCTACTGTGACACGTCATCAATACCAAACAACCATCAATACCCCGCTGGAGACAGTTGCATTTAAAACAATGGAGGGCACAGCGTCGGCGTGCATTCAGCACTTTTGAATAGCCGTCAGCTTATTGATTCTCCTTCAAGGTCGGCATCAATTCCTCTCTGCCTCTTCTTTTCTGTTTGTGACAGCGGAGGGCAAATGCATGTTAAAAAAAAACTTCAATTGAGTTGGGAGGAGGGGGAGACCCATAAAAAAAAAAAAAAATATGGCGGTTTCCACTCAGATTTGCTTCCCTTGGAGTCGAGCCCTTTTTCGTTGCGGGCAGTGTTTGGGTGTGATTATGTAATCCATCAGGGTATTACCATAAAGGAGGGAGGGGGGAGCGGTGTGTGTGCCGAGGGGTTGGAAGGTAATAGCGGTGCTACTGATGATCATCGTCTAGCAACTGCCCAGGGGCAGGAATGTTTTGTGCGCCGATGTGTCCGACAGGTGGCTAGGAGACGCTAATTGATTAATGATCAGGGTGATATATGAGCCCCCGCGGCCGGCCCAAACATAAAGGCTCGGAGCACCGGTGTCACCCTAAATCATTTCCAACCAGGCCAGTAAACCCAAAACAGTTCCCTCATTAGCATATGAAAGACCAATCGGGAGGGGGACTGTGCCTTCCAAGCCCCTTTGTGGGCCGCCCATTGTCGACATCCTGAAGTCTGAATTAACAGGCCAGCATTTTATGCCCGATGAATAATGACAACAAAGATGGTTTTATAATAAGGGTCACTCGGTGCTAATGAATGATTTACATCACCACAATCTGAGCCTTTGATATTATTTTTTTGTGCTTGTTCATGGCTTCGACAAAAGCAACAAAATGAACTGCACTGTATGAGATGTAAATTTGTTATTCTACTACAGAGCATAAAATATAGTTATAAAACTCCAAGCTGAATGGATGTGTTTTCACCATGTGTGAAGTGAGATAATTTACATTCTTTCTTTACAACGGGTGTTTTTGCGGTGTACATCATGGAGCTGACATATTTTCCATTCACGCAGTGTCAAATTCTTCTTGAATGATTGAACATTAGAGGAATTCACCTGCCCCCAGATGATCATATTTTGCACTTCCATACAACACTGTCATTGGATTCTCTCTCTCTCTCTCTCACTTCCTCTCTGACTCTCCCTCTCACTCTCTCCGGTTATTTACCATTCCACAGGGGGGCCTTGCGTGACCCTCTTCATTGTTTTGTTTGGATGACTCTGAAGGACAATGGCAGTCTGGAGCCTTGGCCCGGCGCTCAGCGTGTGTGAATCTGCATCTTTCCTTTTGGGAGTGCTGTCCTCTCCGATGTCAAGAGAGGTTATGTGATCTATGTGTGACTGAAGGGGGTTTCCACCGCTGAGAGCCTCAAGGCAAGGGGTTTATATTGTGTGAGTGCACGTGTGTGTGTGTGTGTGTGTGTGCGCACGCTGGAATTTTATACTGAGCGAGTTAAAACAACACGTTGTGTCTGTTTTAATGTGAGCTCATGACTCTCGCCGCGGGGATGCCATTCAAGTATACGATCGTACTTGGAGACTGCCGGTCGTACCCGCAATCAGTTTTTTTACACATTTTGTACTGCAGGGGTGCTGCTGTCACAATGAGTAAGTGGACATCGCAGAGCCGATGAATGATTTTACCTGAGAGTCGGACCGCCTCCCATCAAACCTTTTTAACCATCAGCGCTTGAGCAACCCCGAATCCCAGTCCCAGGTGCCGACGCAAGGCCATACATCGAGGATCGGGTGACCTCTGCTTGGCGAGACTGCGGGTCCCCGAGCAATCGAAGCCTTCTAGGTGCGGTAAATTGGGCTCTGTTTTAAAAGCAGATGGACTTGTCTGGCGGGGCTCCAGCAGCGAGGGCCCCTTCTTCTTCTCCTTGTGTGTGTGTGTGTGTGTGCGTGTGTGAGAGGCGAGTGTCTGCAATGAGTTGCTTTCAGCCATCAGCAAGGATAAAGACGTGATTACCCCAGGCTACTCCTGTTCACTCTCATCAGTGTATAGGCTGCAGGCTTGCACATGCATGCCCACACACACACACACAAGCACACACACACACACACACACACACACACACACACACACACGCTCCATATGTGCATGTGCATTAAACTCTGTCATCGTTTCATCCTACCTGCCCTTTTAATCTAAATGAGGCTGTTCTTCTTGGTCTAGAGGACCTAAGTAAAAACACACCATTCAGATCCACAAACAGGAAGTGAGGGCGTATAATAAGACAGGAAGTGAAACTAGGAGTCATTGAGGGCACAGGTCAGCTGATTGGCTGATTATGAGGTTGGAATAGATACCAGAGTGAGCAGCAAAGAGCAGAGAGACTTGCACATTAAACAAGCAGCATCTCATTACCAGGATCACATAGTTGGCTGGTTAGCTTGCAGATAAATGCTAACATACGGTATTAATTTGAGTTGTCGCATGTAAAGCAATGCACCAGAGCCTTGCTTTGACTGAACGGAGGTATGGTCTGATGCAAAGCCACAATTCACCTCTGAAATTAGTATTATTACTAGGGCTGTCAAAGTTAAAGCGATAATAACGCTTTGTTTTAACGCCACTAATTTCTTTAATGCATTAATGCAGTCGATATTCCGGAGGTTGTACCAGGCTCAGTCTTAAACCTAGAGTGAAGATACTAGCATCTTATGAAACTAGAAAAAACCCAATGAATCCATTGGTGACAACCATGTCATACTAACTCGTTGGGAAGGAGGCTAAATAACGCTCCAAACATACGCTAAATTTTGGCGAGGAAAAACTGTCATGGCCATTTTCAAAGGGGTCCTTTGACCTCTGACCTCAAGATATGGGAATGAAAATGGGTTCTATGGGTTACCACGAGTCTCCCCTTTACAGACATGCCTACTTTATGATAATCACATGCAGTTTGCGGGCAAGTCATAGTCAAGTCAGCACACTGACACACTGACAGCTGTTGTTGCCTGTTTGGGCTTGAGTTTGCCATGTTATGATTTGAGCATATTTTTTATGCTAAATGCAGTACCTGTGAGGGTTTCTGGACAATATTTGTCATTGTTTTGTGTTGTTAATTGATTTCCAATAATAAATATATACATACATTTGCATAAAGAAAGCATATTTACCCACTCATACTTGACAAATCTCCCTTTAAGGTACATTTTGAACAGATACAAAATTTGTGATTGAATATTTTAATCGATTGACAGCCCTAATTATTATACATATGTTGAATCTAATTTAAATAGCAATTGTAAACTAATGCAGGTGCATTGCTTAATTGGCTTTTATTAATACATTTTATTATATTTTATCATCAATAAAATGGACCAGAAAGTTTTAAGAAATCCAGAGATGTTGGAGCCTATTGAAGAAATATTGAGTCACCGTGTAGTTTTATAACCCACACTGATTCATTTTTAGGCACACTATAATTAACAGGCAGTGTAAACAGGAGCCCGGCAATGTGCAATTTCTACTTTGACTTTATCAAAGAGATGTTAATTGAAATCTGCGGTACCTTTTTTGAGGCTGTCGGCTGTAACAACCCACCTCACAATACAAGGTAATGTTTGTTTGAGGGCTAAGACATGGCATTATATTTTGGTAAGTGTCCACACCCTGTTGTGAATGGGTTTTGTGGTATTAGACCGTAAAAATATTACATGACATGTTTGAAATGTATAGGTCTATAATTAAGATAATTTTAGGATCTGCATATACTGCGTGGCTGCGTCTCTTAAGTCTGGTCTTCCCCCTCCGTCTTTGTCAAGCAGGCGCACATGTAGCAGGAAGTTGAGCTTATAGCTGCCGCATGTGAGCAACATTAGCTTGAACAGAAACTGTAACAAAGGTCATCGCATTCATCTGGCAAGCGCCTCGTATGAATTTGTAAATTCCCCATTAACATTGAATTGCACAGTAGCCAGTTAGAGTTGTGTGATGTGAAAATGAAAGCTGTCTTTGTGGTCAAGATAAACGCATTATTGTAAGACTGCTATATTTATCTCTGTTATAACTGTAGCTGTTTGCCTGTCCTCAAGAGCGTGTGATAACAAATTAGTGTGAAATTAATTTGCTGCTTGTAAAATTGCACCAAGGCCACTTGAGCCTGGAGGGAGGGGATTTCTTTTTTTTTTTTTGTGGTGGTGGTATGATGACCCTTGTAAAGAGCAACCATAACTATGACTGTCAGGAAAGCTCTGTTCTGGTTTAACTCGCTGCTTTCTTTGTAAACTGAACATATAGAAACGTCCTTCCTCACTGTGACAAGAAACAAACCCAAACAGACCACAGTTTTAAAGGTCATTGGTTTCTCTTGAACACGCTTTTGGAAAACCTTGGCCCGGTCCGCGGCTCTACATTTTTATGGGACCTGGAGGGATCCTGAGGTCCGGATATGCTAAAAAAGAGATGGTCTCTGTTTTCTCCTCAAAGAGAAAGACAGGATAAACTCACTGATTTTAAGTGCTTTTGACACAAACCAATTTTCTATTCAAGTATTATTGACCATGACATATTCAGTTTGGCATTTCTGTTGAATCCATGAAATCCAAACAAAGTGCCTTTTAACATTCGCAAAACCACCATCCTGTAATTTTCATCCAGTTGTTTTTAGTTAAAAACAAATCCTGCAAAAACACTTTCCGTGCTTTCTTTCTGCCGCACAAAGATGGCGTTTATCAGAGATCTTAAGTGCCGTGTGACTCTTTCAATTTAGATCCACAACCATATTGGTAAATACTGATATTTCCACAACACACATAGACAAAATGACATTGTTCACACTCCAAACCAGTGTCGCTAGACCCACGTCTGCGGCCGCCATTCATCTGCGCAACGTACAGTAGGCCTGGCTGTCTTTCTATGAAGAGACGACATGCCGCTTTAGATTTGTCTCCGTCTTGGCAATGAAGGCGCCTCTGTGTCCGTTATTGTGCATCAGGCTAAGGGGATTTCTAGGCCACCACCTGATTCACATTGCTGTAATTGAGTTGCAGCCATAAGCACTACTGTGCCTTCGCTCCTCGGCCCCAGGTAATTCTCACACACCACAAAAGCACTGTTTTACTCCACTTTTCACATGATGTCTGGGGCACGAATGCAGCGCGCGAGAAAGTCCAATCTGTTGGAAAAAAGGGCGGGGGAGATTACAGGGAGTATGAGAGTGAAGGAAGGAAGGAAAAAGAGTGTAAGAGTTTTTCATGTAGCGAGGCTGTTGTGTGCCAGAAGAGGCTAGGGAGTCACTGAGTCTGCAGCACGTGGATAAGGACCACAAAGCTCTTGGTTTCAAATATCTTTCTCTCTCTTTCTTCCTCTCTCTTCAGAGCTTAGGAGCTGCAATCGATTCAAGGGGAGATTTCCTCGGCCAAGGACGGGGAGATTGACGTTTTTGGGGTAAGCCCGAATTTGTCGCTCCTGTCAACTCTGGGTAATTGGACTTCTGCACACTTGTGTCTGCGAGTACCAAAACACTCCTCTCTTGTTACTCATCATGTGACATGTTGTGTCGTATTGAATTTTTGTCTGTGTTTTCACCATGTCATATCTGCTGTTTACGTATTTTCAAACCCGTATGATATAATTTTCACACACACGCTTACACAGAAACACACTCTGCACTGTTTAGAGGAGGCGCTCCTCATCTTGTGGCCTGTGTGCCGCCAGCGGTAGGATCAAGTCTAATCCTGGGTCTGTTGCATCACAGTTGGAGCTGGCAGCAGGGGAGATTTGCTCTGTCATGTTCAAGCGACAAAGACCTAACAAAAACAGCCATTCATCATTAGGAGCTGGCGTGAAAGAACTTGGACCATCACTCTGTGAATATAGACTGATTTATTGGGTCTGATTCATCTGCCTTGTGTCGGCTTGGCAGCAGAAAGAACAGTAATGCACTATTTATTTTATTCTGGCATTTCCCTTTATTTAGTTTCATGTTGTTTTGCCAGAATGTTGCCACAATAATGACAGACAGGAAGGAGCTGAAAAGGGTTGGTCGATTCCTTTCAACCAATCATGGCATCAGGACTGTGGCTTAGTTTGTCCTGTCCTGTACTATTTGGCTTGTACAAACTTGTGTTTTCCCTTTCTTGTCCTGCCCTGTCATGTCTTGTCTTGTCACTTCCTGGCGCTGGGGGAAAGGTGATCTCTCCCCTCCTTGATGAACACCTTCCCCCCATGGCAAGCGAAAGCAAATAGAGTGGTATGTGTACAAAGATGCCAGCCAATATACCCAGAAGAATGCAGACTCCCTCTACAAATCGCCTCCTTCATTGGATGCCCACGCCAGAGAGGGTGTGTTGCGCACACAAACACATATTCACACCCACAGAAGACGTCCATGTGTCGTAACTGGGGATGACAAGTGGTCTGGCAGACACTCCTCTGTTAGCAGTTTGGCGTACGGCTGGCCTGATGGACAAGACTAAAGCTGACATGTTGGTCTTACATGCATACAACTCTGAGTTTCTCTCTCTTCTTGTGTATTTCTTCACTGTTTTCTTAGGGACCGTTATCCCACTGTGTTGTAACTTTTAGAAATTAGCAAAAAAACAAAACCTGCAGGAAGTAAAGTAGGTCAGTTTTCGATCCAGTTTGGCTCTCCTTTTAGTTGTTTAGAGGGAGAATAAAACCTTCATTTGTTCATGGTGAAACATCCCTGTTTATGGAAATCATTCAATCATTCCATTAGCTGCTTCATTTATTCATCGCTGTGTTATTTTGTGAAAGTACACGCAGTACTCGCACACAGTCATTTTTCCAGTTTCTCTCCCTCTCTTAGCAGGTTTGGGGTTTTCATCTCCACGTGAAGCGGTATTTAACCCCCCCTCCTTCCCTGCCGCCATAATTTAGATCCAGTCTCACTCGTGGGTTGGGAAGCGGGCCCCGGCAGTTGATGTGGAACACATGCCTTTAATGATTCACACTCTGTGTGCGGTAGGTCGGCGGTGGCTGCCGACGAGCCCGCTGCCTCTCCCTCCGTCTAGAATGGGACTCCTGTGTTTTTCTTTTTTCACTGTTGTGTTTTTTTACTTCGCACATGGAAACTTGAGGGAAGTTAAAACGTGCTGTTTATGCACAGTTGTTCCCGTGTAATGGCACTTCTTATTCTTCCCCGAAGCTGGACAGAGTTGAGTCATCAGCACTCGACATCTTTGTTGTTTAGCCAGGTCTTTTTTGTCTTGCCACCATGCTACAGTACGCTCTCTTTAGAGTTAGATTAATGTCATGTTTAGATTCCTTTGAAACTCTAATTTCTCTTGGGCAATTTGTTTTTGTTTTTTTCATTGTGATGAATTTGAGTGTAGTGGTGCGATTATGTTGGGGCTTTCCAACTCTTCCACCTTCTGATTAACCACCAATTTGTCTGATTTACACAAACCCCCCCAAATTTGGAGAGTTACGGTTGAGTAAACGTCTTCAAGCTCAGTTGGTATTTTGTGCTGCTGAGCCCATTTATTGTAAGACATTTGAATTGCAAGATATTGTGTGGCATCTTAACTTCCTCACCGTCAGCAGAATAGCAGAAGTGTGCTGCAAGTCCTGATGCTCAATTGATTTTAAGTTTTCACTCGTGCGTGTGCATTTCACCCACGGTGAAAAAAATTGGGAAGTGTGACAAGACGGTATGAACCTCATTCATGCAGTCACTCATAAGTTGACCTTTCATTGTGTTTGTAAGTTTCTGGCCGTACAGCGAAATGTGCCACCACGTGACAGGGAGCGGTCCTGCCATCCAAGCTGACATAAATGCCTTCCTGTTTTTTGCTTTCACGCACTCCCCCCAAAACCCCAGACTACATCTTTCCATCCACGCTTCCATCTTTTGTTCTTCCCCTTTTTTCTCTCTCCATGTCTTCCTCTGTCTCGCCATCCTGGGTCCCACGCCCCCTTTGCGTGGCCTTGTCTGACCTCTCCTTCCTCCGCTCACTCACACATACGCACATCGCTCTATCTCCTACCGCCACACGCACACTTACTGGACATCACACATGCATGGTATGAAGACAAACGGGCCGTGTCCTTGACATAACTGTAAGCGAGTGGCTCTTTTCCTTTTAAAAACTTGCGGGCGGCCACAGCACTCAAGATAGAGAGCGCACTTGCTGACCTTGCTTGACAGAAGTGCTGCTCATACGCAGAAGAAACAGCCTGTTTTTGCCAGGCTGAGGCATTGTATTCATGTGCAAAATTGATGCTTCACTGGCAGCAATGGATCGTGTTTTTGTCATGATTCAAAGAAATGTTTGTTGTTGGAAGTCTTTGCTCTTTTGCGTTAGCGGGAGAGTAATTTAGATTTAGCTCTTTTTTCCCCACAAGTACTTGACTTAATGCCCATGAGTTTACCAATCCTGTTTACTGTGTTTTTATGTGGTGGTGCTCAGTTTTTACAATACCCATAATCCCCAGCATAACAAAGTGCCACTCGTAAAGTGTTGCTTTAATGAAACTATGCCTTTGTGCTGTTTTATGTGTTTGGAGTAAATTGGTGTTAATCTGTTTGGGGGGTCATAAATTAAGCTTTTTGTTAGAACTTGTTTTATAAAGTTCTCAGAGCTGGTTGTGGAACAACAGAGTGAGCGCTTGAAGTGTGTGTGAGTGCCGAAACTGATGAAGAGACCTCCCTGGATTTAAGTGTTGCTACAAAGCACCACCCGATACTGTATGCAGAAAAAGCCCAGCCACTCTAGGCGAGAGGGCGTAGCTAACAGTACCGAGTAGTCTGCAGTTCCTCTTTGGGGCGCCTCCTGACAGGAACTTGGCAGCAAGGAAACATAAACAAATTCCCTGTGGTGGGCTGGCAGGCTGGGCGGCGCGGTTCCCCCTCCTGTTACCATACATGCACAGCGCAGCAGCGCTGCTCGGCTCGGGCTAGCCTGCTCAGCTCGGCACCCGCAAGCTGTGAGAAATAGATCTTAAAGGGACAGGTGCCACCTGCGCTACTTAAAGAGGCACAGGCCCGCTCTGCATCTGCAGCCTGTTTTTCCCTTGTAGCCGTCGCAGTCGCATAGACCTACACGTCTGCTTTCCACTGTATTGTTTCAGACTGACAGTGATGTGCGTTACTTCTGGTGCACTGACCTCTTGGAGGTTTCCCAACGACGCCATTGAAACGCTGCGTTTGGGAGGGAAACTGCAGCCAGGGGGTCCCAAAAATGGTCGTTTGTGCTGAGGTAGCAAAAAGCTGTAGCGATGATGATGTAACAACGGAGGCTGGGGAGATGGGAGGGAGGCCGGTTTGGAAGAGAGAGAGGGTGTGCTGGGCACAACAGTCATAACACGCACACATGCGCTGTATTCCCACAACCAAAACATACTCAAACATACATGCTTGCACACACATTTTTTATTTATACATAACGTGTGCACACAGAGACTCACATGCCTACAGTTTTCTCTCTCTCTCTTTCCCTCTTTCTCTCTCTCCCTCTCCAAACACAGTGGTGTATTGTGCAGCCTGACCTGGTCCCTGTCCAAAGGCAAAGAGAACCCAGATTGCTGAAACAGAGGGCCCACTACTAACAGGCCGGCCAGGCTGTAGTTGTTATAGCCTGCTATGGCCTTCCAAACCAATGGGGACTGCTAACTGAGCCCAGAAACTGTGTGTGTGCATACTGCAAGTGTGTGCGTTCTTTTTGATCAGCCACAGAAGGTTTTTTTGGACAGCGCTTGCAGGAGCCGACATGGCACCTCCATGCAATTTCATAAGCGCTGGTAAAAGCATTTGCCTGACTTTTAATAGTCCTTCGTCTCCACAACATCATCCAAACGCACTATTTTCAACCATTCTTTAATGGCGGTGCTGGTGGAGACGGGCCGCAGAAAAGAGGGCGGAGGCGAGTAGGAGGAGGAGACCCTTCTGCTCTCCTCCAGTTTCTACTAGGAGGATTAAATGTGGTGAATAGTAAATCTTTTTTTTCACTTTTTTTTCCTGGAATAGTGATGGATGCAAGTCAAGAGCCAGCTCACTGTCTGCCTCATTGATTTCAGTCGTCTGCCTGACTGGCTCATCTGTCTACTTTCATGTGATTTGCACCTGTATGAGTGTGGTATCGTTACAAAGTATAGCGCTTTAACAGGCTGAAGTATACATTTTTTGGTAATGTTTTCTTATTTTTACCATAGTAGATTTTGGGAGAACAGATCATTAAAGTGGAACTACATCCACTTTCAAAATTCTAGAAGAGAAGGAGCTAAGTGGTGAGCGAGAGTGGTGTGAAAATGGTCAGCAAACGCCGCTTTGTTTCATGTACGTATCATAATAACGGCTTGTATATCCGCAGTCCTCGGTCTTCCGGTTTCCCTTTTTTTGAATGACAAATACTGACCACTGCCGCCTGCTGGTGGGGAGAGTTATTTCATCTCACGCAGGCGCACAACGTCCGTGGTGACTGGCCGTTGGCTGTAGTCTTTGCGGTGTTTTCAAGTGCAACTTTTTGGCCAAGACAAAGGCGACGTGAGGCAACGCAACAGGCGGCCTTCGTCGACGCTAGTTCTTTGATGTCGGCTTGGTGTGTCCCCAGCTTTAAAGGGGCTCTGTACAATATCCAGAGCATTAATATACCAGCAACCAACTATTTGCTATGTAAAGATATAGAGGAGTAATGTCTACCTGAGCAGAGAATGAAGTCACTCTCTCTGTGTGTGTTGTAATCCGAGTTTGTTGACATAATTGGGCCGGCCGCACATGCTTTTAATGCATGTTTGTGCATGTGAGCGTGCCCCACTGGCTAGCTCACAGCGGCCGCTCTGCACTGCCCTCATACGGCGGTTACAGCTGGCCGTCACGGAAGCGTAGCACCCACCCTACTGTTCCCCCCTCAGGTTAACACTGTTAACTCTGTCAGCACTTTTGCCATTGTTTTCATTGTTAGCGCTGTTAGCTTTGAGCCACCGGCTCAGCCGATGCCATGTTGAGAGCAGTGCGGAGGCAATAGAAATGCTCCCTATCTCGCATTTAGAATAGGTTGAATTTGTCAGTTTTGTTTGAAGATGTTATGTCATGTTTTACATGAAACCTAAACCAATGGGCCTTCAAAATAACAGTAGGAATGATAATATATTAATACCACTACAGTAGAGACTTGATTGCATATATCGGCATCAGCGTTGGCAATCGGCCAAAATGAGTTGGAAAATATAAGCATATCGGATATTGGCAAAAATCCAATATTGTGTATCCCTACCCACATTAACTGAGCCCCTTCCCACAAGTTATTTCAGCTGTGCAGTTGCACCGGACCATGAGTAAACATTTATGTAAAATCATCGCACATGCCTCGGGAACATGTGAAACAGGACGTGGTTGGAGGATTATGTCACTGATATTTTGTGGAAGTAGCAATGCTGTCGTTTCCCCAACTGTGTGTGTTTGCGTGAGAGACAGTCAGTGCTCTCTCTGTGAGCAGCAGAGGAGTGGAGGACAGGGGGTGACAGAAAGTGTTAGGATCCACTGACAAAGCACAGCCCAGGCAGCTCTGGTGACACTGCAGTGCACAGAGAGACAGTTAAAGAAAGGGGAGGAGGAAATAGAGGAAATAGAGGAGAAGACCAAATGTGAGTTAGAGAGACAGAAAGAATCTTCCACCACAGAAAGATTGTAGATGAGGACACTGAAAATGGGAGATTGAGAGAAGTAGACCAGGATGAGCGGTCCTGGTGTGGCAGCCAGTCTCCTGGGATACCATTAGCCGGTGCGTGTGTGTGTGCATGTACAATACGTGACGTTCTCCATTTAACTCAGTATGTATGGCTCTTCTTAATGCATGTACATGTCCACGTTTCAGCTGTGTGTCCCAGCACTCACGTGGAGTAAAACCTCCCACCAATGAGGTAAAGAAGAAGACAGCATCAAGGGCCCAGATGTATCCACCCCCCCACACCTCCTCTCCCAGGTCCCAGTAGGCACATCTCTGTAATGGCCCCCTATCGATCCCGAGGCCTCCTTGTCCACACTCAATGCCCGATCGATCGGCACCTCGCAAAGAGTCTCAGAGGGCTGCTTCACATCCCGTGGCTCGCCGTGTAGATAGTGCGTGTGCACGTGTGTCAAACGGCGCTTATTTATATTTTAGAAAAGAGACCTGTGTCTGCATGCCTGTGCTCATCCGTACCTTCCTGTTTCCCATTAATGTAGCGGGAAACCTTCTGCGAAATTGTCCCGTCGCACCATCAAGTGAAGGTCTTACACTTATTAAACAGTGAAAGATGCAGGCCTCCAACGTTTGAAACGTCGCAGCATAAAGACATAAACACCCAACATAAAAAGACTCAGCCACTCTGCAGTTCTCCCACAAGAGAAATAAGACAGAAAAAAAGAAGAAAAGACTCCCTTGCCTCCCCATGTCAAAAAAAAAAGCCTGATTAATCAGTCAAGCCACATGAAAACTTTGCTTGTTATTGTTGCTGCTTGATTTATTGAAGGCCTGGATCTGGGTCAAGCATCCCCCCTTTTCTCTCTCTGCTCTCTTCCTCCTTACCCTCGCTGCCTTTTTTTTTTTTCCACCTAAATAAGAGCCCACCCCCCACGTCTCTTCCCTTTGTCTCTCATCTGGTTTTCTGTTTTTGTTAAAGGACAGTTGATTAATGGTGCCACAGACAAAGCCCACAGTCTGCTCTCAGCCCGGGCTCAGATAGGGCTGCGCTCTAGGTAAACCAAAACACATGTGCTCTGGACGGCCACTGGGAACCCCTGAGGAGAGAGGGAGAGAGAGAAGAAATTAACGACAGTAGTCGCTGATGTATTATATACAGTGATATAGGGTCCTTCCTGCACTGGAAAATGTGCAGCAAGAGAAAAAGGAGGAAGGAGTTGTGTATAATATGTACAGAGACGGGTGTGGCCGTAACTAAGATCAAGTTGCACCCTGGTAGCTTCTATGTGTTCATTAAAGAATGAAGTTATCCTTCTGCTCAGCCTCACCTCTCACAATTGCACATATTTACCAATTTTAATGTAGCAAAGAGACATCTGAACACCCTGAGTATTGTTTCTTGCCCGCAGGCTCCTCAGGAATGAGTACAGTGCCATCGAGAGTCTTGTAGAAGAGAATTGCCTTATTGAATGATAACGGAGCATATTATTCCTGTGACTGCATCGAGAGCTTTATTGTCAATTGTCTTCATAATAGCAGGGCTTACCACTGATGCCGTACTTTATCGCTACACACTACACAGTGTTTGTGTATTTATGTTCGTAAGCAGCTAATTGGTTGTGCTTGCTGCCTAAGGTAAACATGTCTTCTCAGGAATTATTACCCAGAAGGTATATTGGTTAATAACAATTATGTGTTCAGTTATGCTATATGGCACTAACCTACTGAACCATTACACTCTGCTTCAATTTAGAGGCGAACCCCGTCCTCTAACTATAAGCCCATAGACAGCATATAATGTTGAATGTATTGTGTGAGGTTATAAATGGTGAGCTGTCCCTTTTATAATGTCTTTTTGCTCTAAACTTGAGGGGTTGTTTTCACTAAGTGGGAGCTATCGTCGCTGTCAGAAATGATTGATATCTTCAAACAATATGACGCTACTGTATATGGTATTAGTGTCCAAAGAACAAACAATAAGTGTATTACAAAGTGCCCACTAACTGGCTAATACGGGTGGGAATCACCAGAGGCCCCACGATACGATATTATCACGAGACGCTATTATCACAATTACATATTATCACGATACGATAATAAGCTAACATGACATGGTACCAATTGATTCCTTAGGTTTTCTAGTTTCATATGATATCGGTATCTTCACTCTAGCTTTAAGAGCCCGCTACAACCTCTGAAAGACAGAATAGCGGCCGGATTGTTAAGAGGTTAATAGTGTAAATAATAAAAGATCGATGATTGACGTCCGTGTATCGATACAATATTGACACGCAAAATATATTGCGATACTATGCTGTATCTATGCTTGTTGTTTTTCCCCATCCGTACTGGCCGGTATTAATTTTTTGTCAATTGACACATCGTTTAAGCATAAATAACATCATCAGCCTTTTACATGCGAGGCTTGTTACATAAACAGTGCCAACACCCAACCTGCAGCATGCGAGCCAAAGCATGCTGGGATTGAGTGTTGTTTTGGAAGCAGAGAGATCCAGGAGGAGTCTAGCTGGTCAACGCTGTCCAACAGCAACACTACCAGCACTTTCTGCAAAACTGTACACACCCAGTGGAAGGATGGATCTCTCACGACGAGTCTGTTGCAGTCATCCACTCTGCGTCTCACCCAGACAACATGTGCCTGCCAGCTTCCTGTCTTTCCCAGCTCACACAGGGAGGGATGATCCCGAAGCCTTCCTCTGGGTCTATGAGGGATTAGCAGTGGCATGTGGACTGCCGGAAGAGGAGGCAGGCAGAGAGCAGCCAAGCAGTGTGACTGTAGCCCTGGAGCAACACTGCTAAATATTCTCCATCTCCTCCATCCTGTCCTCTGTCCCAGCATTGGTCAGGATTTGTTGGGAATCCTAGAAGAGAAGTGCTAGTTAAACTGGTGACCCAGCCACTTCCAGCACAGCTATGTGTTGATGGAGGATGTTAGTAGGGGTGGGAATAACAAGAGGCCCCACGATACGATATTATCATGATACTTAAGTCACGGTACAATCTTACTGTGATAAGATATATTGCGATTTAGTACCATTTTTCAACTGCAAATTATGCAGTTTGTCAACATCTGTGTTTATCTAATAAGATGCAGTTTTCACTCTGTTCATCTCAGAGTTTTCATTCACATATCCTTTGGTCGAAGGTCAAGGGACCCCTTTGAAAATGGCCATGCCAGGCGTTATTTAGCATTCTTCCAGACAAGCTAACATGACATGGTTGGTACCAATTGATTCCTTAGGTTTTCTAGTTTCATTTGATATCAGTATCTTCACTGTAGCTTTAAGACTGAGCCCGCTACAACCTCTGAAAGACAGAATAGCAGCTGTCGGATTGTTAAGAGGTTAATAGTTTATATAATATAAGATCTATACTTGATGTCTGAGTATCGATACGATATTGCCACGCAAAATATTGCGATGCTATGCTGTATTGATTTTTTTTCCCCCTAGCCCTATTACAGAGTTTGGTTGCATATATGTAAGTTGCAATATTCACATAATGCTGGTGGGTTATACTAGTATACTAGTGGGGAGGATAAAACAATACAGGAAAAACTGTCTCCTGTGGTTCAACTCCCTGAATGTTTGACACAGATTGGCGGAAGTGCATTTTTTAACTTTACCTTTCCATGTGGACTGTACCATAGTACTTAAGTTTCCTTCCCGGTGCCATAAAGAACATCAGGAAAAAGGCTCCAGCTCCATATGTAATAAACTTGCGGTCAGACAGTCAGCTGAGACTCTGCTGATGGGCAAAATGTGTTGAAGTGTGCAACACGTTTCCCTTTTTTTTCTAGTTCTCCTTTATTTTCAAAGCATCAGCCCTGCACTACAATGTTTTCCTAAATAAACCAGAGCGATGTTCACGGCAGCCATGTAGCTGACATGTCACTTGTTGACACTATAACCTGCTGCGGGGCCCGAGCACTGTAGTCCAAACAAGCTCGGGTTGTCTGCTCTGATGAGCACGGAGCCAAGTGGCTCATCTTCACTTCATTAGACCGCGCGCCTGTTAATAATTCATGCTCCGCTTTCCCTGGAAGCACAACCAAAGGCTCAGCTGTGCCTGTCCGCGCGTATTCCCTGTCACCGGACATTTAAGCCTTTCCCTGTTTTGGAGTTATTTACTCACTTACCCGCCCACAC
The DNA here is from genome assembly GCF_015220745.1 of Sebastes umbrosus. Taxonomy (NCBI): domain Eukaryota; kingdom Metazoa; phylum Chordata; class Actinopteri; order Perciformes; family Sebastidae; genus Sebastes; species Sebastes umbrosus. The sequence goes on along the minus strand of NC_051288.1, from coordinate 11,108,439 downwards.
ACCCCACCCTGCGATGTGCACCTGCCTGGATGAGCAGATGATAGAGCCGGAGGCAGAGGTAGAGCAGTTTTGGCATGTCTATATTTTTATCTTTTTTTTTTTTATTCATTCCTCCTCCATTGTTACTCAAAAAAAGATGATGTGTACCCAGTACCCAATGTACTCGTTCTCCCTCCCTCCATCCCCAGGGAGTGTCTGCTCTCTTTACATTTTTTTCTCCCTCTCTGCTCATCGTCTCTTGTTGCACTACGGTGTCAGATTTAGTTATGTATGCACCCCATGTCTTTGATCCCCCCCCTGCACTCCTGTGTTGTGTACATTGCATAACCACCCGCTGCTAAGCCTAGCAATGTACCTCAACTCCCTCTCTCACACACACTCTCATTCCTCTTTTTCTGACACCCCCCCATCTTCCTCTCACTTCTTTGGCAGCAATCCAGGTCATCACTCCTTTACTCCCCCCCCCCTTCACTTCGTCCAATCCCAAACCTTGAAAGTTGGAGCGGTTGGTCTACTTGCCTCTCTCCACGTATTTGTCTTTTTCTCGCTCCCTCCATGATATCGCCGTTCCACTCCTTTCCCCCCTTGCTCTTCCTTTATTTCCCATCCTCTCTCCCATCCTCTCTCCTGCTCTCCACTCTCCCAGCGGTCTCATTAGGTATGAAGGAGGCTGCCTGGTGTGTGTATGTGTTCTCTTAGGCAAAGTCTCACTTGACTGAGCATGCCACTTGCACTAGCGGGGGCCCGGGCTCCATTATTACCACAAAGCTGTCACAAACAGTATATAAAGTAGCCTCCTGTTGCCGAGTTGTGGGTGAACACAGGGCACTCTCTTAACAATAGCAGCCACCACTGCTCTGTGCTGTTGCCATGGTTGTAGGAATCAATGTGCACCTACACAGAAAATAACAACAGGAATATGTGCAAACATTTGACCTACCTGGCAGGGGTGGGAAACAAAATCTATTTACCTGTGTATTGCAATTTTTTTTTTTTTACGATTTTGAAATAGATTTTTTAATGCCAGAATCGATATATTTGCTTCATTTGAGTTGATGCGGAGGTAGAAGGAAGTTACAGCTTTAATTGTTGTAGTCTGAGTAACGTGACATCATATCTGTTCCGTATCCGTCAACCAAAACAAACTGCAGTCGGCCGCAGTGAGCCGAAATGAGAAAACGCTCCACGTGGATTCGACCTGCACCCTCACATGTTTAATCCAACGTGGTAAACACTACACATACAGTAAAGTATGGAAACACTTTGACTTTCACTCATTGCAGGAAAAGCAGAGCTAGACAAACTCTGTCAGGGACAAGAAACGTTATCGTATTGCGGCAATGTGCAGTCAAACCAGCCGGCATCTCCGTGGTCAAATCAGCCAACTTTACACCTGTAGTGCACCCATATACTGACATTTATGTTCAATGCATTCAAACGGCCCTGATGGCGAAGCTGACCATGGATGTTTAAAGAGAACAGAACTGACAGCAGAGCTAGTGACGGACTTGGCGAGGTTAGCGGAAATATACACGTGTGACTACGTCCGGTTTTCAAAATAAGGTGTTAACAAAGGGAACTCTATATACAAAATACATACATGGAAATAAGATTGATTGGCTTATATTCACCAGAAATATAAAACATTACAGGTCCCTTATAAATTAAAAAGAAATTACCACTAATTTGTGAGGGAAATGTCTTTTTTCTTTGATTTTTGGGTTGCTGGATAAATAATAATAAATAATTTCTGACATTGACTGATATATTTGACTTCAGAACATCTGACTACATACAGTACATGCTGAAAATCAAACATTTTTACTGTAACAATTTAGATATTTTCCAAAGCAAAAGTTGATGATTCAACTTTTTCCCATGGTCTAGTTTTTCAAAATTTCCCAAAAATTGCAATAAATCATAATATTGAATTGCAACTCTTGTAGAATTGTGCTATAAAAATCGCAATACATATCGAATCGGCATCCAAGTATCGTGATAGTATTGAATCGGGAGATGGGTGTATTGTCCCAGCCCTACTACCTGGCTATAACTTTGCCAGCACATTCTGTTCCTGATGCTCACGGCGAACATCTGTCTCTTCTCTATAATGACACCCCTACCTATGTGGTCCAACCTCTCCGTCTTCTTCTCTACTGAGTGAGTGAGTGATTATGTGTGTGTGTGTGTGTCCAGCACTGTTATGCCAGTGTCTGGTTACAGGGATGGGGCCGTGTGCAGGAATGGGCCCCCTCTGCTGCTGCCTCGCTGGCAGGCCTGACCCCGGCAGGTCATCGTCCATTACCGCATGAAACCGAAATGTCAAGCACGCCCCCCTGCTATAGCCATTTGTCTTTCTCTGTGGGTCAGATACACGTACGTACGTACGCAAACAACTGCTCCTACTTGACCAGCCTGACATGCACAATCATGCTCCACAACAAGGAAGTTTCCCTTATTTGAATGATTTGCTGAGGATGTACTTGAATACACCTAGCTCCCAATTCGATACTGTCACGATACTTGGGTGCCGCTTCGATAAGTATTGCGATTCGATATTACGACTTATTGCGTTTTTTGATTTTGTACATGTAATGTTTTATACTTCTGGTGAATATAATCCAATCAATCTTATTTCCATATATGTATTTTGTAAATACAGTTCCCTTTGTTAACACCTTATTTTGAAAACCGGACGTAGTCACACGCGTATACTTCCGCTTACTTCGCCAAGTCTGTCGCTAGCTCTCCCGTCAGCTCCGTTCTCTTTATACATCCATGGTCAGCCCTGTTTGACTGTACCATACCACTTTACCATAAATGTCAGTATATGGGTGTTCTACAGCTGTAGCGTCAGCTGATTTGACCACGGAGATGCGAGTGACGGCTGGCTTGACCGCACGTTACCGCAATACGATAACGTTACCTGTCCGTGACAGAGTTAGCATGCAGCTTTAGCCATGATGTCTAGCTGTGATTTTCCTGGCAATGTGTGAAACCCAAAGTGTTTCCATACTTTACTGGTTGTGTAGTTTTTACCACTTTGGATTTAAATGTGAGGGTGCAGGTCGTATGCACGCCAACCCTTTTGCCATTGTCTACTTTCTGTGGTTTGTTTTGGTTGACGGATATGGAACGGATATGACATCACGTTACTCAGACTACAACAATAAAAGCTGCAACTTCATTGTACCTCTGCATAGACTCAAATTAAGCAAATATATTGATTCTGGCATTAAAAAATGTATTTCAAAATTGTAAAAAAATATCGCAATACATAATTATTTGAATGATTTGCTGATGATGTATTTGAATACATATTTAGCATGCTTTTTTCTGCATCTGTTGCCATTGCTCTTATATACCAAGAAGTAGTTTCCTCCAACGAGTTATCAGTGCTACTGGCTGAGCGACAGCATGACTGGACCCAGCTGTTAGCGAGCAGTTGTTTAGCTCTTCTTTCGCCACTATAGCTCTTAGCTTATCTTTGCTTTTGATGCAACCTTTTTGTTACAAGGTCACATCCTGCCGAAAGATTCATTCACTATTCAAACACTCACTATCTCGGAGTCGATTAAGCGTGGAAAACATTTCGAACGCCACCTCATTTCTTTTCACACTCACCTCGGGCATTAAGTCCATTTCAGTTCTCTCTCTCCACCAGTCAACGTGGAAGAAAAAAATCATTTTTTCCCTCCTGTGTTAAACAACCTCAATCTCTGTATACAGTGATGAGCTCTAACAGCCATTATCAGAGAGCACACTGGCCGACTCCATCACTTGTTCCCCACATTACTGAGCAACAGCCATCCATTTTAGCAGATAACGGACAGAGTGGAGTGTGTGTTACGAGAGCTGTTACCAAAGCTACAGTGAATGTACGTACACACATATATAAACACACAACTTGTTTACAGGAAGCTGTCAGCCGTGTGTCCTCATGATAAATAAACAGGGACGCGTCCCCTTTTTAATGATGGCATATACAGGCCCGAGCGCTGAATATTGACGGAAAGATTGAGAGCGTTCTCAAGGGCCTTTTCCGACATGACGTATGGCTCTCGCTTTGTATTTTCTCTCTCCTGCCCTTCATTTTTACCCCCCTCCAACCCCCACATCCCTCTCAGCTCTCCTTTTATTTATCTTAGACAGCGGCTTGTGCATTGGGTTTTGTAGACGTGAGAGATGCCATAAACACATTTATCAAGAGGGGGTGGGGGGGGGCTGCCAATAGGGAAAACATCAGGAGTATGAATGAGAGGAATGTGATAATAAATGCAGGGAGAATGGCATAACAATGAGAAAAGATGAAAAGCGAAGTTCCTTGGGGACAGCAGAGGGCAACCACAAAGTAGTGCCAATAGGGAACAGGTTGTTGTTGAGTTTTCACCAACCTGAAGCAACTCGTCGCCTGCTAGTATTAGAACGGCAACAATAATGCCACCTGCATTAGCAGTCTGCCCGCGCAGCGCAGAAGATGCCTCGCTTTGATAAATGTTTCATTGTTTATGCTGTCTCCGTCTCTCTTTCTTCTCTCTCTCTCTCCGTCCTACGTGCACAGTGGTGAGCGTGTTTGGAGACAGGCAAGCTTTTTTTTTTTTTTTTTTTTTTTTCTCACCGAGTGTTGTTTCAGTGTTAGTCAAGCGTTTGATGTCTGTCTCAATTGTTGTTCGCCGGCCTCCCCGGGCCAAGATCACAGGCAGCGTTTATTAATTTGCAGGTTCAGACTCTGAGCTGAGGGACCGCTACCAGCAGGTCCTCCACATGTCTTTCTTTCTTTCTTTTTTTATGTTTTAAACACTATATGCTGCCCCCTTTTTTTGACTATTAGCAATTGACCTACTTTATGAATCTAAACTTAGCTACGCTCGACCCAAGCTAAAGGCGTGAGTTGTGCTTGTGAAGGGGGGTCAGAGTGTTATCTGTGCTCCACAAAGACATCGGGTTAATTGATGCATGCTGGTGTCAACGCGCTGATTGCCCGCTTTTTTGCCTCGCTGGCTTTTTTAAGCTGCTGTTTAACCCCATTATCTGATTAGTTGTATATATGGAGGGTTAGGGAGTATTTTTGTGTGTGTGTGTGTGTGAGTCCTAGTTGCCTCACAAAGATGAAGAGCTCTCTCTTTACCTAAGGGGGATGGGGTTTGACAGTACTGTAGCGCCCCCACCCACCCTCCATGCTTCTATTGAAGCCCCCTCCCGCCTCACCCACCATCCCCCCACTGCTGATAAATGTGTTTTTCTTAAGGGAAGGAGGTTGCTTGAGAGGAGTCTCTTTTAATGTAGCTTTTTTTCCCTCTGTGTGTGTGTGTGTGTGTGTGTGCGGCTTGCTAATGCACTACAGGGCCGTGCGGCGGGGCTACATACAGGCAGGCAGACTCGGAGGCAGGCCCGCAACCTCGACCCCAGCATCATTTGTTTGGACGAGGGCCGTCAGCGCCTGTCGCGCGGCCCATGATGAAGTGTCAGTCGGTAATTGTCCCCGCGAAGCATCCACATCTCAGGGGGTGACGGGGGGGAGAGGATGGGGGAGGCAGGGAGCTGACAGAGAGAGAAATGACACCCTGGGCTCCTCCTATTCTCTCTCTCTCTCTCTCTCTCTGTCCTTTTTACTCCCCCCTTTCTGTCAAGTTTTTCTCCCTACAGCTGCACCTCATGTGAAGGTCTGGCTCAGACCAGTGGCTCCCATGGAGCTTCAGCTGGGGCCCAGTGGCACCATAGCGTGTGTTTGTCCATCTACTGTACATTTGTGTGTGTAAAAAATATATTTTTTTCTTTGTTGTGTAGCATCAAGGGACTTGTGTTGTAGAATGACTATAAATCTATCTTGTATCAAGTTGCTCATCCTCTACGTATGCACATTATCCAGAGAGTCTATTTTTAAACATAGTGTCCTTCGTCTATTATACATCAACCACTGCTCCTCCTCCTCATTCAGTCCTCCATTTATTTATTTTTCCACCACATCCTAATTAGCTCTTGTACCTTGTGCTTAAAATGGGTTATTTATTTCTGTAAGAGTCCTCTTGAAACCTCTTTGCTCCAAACAGTGGCGGCCTCTGCTTCCTGGAACATCTTGATAATACATACATATATATTTTTTTTAGCCATGGTCGTTTTAGTAATTAGATTTAGCGCGGGGGCTTCTATTGATCAAACGATATCTCTATGTAATGAAAAGCTTTTACAGGACGCACAGCAGCTATTTATAGCGCGATCCATAACGTGTACGGCGAGGGCCCCTAATGCACATCGCCTGGGCTCCTGTGCATAAATTGCCAGCTGAGGTATGAAGTCAGAGCCCCAATATAAGTGGCTCCGTGATGGAGGAGTGGGGGGTCGAAAAGAGAGAGAGATTAAAGAACAGACAAAGGATCAGGTGAAAGAGGGAAGAAGAAGGGGGGGGGGGGGATATGAAAAACAGCGTGGAGGAGAGAGGATCCAACGTGGGGAAGATGAATACTGAAAGGTGGGCAGGGCAGGAAATGGAGATGCGGGAAGCAGCCAAGAGAGACGAGGATATGAAGGAAACCACCTTGAGATATGAGTCCTATACGTCCTATATGTCGTCCCCCCCCTCCTCCCCACAACTATCACCACCTCTACGATGATGGGATGAAAACTGTAATGCACGCCAGATCAACGATTGGGTTCCTTATAGAGGGACGACGGGAGGTGAGGGAGGAAGAGTGAATTAAAGGACAAAGAGCGGAAAGCATGTGTCTGAAGGAAGGAAGGGTAAAGGATGAAATATAGCAAGAAAAGAAGAGTAAAACAAATATGTAAAATAACAGACCTGAAGATGGAGACTCCATTATTTTGGCTCCCTATGACACCCTGAGGACAGCAGGTGAATTAGGAGGAGGCAGATGGGACACTGTCCCACTGTCTGTCTGTCTGTTGGTTGGCTGCAGGTGGGACACAGCCTGCCACTCCTGCTGTCTAAATGAGGAGCCCCTCTCCTCTTCCTCTCTCTCTCACATACACACACACACACACACACACACACACACACACACACACTCACTCACACTATCTCTTCCTCTTTAATGGGGCACTGGCCTGGGGCGCTGAACCAGCTCCCTCCGGAGCAACACACACACAGCATGCACACACACTGATCATACATTACAGACACTCCTGGATGCCCTTGCACATGGTGTGATACACGCACACACACACACACACACACACATGCATAGAAGAAGAAGAAGCAAGAGAAACCACAGCCCCCCAAATTATGCCCCAGTCTGTGAGATGATGAATCTGGTTGGTGATTAGTTAGTTGAGGAGGGAGGCACACTGCTTAGGCCCTTTAATGGGCCATAATTTGGAAGATAACTGTATTGTCCTATCTCTCTTGACATTTAAATCTAATCAGACCCCGCTGGTTAGCGCTGCGGTCCAAGACGAGGGAGCCTGGGAGGGATGAAAAGGCTGCTATCGGAGAGGGATTGGCCCGTAGTGGGGCATGCATCCCTATGGGCTGAGGCGAAGCAATTAGAAAACAAGGCCCAGGCACATGCATTATTACCTGCATTCCTTTTTAATTTAGTTTTTGTTTAACAGACGATCAGCCTTGGATTCAGCAACACAATAGCATAGAAACATACACATACAAAGTCACCTCCCTCCTCCACACACACACATACACACACACTAGGGAGTCACTCCAAGGCCTCTCCTCTGCTCCTTATTACCACAGATGAGATGCTCCGTTTGATTAACACTTCTCTTTCATCCTCTTCATTAGCAGCGGAAAAGCCACTGCAGCAGCCGCGGCCCATGAAAAGAGGGGCATGAATTAGAATCCACTTATTCCATAGACTGCCACTAATTCCACACAATGGCGGTTAATGGTGGGGAGTAATAGGAAAAGGGTGTTTCTAATTGTTTCTTTGGATGGTGCGGCGCTCGATGCAGCAGCTGTTTCCGCGCAGCAAACCGGGCCTGCTCAAAGAGCCCGACGTTGGAGGGTCGGCACGACTCCGTTCGATAGAGCTCACGAGCAATAAACGCGTGTAGACGAGCCAATTTCCTCTGGCGAAAGCGCCTTGCCGAGCGCGGAGGAGCTGGGCCCCAGTCAATGAGAACCACCTGGTGCTGAGGGAAGTGATTAGGGTTGGCACCGCAGCGAGCGAAGAGCTGTTTTGTTAAGGAGGATTGAGATGCGGAGAGGGGGGGGGGGGCTCACCCGAGTTTGGTTTGTTGGAGAAATATTGACGTTAGGGTTTTTTGTCAAAGTGAGATCTGAGGCACAATGTTGTTCTGTTGGTGCTCAATTAGAGGGAATTATTCTGGTTACGGCGGCATGTGTTTTGGGTTTTCGACGCCGGCGCTGATTGCAGAGTGGGTTAGAGCGTTGCGATGTGCCACAACAGTGGGGTTGTGTGGGTTCAGCTCCCACACACATACCAACTTAGAAGTTGAAATAGTTCAGAGAGCTGCTAACCATGGAGGGGATGAACACTTTTGTCCGCATCGATGGGAATTTTATTGGAACCACAACAATTTGTCTGTAAGTGCCGAGAGAATGGTGATAATATCTGCATGTGAAGAAGCTCTGCAGGGCCCACCCATACTACAAAGTAACAGACTCTTTGGATAAAAGCCCTGTCAAATGGCATTCTGTGTGCTTTGCACTGTGCGTCATTGTGGCAAACTTTTCTTTCATGTCAAGGACTCCAGGGCAGAAACTCTAAGGCCAAAACTTGTGAATATTTACTTCAAAGAACCTAAATCTGATAACGAAATGTCTTGTTTGTGCCAACTATCATTGCTGTACAAAAAGTTCTCACTTTCTTGGAAAATTAAAGGATAACTTCTATTTATTACAACTAGTCTTATTTTCATCTTTTCTAGTTATGATAACACTGTACTGATTTAGGAACACGGCACGCAATTGCTACCACAAAGTCGGATGGGGCAAGTAACGAGCGGTCAGGTGATTTTTGGCTGGACCGCAGAGGGCCATCCCAAAAGTCTGTCACTCAGCGAGTGGGCGGCCGAGTGTTGGAGGTTCCTCATTGGCCGTGAAGCTTATTGAAAGATTGACATCTCCTCTCTCCACCCTCCTTGATTCGAAGGTTGATCTTTCAAAATAAAAAGGCGGGGAACTGTCCTTTATGCAAATGAGCCAGCGCGACGTGTCCGGCTCAGGAAACTTGGACCAAACTGTCAAACTAGGCGATCTAGTTCTAAAATGAAACAAGATTCAGCGGTGGCATAGCCTATTTCTCGCTTTAAAATGTTTTCAGAATTAGATTTTGGTGGATTGTTTAGACGGAATAACAGAAAGTTTACGAGCAGGCCGCCATGTTGTTTCCTGTTTGAAAAGGCAAGCAGAAAACCACGCACCAATCAGGTGCATTCCACGATCAGGTGCGTCACCGCTTGAACGGCCAGTTGAGTGAAGCGGCGCGTCCGCTAGTGTCATCGCCGGACCTGGTGGACATGTACCGCTACATTTAAAATTACTGTGTGTGGAGTTTGCATGTTCTCCCTGTGTTAGCGTGGGTTTTCTCCGGGTTCTCAGGTTTCCTCCCACAGTCCAAAGACATGCAGGTTAGGTTGATTGTTAACTCCAAATGTCCTGTAGGTGTGAATGTGAGGGTGAATGGTTGTCTGTCTTTATGTGTCAGCCCTGCGATAGTCTGGCGTCCTGTCCAGGGTGTACTACGCCTTCGCCCAATGTCAGCTGGGATCGGCTCCAGCCCCCCCGCGACCCTGAAGAGGTTAAGCAGTTACAGATAATGGATGGATGGACATGACCACTGACTATTTGTATAACAATTTAGCCACAAATTCAGACTGACCATACACGATTAAGCCATATACTCGGTTTTGACCGAGTCTTGTTGTAAAGAAGCCTAAACCATAATGGTTGTTAATACAGTAAAGGACAGTTTGTTTATTAATTTTAACACTTGCCTTTCTTTTCTCTTCTGAATACGTTTGGCTGACCTTGAGTTTTTTTTTTAAAAAGCTTTATAATCGTCTGACTGCTCGTGTTTTTGCCTCGTCTGACTCCTTTATAGTGATGTGGCCGCGTTCCCGGAGCAGAACAAATTAACTTGGTGAATACAATGTTATTATTACCCATATAAATAGCAGCCAAATCTATGAAAATAGGACCCAAGTTGTAATAAACTGGAATTACCCTTTAAATTAAATTAATTTGAGCGCTCCTCGTTTTCTTATAGAGACAAGCCCCTAGAGCTCCACCTCTGAGGCGCCACACCGCTCATCTGAAGGCTCATTCACTTTGATGTTTATTTAATTTATCTGACCTTTTAATTTAACCGCGCATGTCAGATCCTTCTCTGCTACCTGGGCTGATGACAGTGTGCTCACCCTGTGTGTGTGTGTGTGTGTGTGTGTTGTGGTCAAATGGTTTCAGCTGTAGGAAAGTGTCGCTGTGTGTGTGTGTGTGTGTGTGTTTGCGTGTTTGCGTGTGTGTGTGTGTGTGTGTGTGTTTGTGTGTGTGTGTGTGTGTGTGTTCCCACAGGGGTTATCACGGTTGAGTGAATGTTGGCTCGCGGACAGTAGCGCTGATCATATTTGATGATGGAAATACATACCTCAGAGGATTGTGTGTGTGTGTGTTTATGTGTGTTTACAAAGGCAGAGCAATGGCAGGCGGATCAAGGAGGTCATAATAACCCTGGTTGTGTCACCGGCTGGCATTAGTCTCTCTGTCGCTGTTTGTTTGTCTCTTTTTTTCTGCTCAATCTACCGTTCTTGTACCACAACGTCTCATCTCCAGTTTTCCTTATTCACCTGTTCTTTCTTGTCATTTCCCATTTCCTTTAGGCGATCTACGTACAGTCCATCATTCCCCATCTCTTCATTATACTCTACTTGTCTTCTCCCTGCCTCTGTGTTTAGTGTCCTCATTGTCCCCCTCTCTCTGTTACTCTTTATCTCTTTTCATCTCTGTTAATCCCTCCATCTCTCCCCAGTCTGGATCTTGGCATTTAGGCCTCTAATTGAGCTGGCGTCACTTTGAAAACTTCATGAAGCGGGAACAGCAGAGAATCCCGTCATTGTTTTCTGTGCCCAGCTCTCAGACAGAGAGAGAGAGAGAGAGAGAGAGAGAGAGAGTGGGCAGGGCAGCTGCTCTGTGTGTGTGTGTGTGAGAGTTTTAGAAATAGAAACTATGATAGATTTTGCAGTTTTATGAATGTGCATTTCATGTTTATTTGTATTTTGCTTGTGTGTGTGTCACAACGTACCCATAATAACCATTATAAACAGACAATTGAGAGGATTTCTCTGTTTTATATCATTATGACTTGAGTAGGGCTGACCCGAATGCTTCAAAGCTTCGACCACTTTACGGCAGTGTGACGTTAACTTCTCGTCACCATCTTTCGGGTCCTATCGCACACTCTCACGCTCCATCCCTCCCTGGCGGAGAGAGAGGGCACAGCGAGCACTTTGGCCACAGCCCCGGGAAGCACTTTCCAAGCCGACCTAGAGCTGGTCACGGCGCACCGCCTCGTATGCGGTACTCCCGAGGGTTTAACGAGGGTCTTAGTACAATACGTACGGAAACAACGTAACACAAGTACGGAAAACACGTCACAAACGTCACTACAAAACACGGCACTAACGTAACTCACAAAACAAAACACCTGGTTAAAAGTCCTGTGTTTGTTGGATCAATCCACCTCCCTTCCCGCCTGCCATAATCAGTCTTTCTCGCATTGTATTCTAGGTCACTAGCTCTGAGCGTTTGGCTCTTTTGCATTATCGTGTCATTCATACGCCTTTTCGTGTGAACGGGCTGTTTTATGACCTATTATCGATTTAATAGAAATGGTTAGTTGCAGCCCTAAACGACTGATTTGCTATTTTCTATGAGTGTTTTATGTGAAACAGTCACGAGTCGGCTCACGCCCAGTCTATTTCCTTGGAATAATTCAAATGATGTGTTTAAAATTTTCATCCGCAGCAGCAGATTTAATTTTGATTTCTCAGCTGACACATCATCCCCTCCCCCCCGTTCCCAAAAAGTGAAATGAAGCAATAGCCTGCTCCTTTTCCAAAATGTGTTTGACAGCTACTTCGGCTCTCCCCACTAACAAATCCCAGCACACACACACACACACACACACACACATACACACACACACACATACACACACGCACAAATACCTTGGAACAAATCCCTGGCTAGCTCCAGAGTGCTGCAGAGGTACTGATCAATCAGGGCGAGGTTGTGTGGTCTCCTTTTTTTGTGTGATGCAGCACATAGTTGTAATCTTCACCTTTCACTTTCTGCCTGCAAGACCCTGGGGCATAGAGTGTGTGTGAGTGTGAGAGAGAGAGAGAGAGAGAGAGAGAGAGGGAGGTTGCTGTACTTGGGACTCTCACTCTTTCAATGAGTTTGCTTTTTTCAGGTGGAAAGAACGAGTGTGTGAGTGAGAGAGAGAGGAAGATGGAGAGAGAGAAATGGTCATCGAGTTGCAAACGAAAAGAGAACCCACTGCAGGATGCCCTACAGGCAACTACGTGCACACACACACACACGCACACACAGAAAAAAACTGATGGAAAAAAACTGAAATGTGAAGCAGTGGCAGGCAGCACACATCAGCACATACAGTAAGAGACATACACACACTGACATGTACACCGATCTGTGTGTGTGTGTGTGTGTGTGTGTGTGTGTGTGTGTGTGTGTGTGTGTGTGTGTGTACATGTCTTTGTTCTGTCTGGCTGTCCTCTTGGCACGTAAATCATAATGGATCTCATTATCCAGCTGGGATGGCTTGGTGGGGCCTGTCTGGCGGGAGATGATAGCTGGATGGCTGAGGGGCTGCCACCACACACGCACACACACACACACACACACACACACACACACACACACACACACACACCCCCACGCACACATGCAAACTCAGCTTTATCCATGTATGCATGCTGTTTAGCTCGCATAGCTACTGTAGGAGCATATACGTTTCATTCTCATTCATATCATCAACACACACATGCACACACACACACACATGTTTGCAGCCCATCCAGACACAATGGACATTAGCGGCTCAGCTTGCCGTCAGACAGAAGGGGAAGTGATGCAGAGCAGAGGGAGGGATGAAAAATGGAACTTATCCTCTTACTCCCTCTCTCTAGTCATCTCCCCCCCCACCCTCTCTCCTCCTCCTCTTCCTCCTTTTCTTTCTGTCTCCCTCCTCATCTCCTATCTGTCACTTGCTTGGAGGACACCGGCAGATGTCGGTTTGTCCCTCGAGGTGAGCGGGGGGCTTGTGCTGCCTCCTCATCACACCGTAGTCTCCCACATAGGACGCAAGCAAATCATGAATCACGCGTAGTACAGGCCACGCGGAAGACATCGGTTGCGAGGTGGAGAAAAGAAAGAAAAAAAAAAACGTCCCAGTAAATCACTTGTTTTGTACACATACACACGCCGGCTGCAGCCGTTCGGTATCCGAGCAGTGCTGGCTTTTTACACTGTGAATACAGGCGGAGCAGTTGGTTGCTCGTAACACGGTTAGGGCCTACACCATTTGTCTGGACATGACCATTACCCAAGCCAATTACTGGCTGGTGTACAGGCGACTCGCCAACAACCTAATGTTTTCCCGTCATGCCTCCAAAACCCCCTCCCCTTACAAACACACACAAGCAGAAAGAGGGGCTAAGAGGGGGGCGGGTATGGATAGAGAGGAAGGATGGAGAGCCTGGGGCAAAACCTCCACCCCACCCCACCCCACCCGACTGACTGACTGATACAGCTAATAAACTTTCATTTAAGCTAATGTTCCCCTTTTTTCCTGTTTTCTCTCCCCTCCATTCCTTTCTCTCTCTCTCTCTCTCCTTCCTTACCTTTTTGCTCTCTATTTTCCACCCTCCATCTCTCTCTATATATTTTCTGCTCCAGATTAAAGGCTCGTCCGAGCAATCGATGCGGGCAGTCCACCAGCCGGAAGCCCAGTTGGCCGAACAGCGCACCACTCAATCAGTCTGAACAGCAACACAAAGGGGCTGCTGGCGAGCAACAGAGGTAGAGACACACTCTCTATGTGCAGGCAGTAGATCCTGGACTAGATTCATTTCATAAATCATATACACACACACAGCGCAAACAGCAGTAAACGTGATTCACTGAGTTTTATGTATCAAAACAAAGCCGACTGAATCAACAACAACACATCATCTTTAAAATAGCAATGGAGCTCACGTCTCCTCGCCACTGCCAACCCTTCTATCTCTGAATACTCTAGGTGCTGTGCTAATTAAACTTTCAGACAAAGCAACTGCTTATGTTGTTCTACTATATTTATAGCAGCTTCAATGGGCTTTGTCTGAGACCACATTCGGCAGAGTGTGTGTTCATGTGTGGTTTCCCCCGCACTGGTTAAGGTGTCAGTACGTGTCGGCAATGGACATGCTCTGTACAACCACACTGCTCGCAGTTGTTGCTGTGCTTTCACCGCTTTGCTTGTGCTGCAGCAGCAGACGCAGTATGTCTGTTTGTCTGTGCAGTGACTCAATTTGAAGATTTGTGTCGCGTGTCGTTGCATTGTGTATCTTTGTTAGTACTAATGTGTATGTGAGGCCATTTTTTTCCTTCCCGATACCGATTCCGATACCTGAACTTGCATATCGGCCGAAACTGTTTACCAATCTGATACCAGTGTGGTAAAAAAACAAAATATAGATCTTTTTTAGGGCTGTCAAAGTTAACGCAATAATAACGCGTTAATGCAAATTAGTTTTAACGCCACTAATTTCTTTAACGCAGTAACGCAACTTGCGAGTTTCCCCTTTACAGACATGTCCACTTTATGATAATCACATGCAGTTTGGGGCAAGACATAGTCAAGTCAGCACACTGACACACTGACAACTCCTATGATTTGAGCATACTTTTTATGCTAAATGCAGTACCTGTGAGGGTTTCTGGACAATATTTGTCATTGTTTTGTGTTGTTCATTAATTCCCAATAATAAATATGTAAATACATTTAAATAAAGAAAATTTACCCACTCCCATATTGATAAGAGTATTAAAAAATCTCCCTTTAAGGTACATTTTGAACAGATAAAAAATGTAAATAATTTGTGAATAATCGCAATTAGCTATTTTAATCGATTGACAGCCCTAAAATTGTTATTTTTTAACAGCTGTATGCAACCAATCTTGTATGGATGTGATATGCTACCATTGTTGTATGGCCTGGCTCAGGTTAAACCCTTTGTAAAACATGAACAAATACAGAGAATGAATGCCATAGAACCTTATTTTATTATCTGGTTTGACAGATTTTCCAGTGTAAAATATTGCCAAATAGCTGACATTTTGCTGGCTCTGACTAACGTTACATCCTACGCTAGCACCTGCCCGATCAGCACTGCGCATGCGCGACTCTCAACGGAGAAGAGAAAGAAGCAAGGTGGCTCACTCAGCACATGCGCAGTACCGATCGAGCAGGATGTAGTGAGTGACACGTGTTGTTGTTGTTGTTGTTTCTGTGAAGCGTAAATGAGCTGATGAATGATATGATACTGGATATCGGATCGGTGCATAGATTCGCATACTCAACGATACCCGATCCAGCATTTTAGGCCGTATCAGAGGTTTTTCTGATACAGGTATCGGTAGTGGGACAACTCAAGTAGAAATGGGTTTCTACTCTTGGTCACGATATCAGCTGAAAGACCAGTACCTTGGTTTTCTCTCCCATTCAGTACCTGCGATACAAGTTAGCCAGAACAGTATTTTAACTTCATATTTACTTAGGTTTTTAGGGTTTACCATATCTAAAGTGAACAGTAGTTTTTATGGCTGCAATTAACGAGTTCATGGTCGATGTCAGAAAATAGTGAAAATGCCCATCATAATACCCCAAACCCCGGAGTAATGTCTTCAAATGATGTCCAAAACCCAAAGGTACTCGATTTACAATAATATTTAACAGAGAAAATCTGCAAAACATTTCATTTAAAACTGATTGATCATATATTAAAATTGTTAATTGTTGATTAAGTTTGCCCAATAATCAAGCAATAGTTTCAGCATTGTACTTTTTGCAGCGTGGTACATTCAGGACACAAAACATAAACGGCAAACATCAGCTGCCAAGCATGTCTGGGATACAGTGTGCCCAATTACACCAATGTTCCCTTAATACGGTACTACAGTATTTA
The DNA here is from genome assembly GCF_015220745.1 of Sebastes umbrosus. NCBI lineage: Eukaryota > Metazoa > Chordata > Actinopteri > Perciformes > Sebastidae > Sebastes > Sebastes umbrosus. The sequence goes on along the minus strand of NC_051288.1, from coordinate 11,092,257 downwards.
TAGACGCTGTACACTGTTTAGTTCTATCTGGTGCAACACCTTTAAAGCTAATTTTAAAGTTCAACATTTTTGTCAAAAAGGGGAGCTTAAACACAATTAACATTGATTTCCTACCTTAATCTGATAATAATTGGTTCCTCGAGACCTGCGTTTTTTAAAAATGCGCTCGAGTGTCTAAACAAGAACATCCTGAGCCTCGCTAATTGAAATCATCTCTTCATGTGCCACAAGTCAGGAGCCATTAAGACAGATTAGGCCCCAATGAACAGTAATCCTCGGCAAATCAGGGTCATCAGATGGCATGGACGGTCTGAGGAGAAAAATCCCTCTGCACATGCTCTCTCAGCAGAGGTGTGTTGTCAAGGAGCGAGTGGCCTCGGCGTGGCTGTTAAGTACACTATCTGGCTCACTCCTGTCAAGGACCTTTGGTCGCTTTTGATATGTGAAAGGAGAGTGTTTTATCTGTTGAGTGTACAACAGCCTGAAGTGCAATTGCCTCGTTTCCCTCCTTTATCCACCGAACTACAGGCGAACACACACCTCCGACACTTCATGTACCCTTTTTCTCTCTCTGTCTCCAAATTGCCTTTGATGATTAAAGTGAGCAAAGAGAAGTGTTACTGAAAGAGGGGGAGAGAAATCTCCTGGGTGTACATTAAAGCTTCAGTAGGCAACACGTGTTTTGCATCATTGGGCAAAAACTCCATAATAACCTTTCAGCATATTGTAATTCAAGTGTTCTGAGAGAAAACTAGACTTCTGTGCCTCAGGCCTTAAAAAAATCTGATGAGAGACTTTGACCAATCACAAGTCATTTCAGAGAGAGAGCGTTCCTATTGGCTGTGCTCCGGCTGGTGGGCGGTGCTTGGTATTTCCTCAACTGATCTGAACATGGTTGCCGGGTCACAAACTTTCTCATTTTACAGCTAAACAGTACACTACAAGATGTTTCTGAAAACATTTGAGGTGAGAAATAGGCATTACAGTAACAGAATATTGATTCATATTTGATCAGCTCTGCCTAGTTTGACCGTTTGATTGGAGTTTGCGAGTGATTGACAGCTGCCTCCATTGAATGAACAGCCAATAGGAGCGCTCTCTGATTGGCCAAAGTCTCCCGTCACGGGCTAGATTGTTTAAAGCCTGAAAGCAGAGCCATGAAGAGGTTCAGAAGTCCAGTTTTCTCTCAGAACACTTGAATTACAATATGCTGAAAGGTTGTTATGGAATTTTTGCCCAATGATGCAAAAACATTCTGCTAACTGCAGCTTTAATGTATGGTTTGTTTTCATGTATTTCTGTATCCAGATTTCTTCCCTACAACCTACATGTTTAGCTGAGCCGGATTTCTATGATATGAGCAACCTGAATCCACAAAGGTGCACCCCTGCTGTGCGCTCATCCTTCCGGAGGTGTAGGGCCCTATAGGTGTGCTACAGTAGGCGAGGCAGACAGTCTTAGTATTTTATAATAAGACGGGCAATAACAATAAATCCTACAGGCTAATCACCCACTCGCCACTCTTCTTCTTCTTCTCCCAACCACCAAACCCAGAGCGATGCAGCATTACCCCGCTGCCGCCTTCAATTACGCCATTCATCATGCGTCTTATCTGGCCGCCGGTTTGATTGAGTGTGCAGTGGGAGGCGTCGCGTTCTCCTCAGCAGTGTGTGTGTGTTGGAGTTGTTGACAGAAATGGAAAACTGCATTTGGGGGGGAGGTGTGGGCGTGTGGCGGCGGGTGTATATGGGATGTATTGGGATGTATGAGTGTGTGAAATGCAGTGAGGGAGTGTGTGTGTGTGTGTGTGTGTGTGCGCGGCAGATCTACAGGAGTGTATAAATCAAACCAGATGATCGTCCCCCACTCTGATCCGCTCTGTCTCAGCAAGCACATTTCTCTTTTTCCCCCTCCTACTGTCCCTGTACTTCCTTCCTTCCCTCTTTCTCCCCTCCTCCTCCTCCTCCTCTTCTTCTTCTCCTCTGGAACAGATTTGTCTGGGGGCCCCTGTCTAATCTCCAGCAGTGCCGGGTGTTGGGAGACGGGCGACAAATTTTAATAAGCAACTGGGCGCTGTAATTTAGCGGCCTGGGAGGGAGATTAGGCTGATTGATGCCGGGCTCGTCTAATGGTCCAGCCTACGGCTCCCGGCCCAAATTGGTGGTAATGAAAGTTTTGTGCAAATTGAGACGGAGGAAAATAAGGCATCCTCTCATCTTCCCCTCAACTCTCTCTATCTTCATTCGATCTTTGTATTCTGTTTCTGTCCTTCCTGTTCATTTTCTCCTCTGCTCCCTCAATCTTTTTCACAAGGTGTGTCTTTCTCTCCGTCTCCGTCTATCACATCCTCTCTCTTTCTTTTCTTTATCTATTCCTCTCTCTTTCAGGCTCATCTCTGTCTTCCTTTTTCATGCCCGCCGCTCGCTCTGCCTCGTTACCAAAATCGATTTTGTCCCTCATCTGCCGTCTCTCCCTTTCTCTGTTTTATAGCTTTTTTTCTGACACTCCTGAGTCTGTCCCTACTCAACTCCATCTAGTAGTTTATTTACTTTCACTCACACCCTCATTTGCCACCCTCCCTCCTCCTTTCTTGGCCATGCCCGTAGGAGATTTATGTGCGTGTGTTTGTGTGCAGATGGGTCGGGAGGTGTTGTCTGAGTCGCTCCTGTGTTGTCAGAACAAATTCATCCAGATCTACAGGGAGATGGCACGACAACGCTGATGACCGTCTCCCTCTACCTCCACCTCTCTTTCCTCCTCTGTCTGTTTCTCTTTCTCTCTCTCTCTCCCCTGATTTTTCTCTTCAACCCACCAAATGACTTTCAGCTGGTCTGAAACTCTGACAGGCTCCGTCTGTCGTGTATTATTAGGCCATGGAGATTTCCAGGCCACTTTTCAGGATATTGGCGAATGCGTGTCAGTGTCCAGCACCTTGTCCCGCTGGCAGACTCTGCATTATTCCATATATTTGTCAGAATGTTTTATGATATTACAAATTCCAGTAAGTTATACCAAGCAAATCCCAGTTAGATGGCTGAATTACAGTTTGTAATAAATAAATGCACTCCTGCTTTCTGTTCCTATAACAGCAGTTTGCTTTGAATAAATAGAAGAATAACAATGATAGCTTCTGTGGCATCAGAAAAAAAGAATGCCAGCTACAGAAACACACATTTTATAAACATAAAAGGATAAAAAATGCTCCGAGGTTTTGACGAGGAAAACTGGCATGGTGATTTTCAAAGGGGTCCGTTGACCTCTGACCACAAGATATGTGAATGAATAATGTGTTCTATGGGTATCCATTATTCCCGCCTATTCTAAAATGGTATGCTTTAATATTTCTGCATACTAGGGTCCCCAAACATTCTTGGAATTGCATAAATTGGGTATCACTGTAAAGCCGATATTCTTGTGGATCCAGTGAGCCCAACTTTATTCATGTGTGATGATGTTAGTCCCCATAGTAGCCATTTCACTGTAGTGAGACAATTTTTTTTAATTTCACAGTATAAAATGACCTGTGGTGACCTCTAGGATAATCACAGCCTCATGAAACTTTACTGCCACAAACTACAGACCTAGAGCATTCAGAAGATGGATGGCTTTTTTTGACAATAAGTTGGTTTCTGAGCAGTTTTCATAACAGAAGTGCTCAACATCCAATCGCCCAAAAATGCAATCCTTACAGAAATCTCCAAATGTCAGAAGTTTTTGATCCCAAATCACAGCATGACTTTTTCTATGGTGTTCCTCAAGATCTTGGTGTCTTAATGTGGTATTTTGGAAAGATTATTGATAATTTTTTTATCAATTCTCGAGTGGTAAAAAATGGTTAAATCTGTGTAACAAATGGTATCAACCCAAAAATTGCTGCAATAACTTATGAGACTTACTTCGATCATAATGTTCTAAGCCCTTACAAACATTCACA